>NC_087201.1:164316544-164324044 GCF_015104395.2 Macrobrachium nipponense
GTCTACCATGTTGGCCAATTCGAGCGTTTGACAGCACGTAGCCTTTTGTTATGAAAAAATTATCACATTGAACCGTGATCCATTATATATTCATTCAAGCTACAAATGTCCTTTAATATCTAAATTCACTTTACCTCCCAAATGATATATTTTCATATATGTACCGAAGGGGAATTTATAATTGATAATAATTTCGTCCCCCCATGAGATCGAACTACCATCCAAGTGGACGGGGGACGAAATCAGGACAGTCAGTGACGCTATCCAATCAGCCAACAGAGCGCATAAAGTTCATATCGATTCTGACCTTACAATCACCCTCGATCTGGGCGCTTTCGTAATTAGAATCGATATGAAACCCTGTCTACCATGTTGGCCAATTCGAGTGTTTGACAGTACGTAGCCTTTTGTTATGAATAATTATCACATCGAACCGTGATCCATTTATATATCAATTCAAGCTACAAATGTCCTTTAATATCTAAATTCACTTTACCACCCAAATGGTAGACGGGGTTTCATATCGATTCTAATTACGAAAGCACCCAGATCGAGGGTGATTTGTAAGGTCAGAATCGATATGAACTTATAGCGTCTCTGTGGCTGATTGGATAGCGTCACGACTGTCCTGATTTCGTCCCCGGCCACTTGGACGGTGTTTGATCCCATGGGGGGACGAAATTATTATCAATTAAAAAATTCCCTTCGGTACATATATGAAAATATATCATTTGGGAAGGGGGTAAAGTGAAATTTAGATATTAAGGACATTTGTAGCTTGAATTGATATATAAATGGATCACAGTTCGATGTGATAATTATTCATAACAAAAGGCTACGTGCTGTCAAACGCTCGAATTGGCCAACATGGTAGACGGGGTTTCATATCGATTCTAATTACGAAAGCGCCCAGATCGAGGGTGATTTGTAAGGTCAGAATCGATATGAACTTATAGCAATCTCTGTTGCTGATTGGATAGCGTCACTGACTGTTCCTGATTTCGTCCCCGTCCACTTGGACGGTGGTTCGATCCCATGGGGGGACGAAATTATTATCAATTAAAAATTCCCCTTAGGTACATATATGAAAAATATCATTTGGAGGTAAAAGTAAATTTAGATATTAAAGGACATTTGTAGCTTGAATTGATATATAAATGGATCACGGTTAGATGTGATAATTATTCATAACAAAAGGCTACGTGCTGTCAAACGCTCGAATTGGCCAACATGGTAGACGGGGTTTCATATCGATGCTAATTACGAATGCGCCCAGATCGAGGGTGATTTGTAAGGTCAGAATCGATATGAACTTATAGTTTCTCTGTTGGCTGATTGGATAGCGTCACTGACTGTCCTGATTTCGTCCACGTCCACTTGGACGGTGGTTCGATCCCATGGGGGACGAAATTATTATCAATTAAAAAATTCCCCTTCGGTACATATATGAAAAATATTATCATTTGGGAGGTAAAGTGAATTTAGAATATTAAAAGACATTTGTAGCTTGAATTGATATATAAATGGATCACGGTTCGATGTGATAATTATTCATAACAAAAGGCTACGTGCTGTCAAACGCTCGAATTGGCCACATGGTAGATGGGGTTTCATATCGATTCTAATTACGAAAGCGCCCAGATCGAGGGTGATTTGTAAGGTCAGAATTCGATATGAACTTATAGCGTCTCTGTTGGCTGATTGGATAGCGTCACTGACTGTCCTGATTTCGTCCCCGTCCACTTGGACGGTGGTTCGATCCCATGGGGGGACGAAATTATTATCAATTAAAAAATTCCCCTTCGGTACATATATGAAAATATATCATTTGGGAGGTAAAGTGAATTTAGATATTAAAGGACATTTGTAGCTTGAATTGATATATAAATGGATCCCACAGGTTCGATGCGATAATTATTCATAACAAAAGGCTACGTGCTGTCAAACGCTCGAATTGGCCAACATGGTAGATGGGGTTTCATATCGTTATTTTAATTACGAAAGCGCCCAGATCGAGGGTGATTTGTAAGGTCAGAATCGATATGAACTTTATAGCGTCTCTGTTGGCTGATTGGATAGCGTCACTGACTGTCCTGATTTCGTCCCCCGTCCACTTGGACGGTGGTTCGATCCCATGGGGGGACGAAATTATTATCAATTAAAAAATTCCCCTTTGGTACATATATGAAAAATATATCATTTGGGAGGTAAAGTGAATTTAGATATTAAGGGACATTTGTAGCTTGAATTGATATATAATGGATCACGGTTCGATGTGTATAATTATTTCATAACAAAAGGCTACGTGCTGTCAAATGCTCGAATTGGCCAACATTGTAGACGGGGTTTCATATGAATTCTAATTACGAAAGCGCCCAGATCGAGGGTGATTTGTAAGGTCAGAATCGATATGAACTTATAGCGTCTCTGTTGGCTGATTGGATAGCGTCACCTGAATGTCCTGATTTCGTCCCCGTCCACTTGGACGGTGGTTCGATCCCATGGGGGGACTGACGAAATTATATCAATTAAAAAATTCCCCTTTGGTACATATATGAAAATATCATTTGGGAGGTAAGTTGAATTTAGATATTAAAGGACATTTGTTTCTTGAATTGATGATATAAATGGATCACGGTTAGATGTGATAATTATTCATAACAAAAGGCTACGTGCTGTCAAACGCCTCGAATTGGCCAACATGGTAGACGGGGGTTTCATATCGATTCTAATTACGAAAGCGCCCAGATCGAGGGTGATTTGTAAGGTCAGAATCGATATGAACTTATAGCGTCTCTGGTTGGTGATTGGACAGCGTCACTGACTGTCCTGATTTCGTCCCCTTCCATTGGACGGATGGTTCGGATCCCATGAGCGAAATTATTATCAAATATGATCAATTAAAAAATTACCCCTTCGGTACATATATGAAAAACTATATCATTTGGGAGGTAAAGTGAATTTAGATATTAAAGGACATTTGTTTAGCTTGAATTGATATATAAATGGATCAGGTTAGATGTGATAATTATTCATAACAAAAGGCTACGTGCTGTCAACGCTCGATTGGCCAAACATGTAGACGGGGTTTCATATCGATTCTAATTACGAAAGCGCTAGAAGGTCCAGATCGAGGGTGATTTGTAGGGTTCAGATCGATATGACTTATAGCGTCTCTGTTTGCAAAGATTTATGATAGCGTCACTGACTGTCCTGATTTTCGATTCCCCCAATCCCGTCACGGTGGGACGGTGGTTCGCTCCCATGGGGGGACGAAATATTATTCATTAAAAAATTCCCCTTCGGTACATATATGAAAATATATCATTTGGGAGGTAAAGTGAATTTAGATATTAAAGGACAATTTGTAGCTTGAATTGATTATATATATATATATATATATATATATATATATATATATATATTTATATATATATATATATATATATATATATATATATATATATATATATATATATATATATATATCTATGGATATATATATATATATATATAGATATATATATATTATAATACATATATATCTATATATATTATATATATATATATATATATATATATATAGATATATATATATATATATATATATATATATATATATATATATATATATATATATATATATTTCTGTGTAATGGGTGAAATCGCATGCTTTGCAGTATTGCTCACTTATCTGGAGGAGAAAGGTAGAGAAAGAGAGAGAGGGGGCTGCGTGTGTGTGTGTGTGTGTGTGAGAGAGAGAGAGAGAGAGAGAGAGAGAGGAAGAGGCATCACATTCATTGCCAGAAAGCATCAGGGCGATCAATCAGCGTCCATTGGATTAATGGAATATATTTCAGACTGTCTGTCCATTTTGGACGAACATTTTACCCGAATGAACGAAATACTGGTCCAGAAATTAAAATAGCTTTTGAGGAAGAAATTTCAGTGGGGTACTCTCTCTCTCTCTCCCTCTCTCTCTCTCTCTTCCTTGCAACCTCACTCAGCCCCCTCACTCTCTTTTTCTACCTACCTACTTGCCTCCCTCCCACTTCTCTCTCTCTCTCTCTCTCTCTACTTAACTATCTCTCCCTCCTCTCTCTTTCTACTTACCTACCTGACTTCCCAATATCTCTCCTTACCTACCTACCTTCTCTCTCTCTCTCTCTCTCTCTCTCCTCTCTCTCTCTCTCTCTCTCTCATGGTTTATTCATTGAAAGGTTTTTTTTTTTTTTAAATTGTGGACTGCTTTTAAGCTTCCAAGTCATAGCCAAACAATTTATCTAGAGTTTTGTAAATTTATGAATATCTTTGCCTATTTGTCTGTTAATTTATGACTTCATTTTCAGTATCTCCTGTTGTCTTGTGTAAGTTTTTAAATTTTTTTATTGACCACATTCTTTGGAATCTTGAAAACAAAGTCAATGACACCTGGAGGCTTTTTTCATATGAATAGGGGTTTATCTTCTGAATAATAATAATAATATAATAATAATAATAATAATAATAATAATAATAATAATAATAATAATAATAATAATAATAAGACAAATGGATGAGTATCAAGACCTGAAAATAGAAATAAGAAGGATATGGGATATGCCAGTGGAAATTGTACACATAATCATAGGTACACTATCCACGATCCCAAGATCCCTGAAAAGGAACCTGGAAAAATTAGCTGAAGTAGCTCCAGGTCTCATGCAGCTTACATAGTAAGAAAAAGTGTTGGTCTCCTATGTAGGCAGGATGCAACCCGCAACCCCACTCTGTAAAAATCGCCCAGTCGAATAGGATGACTGTGATGGACAAAATAAATAAAATAAATAAATCTAAAATATTAATAAAAATAAATAATAATAATATAATAATAATAATAATAATAATAATAATAATAATAATAATAATAATAATAATAATAATAATAATAATAATAATAATAAATAAATAATCAAATAAATTGTAACCTCATTTATGAATGAGAATCAAAACAATAAATATGTCTAAACGAAAATTTTCATTCCATAAACTTTTCAGCATAATTACTTACAACTGTAAGTGATTATTTCATATTATATTAAATTTCCCTACATTCTTCAACAAGTTGGTCACGTTTTTTTACTTATTCATATTTCCATACTATTTTTCACTCGTTCGTACATCAATTACCGCTGTTATGATGACCTAACTTGGCACTGGTCACTGAACATTAACTAATCAACGTGAACGTCGAGATTTGAAATGAAAAAATAGCATAATCGACTCGCCTGTAATAGCCGCCTAGTCATAATTGCATGTCATATTTTTAAAATGGTCCCTTTATGAATAAACATAAATTCATGTGTTATGCCTAAAATAAATGAATTTTAAAGTATTAATCAAACTGAAATGTTATTGCTTTAAACTTACTCCAGAAGTCAATTCTCTATTTAAACATTACTTCTAGGTTACGGGAAATGTGAAGTATATTGCGTGGTTACCTGATAATTGTTAAGGAAAAAATATAGTTATGCCTACAAAGAACTTGAAAATTTTCTTAGGAGTAATCTCATAGAAAAAAATAAAAAACATTAGAAGTCAGAATCACGATCAATGATAATAATGATAATTTGTATAAGAAGCAGAAAATGTGGAATACGCCTCCTGTCACTCCTTTGATTTTCAACAAAATATTAAATTCTGAAAAATAAAAAGTTTCCCACTTCAGGTCTTCAAGCCATAAGCGAGTATGTGCTCATTCAATTCCTTCCAAGTTGAAATTGCTTTTTTATTCGTGTAGATATACATCGAAATATTTCGATACTGGAAAGCGATGCAAATTGATAAGAGGTATTTTTTTCCCTCGCTGCTGCTTCCTAGAAACCTCGCTATCTCATCATTGAAGCCAAATAAGACAACTAACCAGTCATTCCAACGATTATACAAACACGAGACTTAAAACCTTGATGAAGCACAAACATTTATGGGGGCCCCCACCCCTTCCCCTCCCCCAACTATCGTTCTTCAAAATCTTCGTTAATTATGAAACATTAGCCCTGGGCGGGAAATGAATATGGCCTAATATGTTATCATAAAAGCGATTCACGCCGCTTACTTGCTTTGTGTTCCCAGGTTGCCAAATGATGAATGTGGCCACTTCGTTTTAATAGCGACCCAGCCACTTTAGACGTAAAAGCAGGCTCGAGGACGTGAGGTCTGACTGGGCATTTCAATAATCATGGAGATTTAAATTCCAAAGTATAGTGTGCCATTGTAAAATAATCTCGCATGTCCCTTGAATGCCTCAGATGAAATCAATCGGCGGTTTTCTGTGTGTTAAACAGCAACCCGTGGACGTTAGATCTGAATGGGTATTTTAATAATAATGGAAATATTATACCCAAAATATCGTGTACTATTGCAGAATAGCTTTGCATAGACCCTGAATGCCCCAAAGAAATCAATCGGCGGCTGGCTGTGTGCTAACCAGCATCCCGTGGACGTTAGATCTGAATTGGTATTATAATAACCATGGGGATATTATACCCAAACTATAATGTACTATTGCAAAATAGCTTTACATAGCCTCTCAATTTCCCGAAGAAATCAATCGGTGTTTTCTGTGTGCTACAAGCATCCCGTGGACGTTAGATCCGAATGGGTATTTTAATAACCATGAGATATTATACCCAAAATATCGTGTACTATTTCAAAATAGTTTTGCATAGCACCTCAATTTCCCAAAGATATTAAACACCGGCTGTCTGTGTGCTAAATAATATCTCGCATATGTTTAAATCTAAATTTATATTTCCATAACCATGGAAAATTTGCTCCCAAAATATAGTGTATTTCAGAAAACCCCTGATTTTCTCGAAGCAATCATATTCATTCTTTGTGTAGATAACAGTAAAAATTATTGTATAGCCTGAGATACACAAGCCAGACTGAACTGTAAAAGTATAATTTAATATGACCTGAGATATACAAGCCAGACTGAACTGCAAATTGTAAGTTAAAGGGAAAGTATTTTTATGGTAAAAATTAGATTAAAACTAGAAAAAATAACTCATAGTGATCATATTAAGTCTAATAAAAGGGAAACGTTTCATTTATATTAATTTCTTTGCTTCACCAGCTCATAACAATATCTCGGAAGATTATGCTTCCACGAATATGGAGATAAGTATTCTTTCACAAACGTCATGAGTGATTTCCGAATGATTGTTTTGAGTGGCACAAACATGTTCTGAAACCATTTACTAGAAGTCCTTTTCGTCAGATAGCTCAGTCAACCAGAATTCAGTCATCCTCTCTCTCTCTCTCTCTCTCTCTCTCTCTCTTCATTGCAATTTCAACATTTTTCTCCCCGTCTAGACTTTTGTAAACTCAGTCTGCTATCAGGATCTAATTTGCACAAACAAGCTAAAAGAGAAATCTCCAACTTGACCTAAGGTAAAAAAATAAAAAAAAAAAAATAAAAATGTTGAAACTCCACCGATCTTTTCCTGGAAGTCAAAC
>NC_087201.1:164329044-164332189 GCF_015104395.2 Macrobrachium nipponense
AAAATAATAATAATAAAATAAAATAATAATAATAATAATAAAATGTAAGAACTGAAAGTAAATAGTTTTTCTCTAAAAGTCGATTTGCTTTAGATTTCCTCGTATCATATAGCACGCTGCGCAAAATGATAATATAATAATAATAATAATAATAATAATAATAATAATAATAATAATAATAATAATAATAATAATAATAATAATGTGTCGCCGTGGAGGAGTGGGTTAGGTCGTCAATCGACTTAAGTCAAGTTAAGCAACATTGGGGCTGGTCAGTCGTTGGATGGGTGACCGCTCTCCTGGCGCTTGATTCCTTGGGAAAGGATCTTTACCATAATTTCCTCAGTCTACTCAGCTGTAAATGATACCTATCCCTGATGGGGTAGGGGTCCAGCTATGGGTCAAATAGCAAAACTCAGCAATGATGAAAGAAATGAAGGAATAAACGACAACGACGTAAATGGAACCTCTGGCAACAGAGGAGCTTCGTCCGGGCAACCAGGTATTCAACCCAATTGTAGGGGAAGACGTCAGGTACTTGGAGGTCGTCATCCAGCAACTGATCCACACAACGACATAATCAACGGCCTGAGATTGAGCTATCAGAGTCAAAAAGAAGAAGGACAAGAGAAGAAAATAAGGAAATATGGAGATGCTACATCAGAAGCAACCCGACGGAGAGAGGATATAGAAGAAGATTGGTCAACATCTGGAATGAGAGGAATAACCACCCCCCCAAACAGAGCAGAGGCTGGCAGACCAAGTAAGGAACATAAAGAAAAAGAACTGGCTCTCCCCAACAGAAAGAGAGAACTGGAAAGGGAAATGTCACACGACAACGAATTACACGAAGACGAACTGAGAGACGATGCCACAGAAGACGACAGGAGGATGAGGTATCAAACAACGACACACGAAGAAACACCGACGAAGTAACAGAGAGGACGGAATGGGTTAGAAAAGATTAGACAATGGATGGAGCCAGATACAGAGAGAACAAGATCCCCTCCATGTAAAGCCTACAAACACCAAGAATTAAGGGAGAAAACAAGTGAGGTCAATGAAATAATGGGAATAATACACACCACCAGTATCACAGACATATGCAGGAGCAAGATTAGTAGCAGAACTGATAGGGATTCGAACACCGACACCACCGTCACAACCAACCCAACAGAAACCAAAACAGCAACCTCCTTGGAAAAGGCGCCTGGAAAAGCAAATCATGGTGATGAGATCTGACTTGAGTAAACTGAAGAGATTGCAGAAAAAAGGCTAAGAAGCAAGAAAACAAGGGAGGAACTCAACGAGAATACAAAAGTACAGTAGAGGGGACTAAACAACACAATAGAAGAGGTAAAACAGAGGCTTAAGGCAAAGCACACAAGATCCAACGGTACATGAACAGGAATAAGGGATGGGGACCAACAGAACAAACTATTCGGAACCAACCAGAAAAGACTATACAGCCAACTAAGAGGGAAGACAACACCCAGAATTCTGAAGCCGAACCAAGTAAGAGACTCTGGGAAAACATATGGAGCAATCCGGTATCACACAACAACATGCAACATGGCTCCAGGAAGTCAAGGAAGAAGAAACAGGGAGAATAAAACAAAGATTCACCGAGATCACGACAGACACAGTCAGACACCAACTAAAGAAAATGCCAAACTGGAAAGCCCCAGGTCAAGATGAAGTCCATGGATACTGGCTCAAAAACTTCAAGGCCCTACACCCACGAATAGCAGAACAACTCCAGCATTGTATCTCAAACTCACAAGCATGGATGACCACAGGAAGAACATCCTTAGTACAAAAAGACAAGAGTAAGGGGAATATAGCCAGTAACTACAGGCCTATCACCTGCCTACAATAATGTGGAAGTTACTAACAGGTATCATCAGTGAAAGGCTATACAACTACCTAGAGGAGACAAACACCATCCCCCACCAACAGAAAGGCTGCAGAAGGAAGTGTAGGGCACAAAAGACCAGCTCCTGATAGACAAAATGGTAATGAAGAACAGTAGGAGAAGGAAAACCAACCTAAGCATGGCATGGATAGACTATAAGAAAGCCTTCGACATGATACCACACACATGGCTAATAGAATGCCTGAAAATATATGGGGCAGAGGAAAATACCATCAGCTTCCTCAAAAATACAATGCGCAACTGGAATACAATACTTACAAGCTCGTGGAATAAGACTAGCAGAGGTTAATATCGGAGGAGGGGATCTTCCAGGGCGACTCACTGTCCCACTACTCTTCGTAGTAGCCATGATTCCCATGACAAAAGTACTACAGAAGATGGATGCCGGGGTACCAACTCAAGAAAAGAGGCAACAAAATCAACCATCTGATGTTCATGGACGACATCAAGCTGTATGGTAAGAGCATCAAGGAAATTGATACCCTAATCCAGACTGTAAGGATTGTATCTGGGGACATCAGAATGGAGTTGGAATAGAAAAATGTGCCTTAGTCAACATACAAAAAGGCAAAGTAACGAGAACTGAAGGGATAAGCTACCAGATGGGAGCAACATCAAACACATAGATGAGACAGGATACAAATACATGGGAATAATGGAAGAGGAGATATAAAACACCAAGAGATGAAGGACACGATCAGGAAAGAATATATGCAGAGACTCAAGGCGATACTCAAGTCAAAACTCAACGCCGGAAATATGATAAAAGCCATAAACACATGGGCAGTGCCAGTAATCAGATACAGCGCAGGAATAGTGGAATGGACGAAGCAGAACTCCGCAGCATAGATCAGAAAACCAGGAAACAAATGACAATACACAAAGCACTACACCAAGAGCAAATACGGACAGACTGTACATAACACGAAAGGAAGGAGGAGAGGACTACAAAGTATAGAGGACTGCGTCAACATCGAAACAGAGCACTGGGCAATATCTGAAAACCAGTGAAGACGAGTGGCTAAAGAGTGCATGGGAAGAAGGACTAAATAAAAGTAGACGAAGACCCATAAATATACAGAGACAGGAGAAAGACAGAAAGAACAGAGGATGGCACAACAAACCAATGCACGGACAATACATGAGACAGACTAAAGAACTAGCCAGCGATGACAATTGGCAATGGCTACAGAGGGGAGAGCTAAAGAA
>NC_087201.1:164332689-164377835 GCF_015104395.2 Macrobrachium nipponense
AAACATATGATAATATACAAAGCACTACACCCAAGAACAAATACGGACAGACTATACATAACACGAAAGGAAGGAGGGAGAGGACTACTAAGTATAGAGGACTGCGTCAACATCGAAAACAGAGCACTGGGGCGGGGCAATATCTGAAAACCAGTGAAGAGTGGTGGCTAAAGAGTGGCATGGGGAAGGGAAAAGGACTAATAAAAAGTAGACAAATACCCAGAAATATACAGAGACAGGAGAATGACAGACAGAACAGAGGACTGGCACAACAAACCAATGCACGGACAATACATGAGACAGACTAAAGAACTAGCCAGCGATGACACATGGCAATGGCTACAGAGGGGAGAGCTAAAGAAGGAAACTGAAGGAATGATAACAGCGGCACAAGATCAGGCCCTAAGAACCAGATATG
This sequence comes from Macrobrachium nipponense, assembly GCF_015104395.2. Lineage (NCBI taxonomy): Eukaryota > Metazoa > Arthropoda > Malacostraca > Decapoda > Palaemonidae > Macrobrachium > Macrobrachium nipponense. The sequence goes on from NC_087201.1 coordinate 164,333,108, forward strand.
TTCAAAGTACGATAGACGGAAATAACATCTGTCCCATATGTAGGAAGTGCAATACGAAAAGTGAAACCATAAACCACATAGCAAGCGAATGTCCGGCATTTGCACAGAACCATTACAAAAAGAGGCATGATTCAGTGGCAAAAGCCCCCCACTGGAGCCTGTGCAAGAAACATCAGCTACCGTTGCAGTAATAAGTGGTACGGAGCACCAACCTGAGGGAGTGATAGAAAACGATTAGGCAAAGATCCTCGGGGCTATGGTATCAGAAACGGATAGGGCGATACGTGCAAATAGACCAGACATGACGTTGATTGACAAAGTTCAAGAAGAAAGTATCACTCATTGATGTCGCAATACCATGGGACACCAGAGTTGAAGAGAAAAGAGAGCGGAAAAAATGGATAAGTATCAAGATCTGAAAATAGAAATAAGTAGGATATGGGATATGCCAGTGGAAATTGTACCCATTATGATAGGAGCACTAGGCATGATCCCAAGATCCCTGAAAAGGAATCTAGAAAAACTAGAGGCTGAAGTAGCTCCAGGACTCATGCAGAAGAGTGTCATCCTAGAAACGGCGCACATAGTAAGAAAAGTGATGGACTCCTAAGGAGGCAGGATGCAACCCGGAACCCCACACTATAAATACCACCCAGTCGAACTGGAGGACTGTGAGAGAGCAAAAAAAAAGAAATAAAAAAAGAAATAATAATACTAATAAGAATAATAATAAAATAATAATAACTCATAATAATAATAATAAAAGAATCCAATAAATAATAATAACAGTGATATAATTATAACGAATTCCGACTCCTTTAAACTCATTGTGACGATAAAACCCAAATTGCAACTGACACCCTCTACGTTAATGTCTTTAAAAGGGGACATAAAACTGTGTGACAGGAGAATCACGAGGGGGAACAATTTAAAGTGAAACAATTAGCATAAGTGTATTACATTAATTCACCTTATCAATATTCGGAGGAATAAACAGGTAAATGTCAGCTTGTTCATTATTTTTGACACTAAATTATTTGTATATTTCGGGATAGTGGTTTTGGACCATTAATTAATGTAATATATATATATATATATAATATATATATATATATATATATAGATATATATATATATATATTATATATATATATATATATATATATATATATATATATATATATATATATATATATATATATATATATATATATATATATATATATAATCTATAAAGTATATCTTTACATAAATATATATATATATATATATATATATATATATATATATATAATATATATATATATAGATATATATATATATATGTATATATATATATATATATATATATATATATATATATATATATATATATATATATATATATATATATATATATATATATATATATCTATATATATATATATATATATATAATATATATATATATATATATATATATATATATATATATATATATATAGTATATATTTTTTATATATATATATATATATATATATATATATATATATATATATATATATATATATATAATATGAATGTATCAATTTCTATCACATCACCGTGATTCATGCATTGCAGTACACTGTCCTTTGCTATCCAATTCGCTCTACCTAGGAATTAACACGTTTTCATATATGTCAACCTCACTTGTTGGCCGATTCGGTCAGGACGTCGTTACTGAAGTCCTGATTTCTCTCCTCTGTGCGCTGGTTCGAATCCGCAAGAGGCCGGAATTATTATCATCAGGAAAATATTCACCTCCGGTTAAAATATGTTTGGAAAATATATTGAATTCTGAGGTAGAGAGAATTGGATATTAAAGGACATCTGTAGCTTGATGCACACACATATATATATATATATATATATATATATATATATATATATATATATATATATATATATATATATATATATATATATATATCATATGTATAAAACTCTTTTTTTCAGCAATTTCTCAGTCCCTACTTTCTTTACGGGAAACGATTATCCCTGCAAGTCGACTCTGAAGGCACTTAACATCATCTGCAACGGATCTAAATCACTTGCAGTCACTTTCAAAATAGCTTCTCCAACCATAAGACCACTTGGCCTGAAAGGAAGGAGGAGGGGAAAAGTCTATATTAATGAACGGAATCCAGGGATGGAGGGTAACTGGGTAGGGAGGGTGGCCGTGCGGGGAGGTGGCTGGGTGTTAGGACTTGTTGTTAACGTGTTTTTTAAGCAGAATACTATAATAGTAAGTCATCTCTCGTAGAAGTTGTCTTCAATATGTTTGCAGGAGTCGCCATGGTGACGTGAAGTGCTCACGAGAATGGCTGAATGATGAGGCACTTATACCGCACCCGCACGGGGAACATTCAATAAGATTGTTCTAATAATTCTTGTAATTGAATTTGATTCTGTTTCGACAAAGCTAATTCGACAAAGCTAAATCAAATGTGTGGTACGGTAACGGAAAAGACGGGGATATTGTATATAATACACACACACACACATACATACACACACACATACATATATATATATATGTAAGTGTTTACATAATAAAAATATGGAATGTTAGTCCATATATATAAAAGATTGCTTGCAGGAATGTGATCAGACTAGAGACGCTAAAGATGACGTATACAATAAGTATGTAGGCTAAGTTGACATGTCGTCATCTGTGGTCATTCATTTGTTTTGAAACAGTCCAAGCTCCTGCTTGAGACAACTACCCCGACCTATAATTCAAACGGCCTACGTGATCTGTAGCGTGTCTCATTTTGATTGTGTGTTCGTATGAAACTATGTCATTTGTATGTATGTTTCATATGTTCGAACTACTGTCTGTTCCTTCATAACTTGTAACAGAGATGGTAGAAAGCAGAACAGAGTTAGCTATCGTCATTAGAAGACCTGTACCTCTTTACCTAAGCTTTATCATGTAGAGGAATAGGATTAGCCATCATCATTGGCAGAAGCGATCAAGCTATCGTTATTAGAAGACTTGTACAATCATATCTGATCTTCAGCATGTAAAACTTCAGAAGAATACATATAGTTTTATATTTCGTGTTTTCTACAAGAACCTCCTCACCATGAGTTTAACACATCGTCGTAATAACCAACAAGATAATACCGACTTCGTAAATGATCTACAAACCCCCAGACACTCCATTGAAGATGGAAGTGCAATACCAACCGACTTAGCGTAAGATTATCGCTAGTCTAACATTACCTCATAAGGCGCCTTATCATACAAGGCACAAGCCCTAATATTGGTGGCCAAGCGTACCAGAAGAACTCTACAAAACGTCCTACGAAAGAAAAAACCAGAATAATAAATCATGTATCATAAGAAGTCAACGACGACGGAAGCAGCAGATTCTTCAAGCAACCTAGTATCATCGTTAGTGAGCGACTTCAGAAAAACAATAAGAACTCTTCAACGACGACGAAAGCAACAGATTCTTCAACCAACTTAGTATCATCGTTTAGTGAATAACTTCAAGAAACAAAACCGACGTGTCTTTTTCCTACGGCAACGCAAGCTTCGTCTCTCATTAGAATCATTCAAGAAAACATCGTTAGTAAGCGTTTCCGGCACTTCAAGAAACAAACCGAACTGCAGCATCGGATCTTTCAAGGGCTCGAATCATCGAAACAACGCGCACGGGGGAAACTGAAGCCAAACCAGGTCATCCGCTAAATAGAGAAGGAGGACCAAGGCCGTGTGTCGTTATCGGAACACCGTGACTTCCCACAAAAGCAAGCTAAGTACAATTTTTATTCATTTGGAGTAACTTTGAGTGTTTCCTTTGCAGGTCGAATTTCGTTATTCCTGTGGCTGAAGTTACGAGACATTCTTAATCTTACTTTTTTACAGAAATTATCTACATCATTGAGATTTCGCTACTGCGAGTTTTTATCTTTGAGTGTCTGGTTCCAGAAGTTCTACTGAAATATCATAATCATATACTATGTTAATTTTATCATTTTGGGTAATTATTAATCCCTTACGTAACAAATCATATTAAACAGTGAATATGCGTTTACGCAGTGGACGTCTGTATTTATACAGATGCATGGATAAGGTCGTTAAGCACCGTAGTGATTACACACACAAAAAACAAGTGGAACACCCGTACAAATCTATATAAATTAGAGGTAACACTATTTCGGGTCATGACAATAAATGCTCCTTTGCAAAGTCCCGATCGCAGTTTTAGCCTTGAGTTTTTTGAGTTATATAAAATATCGAACCTCAATGACTCAACTTAACTTTTAAAATATGGCTGGATTGCAAGGAATAACATGTCTGTAAAAAAACTTTCATCAGGCTAAATGCGCTGACCAGGATCCCTCACTATTTCAAATTTTAGCAAAGAATGAAGTACAAACAGTTAATATTGAATACAGTAGTGATAACTTGTCTTAATAGTAATCGCTTAGTTCCTAATAGTTCGTCATTCATTGCTTTATACGTAACCAGCAACATAATGCTAAAAACACACAATACGTTGCCGATGGTAATAAAGAGAAGGATCCTAATTATTACAAAAAGAAATAGAAACAGTAGCCCGTTCAGAATCAAACAAGCAAACTCGGTGACTGTGTCACCTAGTCAAGCGGTCAAGGTCAGTCAAAAACTGCCGAAGTGTTCAAAAGCATAGCAAACATTCCACACAATAAAGCTCACTCTAGCACAGAAGTGGGGAAAAGCGATGTTTGGTTCATACATGCGAATATCTTTTTGAATTAAAAAGGATTTTTCCTATGAAACACACGACCGTATAAAGTAATCAGAGCAGGTTTCGTTTTTTTTTAAGTACGTAAGTTATTATAAGTAGTGGTGGATAAAACCCGGACTGTACGCGCCGTGAAAATTAGAATATCTTGTTTATTCCTTTAGTACACGTAATATACCTGTATTTACGGACTCACCGTCTGTTGTTCGAACTTCCCTAATGAGAAGTCCGGATAAGCGAGCGCTTACAGATACCTCTATAGTTATAAAAAACATTGATCTGTATGTAGTGTAATTGTAAGATCCATCTAGGGGTATACAAAATATTATCTTACATCCTGCAAAATAAGGCGTGTTTATCAAAGGAAAATCCTATAAACCTTCAAACATATTAAAATCAGTTTGAACAAAAAAGAGACAGTTAAATAATAACTTATATAGAGGAACTATACATTTGTCTCATAAATCGTAACATTGTTCAAATGACCCAACAGAATTCTCCCCACAACCGCAGTCGCACTTTGCACGCAAAATCTCGAGAAGCATGCACCCTCGAATGTCTTAGTGCGTGTAAAAAAGACTTTGCTTGGGAAATGAAATTTTAATCCTTCCGGACACTCTGAAATATAAACGATTTCCGCGAACAAAGCCTAGACTACGGTTGACTCGCTGCAAACAAGTTAATATAGTAATCCCACAAAAACCTATACATATAAATATCGCATTTCTTTTATTGTTGCTAATTTTTAATCCCGCCCAACCAGTCGTAGATGAATCTCTCTGATAATCTATCTAAAGTAATATCCGTAAAGTCATTCAAGCAGAGGTGATTCAGCAGAATTTTATCTTTTACCTGAATACCAGGAAGTTTCTCCACTAGCGAGTGATCTCTGGGAAAAACGGATGTAATTTAACACAAAATACGGTCTAAGGACAAACATAAAGCTATATACGTACCTTCGTGTAGAACCCCAATGAAATTTCAAAATAGAGATAAATGACGAAGTTGAAAAATGTTAGTAATAGGAGTCATTAGGAAATCAAATAAGCCCATATAATTTTTCCCTCAAACGTCATGCCATAAAAGATCGGACTTGGCGTATCTGCGTAGATTTCTGTCGCTTAAACAAGGAAACGACTCCCGATAGTTTCCAGTGCCATGTAGCGACGACATCTTATCTCTGTTAGGTTAGAATAAATTTTTCACCACCGCTTGGACTTACTTAAAAGCTTTTACCAGATACCATTACCTAAGTGATTGTACCTCATACTCCGTTTTCAGCACACTCAGGGGACATTATCAATTTTTTACGTATGCCTCCGGCTTACGTTGCGCCCCAATTACAATATAGTGTTTGGAGACTTTTAGGGGATAACCTACATGCCTATATGGATGATCTTGTAATCTTTTCTAATACCTTAGAAGTACATTCACATAAAGTAGAGCTAGTGCTACAGAGACAAAGACAAATAATCTCAGAGTAAAATATCTAAATGTGAGTTTTTAAAAACCGAACATGTTTATCTAGGTTTTATGTGTCTAGTCAAGGTCTTAAAAGTAGTCCATGTAAGGTGCGGCTATTCATAACTTTCTGGTACTTATTAACGTAAAAGGGGGATACAGCACTTTTGCGCTGTAGTGGGTATTACAATCGTATGTAAATATGTAACTCTTCAATCATGACAGCTCCTTTAACAGATCTTACGAAGAAGAGCGTAGATTTATTATGGTCTGAAAAGCATCAACAGGCGTTCGATATCGTAAAAGCGGAAAATGCAGCTTACCTAACTTAAAAATCCCTGATTTAAATAAGGAATTTTTTTTTATTGCAACAGCGCCTCAGACCAAGGGGTAAGAGGGATACTACTTCAGTAATATGATAAACAGTTCTTCCCTATAGCTTTTTATTCACGTAAACTAAAGCCCTCTGAAAGTAAATATGCAGTAATAGGCAAGGAAGGGCTAGGTATCTTTACACTAGTACATTTTAAGTTCATAATCTATGGCTATCCTGATAAAGTCCTTACTGAACATGAGTCCTTTACCGAGTTTTTCAAAGGCTTTAATCACAGTCCAAAAGGAACTCGGTGACAAATAATCATTCAGGTCTTTGGAGCCAAGATAAGATATCTACCTGGGAAAGCAAATATCATAGCTGACGCATTATCCCACAATCCCGCACCATACTGCAAAGAACCATCAATTAGACTAAAAAATATAGAAAACATCCGACCTATTGTTTTTAAAACCGTATCAAAACAAGAAAATTCCTTAACCCAAGAGATCGCGAGCATTGAAATATCTGGGTTGGAGCGCAGAACTGTTACAAACTGAACAAAGCAAGAGTCAACAGACATAACCCAAAACAATAAACACTTCGAACGGAAACAGAGTCAGCAGCAATAAACACCAAACAATAAACACTTCAAATGAAACAGGGTCAGCGGCTAAGCAAAAACAATAAACACTTCGAGCAGAAACCCTAAAGCAAAGTATATTTAAAGTATGTGTATCAGAATAAGTAATCAAATGTAAATTATATGTAGAATAATCTCTTCATACCAATCGTCATAAACTGGTTGCATTCCGTCATCCAGGGTTCTCTACTATGTCACAGAAAGCCAAATCACTGTTTTCTGGCCTACAATGCTTACAGATATAAAAAGCACATAACTGATTGTAACACGTGTCATGAAAACAAGGGACACACTAAGACACCTGTCAGTTAAGGGCCTATCCTGTGCCAAATCAATCCTTGAAAGAATATGCGTAGAATTATTAACAGAATTACGAGTCTGACAGAGGGAATAAACACTTCTTAGTGTTAATAGTTCCTTGACACGTTATAGAAGAATAGCACTAAAAACAAACACCGGGGGGGGGGCCCCGAAAATTGAGTGCGTTAGGAATATTTTAACAGCAATTACGAGTCGACCAGAGGGAAAAACACTTCTTAGGGTTAATAGATCCTTGTACACGTATATAGAATTAATCAGAACTTAAAAAACAAACACCGAAATTGAGTGCGTTAGGAATATTTATGAGTGCTAAATCAGTAAACATGGAATTCAACACATGATAATGTGACTCGGGTGGTGTAAATCAATAATAATCTCCTTAACACGTTGTGTGAATTCCTTTCCATTAAGAAAACCAATAATATATTTTATCACCCAGAGTCAATCGGTTTGGTAGAAATACGGATAATTAAATAGGAAGTGTCAATGTCTTACGAGTTACAACTCGTGATATTGGATCCGAACTGGATTATAGCGGTTCTCGCGGTTTTAAATACCTTTATCATTTATATCTTGTATCTATAGAATTGATGCCGCAAGTAGCCTTATACGGTACGCCGCTAGAACACTTTTCCACATATTCAAGCCAACCATTAATTTATCAAATATATATAAAAAAATATATACAAATAAATAAATAAAAAAAATAAAATAAAAAAATATGGATACAAGTGGAGTCAATATAATACACTCGTAAGAAGTCGGAAGGGTTACAAATTATAATAAAAAAGGAATCACGATAAAATCAATAAGCAAAACGTAACCATAGATTAATTAAATATCCAAATATATATGCGTAAAGATTTGAACTCTAACTTAACGCTTTAGTAATGACAAATAAGCTAAAAGTTCAAAAAACACATATCCAAAACCTACTGAAATATTGTCTGTCCCGGTGATTTATATTCGTAGTCAATGAAAAAAAAAAAATAATAATAATAATAATAATAAATAAATAAATAAATAAATAAAATAAAATAAAAGAGATTTTAAAGTCAGGAAGTCTAGAAGTGAAAATGTTATCTATGAAATAATCCTATATGAATCTAATACAGGGCTAATAATATATATAGAATTTGTATGGAAACCTTTTCATATAGTTTGAATAAGGAATATTTAATTTAACATACTTACAATTATGCAGATTTCCAACATGAAACTAATATATTGTTTAATTTGGTACTGTTTTTTTTTCAGACATTCTTTTCGTGTGGGTCGAGTATTAAAAGATAATAATTTATCCTAAAGTCGTATTTATTACAGCAAGTAACGTAACTCTTAGCTGTCTGAGAGCAATCTCCTGCCAAGTGACGACGTCATCATTGCCGTATCAGCATTTGTTCCTTTTAACCTCAATAATCTGCTTACACAGGCTTCATCTGTGTGTCGTCTCTGCTTGCAAAAGCAGATTGACTGGAGAAAGGAATGCTTAGCCCGAACTTCTCATGGGCATGGCAGACGTTAGGTACAGGTGTCTATCGGTGCATGCGCAAGCAACTTGCAATCATTTTAAATAATAAAACAAAATAAGGAAATAGAATTTCTAATAACATCAAAATGAATTAATTTTTTTGCCTGAACCTCATTAGACCATTTAGAAGTATTACGATATGGATATGGATTATTTACTTGCAACATTAGCTTATTACAATCCAGGTAAATCACATTCATGGGAAAATGTCACATTTTCTTGAAAAACCCAAAGTTTATTTAGAAATTAGTTACATAGTGGGTTTTTTCGTTGCACCTCCTACCTATTAATAAAGTTTTTAAAATTAACCTCAGAGGATGCGCGCGAGAAAATTGAAAAGAATATGAAACTTTTGTTAGGGCACATAGGATCAGATTTTATCACAACTTAATTTCAGTTAGCATTAGAGAACTACAGAATCATGATTAATCTTCTCTTGACTCTTATGTTGCCTGGCAATCTTACAATTAGCTCCGTTTTCACTTCTTTGTCTAGTAACTTACTACCAGTAATATCGAATTTTCTTTGAGATTCGTAATGATATCTATTTATTTTTTTTATAATTATGGATATTTTTACAAGTCATCATAGACCTGGATAGGTTCACTCATTGTTAATGCCATGGATAAAAAAAAAAGTTTGTATAGAGGACTTTTGAATTCCAAAATATCAGCGAATTCATGTGGGTTAAGTCTGGTCTAAATGGCTCTCTCCCCTCCCCTGTATTTGGATGTTCTGAATTTACTCTGCCCTTGTGACAATATAATTTCACTTGCAGGCTGATTAATGGAACCTGTTACAGTATCCTGCAGTACGAGAGTTTCACATCGCAACTTCAAAAAATCGTTCGTCGCAGCGGACGACTACAGTCAAGTAACAACCGCCTACAATGTGAAAGGAATTTCATGGACTTCTTCGACCGACACCGTATCTCGTCGTTAATCTCGTTTTAATGCGGAATGCTCCGGCGGCTGTCGGAATCGACTACGAATGGGACATACTTCCGACAATTACGACCCGAAGGATATTCAACTCTACTTTGGCTGGCGAAGGACTCGTGCTGGGATGATCTATTCATCGCGAACGTAATCGTGTAGCTTAGGATGCGGAGAATAAGTATGAGCGCTATTAGATTAAAGTAAATTAATAATTTGTTAATTATAATTTGTTAATAGTTGTCCAACCTTTTGATCTTATTTTAAGGTTAAGTTTTTTTTTTTAACAAGTTAGTATCGTTTATTAGTTCGATGAACTCTGTAAGGGAGTCATAGGACTTCGCAGTTTTGCTTTGTTTACCGCCTTCTCACCCCCCGGTATTAGTGAACCATTGAAGTGCCGTATTAACGATCGTTGTTTTTCTCTCCTATGAGCTGTGTTGACTCGAGTGGAAGGCTTGATCGTAAGGGTGGTGATACGTGACAGAGTTAGTTCGAGTTCCTCCTCACATCCTGACGCTTCGCCACTTTATTTATGGTCACTTCAACAATTTTGTACGGAGATTTGGATCACGGCTTCTTTAATCCTTCGCTGCCTTTGTGTGGTCGCTGGTGTTTGTTCACCCTCACGGCATTCGTCAGCCACGCCCCTTCTCTTGTTCTTCGGAAGGATTCCGAACGAGTTGGCCTATATCTACTGAGAACGTTTGCAGTTTGTGGCGTGCGAGATCCGTTGACGTCCCGGATCTCGGAGGCTACCACCCTCGGTGTTCCCGTGGTATTTTGGGTTGCCTGTAGGCATTGCAGCTTGACCCGGTTGACCTCTGCATCAGCGTCAGTGAGTTCTTGGAACTCGTGGAGACAAGTAGGGCGGCTTTCTACAGGTATGAGATGTTTTTATAACTATTAAGACGATCGTGGATCGCTGGGTACCTGTAGATTTGCACGCCCTTGTTTGCAGTACGGTCTTCTGGATCTTGTATGACCTGAGAAGATGATTCACTAAGCCTTTCGTGATTATTCCTTTCAATCAATTTGTAAGGTTATTTTATAAGTATTGTTTATTAAACTTAAGTTAGTTTGTATGTGTTAGGTAGAAATAATTTTAAGTTCCCCTCTTATTTTCTCTTGCTTCCTTCTGCCTTACTTATTTTCTATAGGTTAGTTTTTGTCCTGGCCAGTTATTTGGAAGGTACCTGCCTGAAGTTTCATATTTATTATTTCCTATTTCTTGGTTTAGAAGTTTAATTTAGTTTTAGGTGATCTTTTAAAGATCTTAAGGTTGGTTTTCCCTTGTTTTATATATTCATTTTGATTTTTATTTTTGCTAACCATTACCTTTTTTTTTGTGGAAATAAATATTGTAACTTTTGTTGAGGTGTTTGTTCTTTTGTTCCTAAATTGCTGTGTTGCATTTTTACTGACCGCAAATTCTGAGTAAAGACAAGAACCCTTGAAATTACGGCCGTAAATAAGGTCGTAACAATCTGGCGACCGTGACAGGATTTGCGCTCAGGTGTACACAGTAGTTGGGACTTTAGAACGCTCCTCAGTGGGGGTTATAGTATTTATTTTGGAAATACCTTTCTCTCCTACCACTATGGATAATTTGGAAGACTTTGAGTTTAGTCCTGCAGAGTTCTTAGGGTCTGCCGACTGTATTAGGCATTTACCCATACTAGGTAAGGAGTATCTTGTTAGTTGTGCTAGGTGGTTAGGTTATTCCGTTCAAAATGACTGATACAAAGAGGAAGTTACTAATAATGGTAAAGAACAGTGTTATGCAAGGTTTGGCTGAGGCTGGAGGGTTAGTTGGGGAAAATATTAGTGATAGAGGTAGTGAATTAGGAAATGATGATAGGCTAGTTGTAGATGATAATGGTATTAGTGGTGGTGCAGGTTTTTCTCTATTTGATGATCCTCCTCAGACTGGACTCATTTATGAAGGACCAGCCAATTTGGTGCCAAGAGGAAATATAACTACAAACCCTTTCTTGACTGAAGAGAATTTAGGGCCAGCAGTGCCTACAATGCCCTGTAAATTCTGAATCAAAGGAAATTCAGGAATATGATTTAATTTGTAAAAAAATAGAGTTGTTGAAATTGGAGCATGCAGAGAACGAGAGGGTGAGGAGGCATGAGATAGAGATGGCCAACCTTAATTTGGAAATGGCTAGGTTACAGGGGGCTCCTAACCAATTTAGCACCCCACGAGGTAGTCAGCCCGATAGGTTTAATATTGGGGCTGCATTAAAATTGGTCCGCCCATTTTTGATGAAAGGAATGTTCCTGAATTCTTCAAGCCTTTGAGAGGTGTCAGCTCGTTGTCTTGGCCACCAGAGATGTGGACAGTGCTGATTCAGTGTAAACTGGTAGGCAAGCCAATCCGGGTATATAATGCCTTGGAAGAAGGGATAGCCAGGGATTATCACAAGGTAAAGGCACTAATTTTAAAAGCCTATGATTTGGTCCCTGAGGCATACAGGTTAAAGTTTAGGGGGAAATTTTAATAAACATCCTTCCTTATCGTATGTAGAATTTGCCAGGTTCAAGGAGGAACAGTTTGACGACTGGTTGAAAAGTCGTCAAGTTGTCACTTTTTCTTCCTTGAGAGAACTCATGCTTTGGAGGAGTTTAAGAAATCTTGCTCCAAAGAACTAAGAATTTATTTGGAAGAAGTAAAGGTCACTAATTTAAGTAAGGCAGCTCAAGTGGCTGACGAATTTGTCGTTGACCCATAGAACAGGTTCAGGCAATTTCGCCAGCAAGGATATAGGTAATAATGTAGTAAAGTCAGCGAATTTTCATAAAGGAGTAAGAGGTGATAATAATAAGCCTAAGAATTCTGTGGTTCAGAATAATTTCCCTGTTAATAAGAATGGAAAATTCACGAGTAAACCTAGTACTCGTGTATTTTCCAATGGAGGTAATTCTGGAACGAGAAATAGTAATATGAAGACTTGTTTCTGGTGTAATAAACCCGGTCATTTCCAAGCTCAGTGTCACGCCAGAACAAATTATCTTCAAAGGAATAATCCTGTGGCTTTAATGCCAAGTGCATCTCCTGACGTAAAATTACCAATAATAAATAGTGGTAGTGGTGGTAATAGTACGCCCGGAGATGGAAATAATAATCCACAGGAATGACTAAAATATGATAAATACATCCCTGGCCTGGTAAAGTAATTTATAATTCCGTCATTATTGATGTTAGGTTTTTGAGAGATACAGGGTCTGCTCGGTCGTTAGTGCTGGAAAGCAGTTTAAAAGGTTTGTTTGGTGAAGTATTCAGGGAACTTTATTGTTCTGGGAGGTTTCCCGAACACAATAGTTCAGCTCCGTTTAGTAGAGGTAATGTTGTCATTCCCTGGGTATTATGGAAAGACCGAGTTGGCCGTTGTCGAGAGTCTTCCTATAGCTGGTATTGATGGCATATTAGGAAATGATATGATTAATAGTGATGGCCAGGAATTATTTCCAATATTGTCAATCAATAAGTGTCCAGTGGCGGTTACCACTAGAGCTGCCGCAAGGGCTGCAGACTTATTAAATAATGATGAAGAGTTAAATTTAAGTAGTTTAGAGGTAGACGTAGATGTAGTGGAAGACCCGGGTCTGTAAGCAAGTATGTTAGTAAGTAGTGATAATGTAATTCCCGATTGGGATCGAGCAGCTTTTATTGAAGCCCAGAAGAGAGAGTTTAATTTTGATTTAGGTGATACTTCTGACTTGACGAAGCCTCGATTCTGGGTAAAAAGGGGCATATTATATAGGGTGAGTCGTCCCCTGGTTGCTAATGATCCTCAAATGTCCCGTATTGAGCAAATAGTGGTGCCTTCTCAATTTCAGAGACAAATATTAAATTTATCTCATGATGATTCATTCTCTGGTCATTTTGGTGTCTGGAAGATGTTCCTTAGGTTGGCTAAATGTTTTTAGTGGCCAGGAATGAAATCGTCAGTAAAACAATATGTGAAAGAATGTCCTGTGTGCCAAGTGGTAGGTAAACCTAATCAGACAATTGTAAAAGCACCTTTATATCCCATACCAGCTATTGGTGAACCATTTAATGAGCTGGTAGTTGATATAGTAGGCCCTCTGCCCTAAAAACCTAAAACAGGTTTTATCTATTTACTGACTGTGATGGATCGGGCATCACGATTTCCTGAAGCCATTCCCATGAAGAAAGTCACATCTAAGGCTGTATTTGACCAGTTGGTAATTTTCTTTTCGAGGTATGGAATCCCTCGTAAGATACAAACTGATTGTGGAACTAATTTTACTAGTAAGGAATTTCGAAGTAAGTGTGCAGATCTGGCCATTCTGCACACTACTAGTGTTCCTTACCATCCAGAGAGTCAGGGAGTGGTGGAAAGATTCCATCAAACTCTTAAATCAATTTTAAGAAGATTTTGTTATGAGCATGGAGAGGAGGTGGGATAAGGGTCTTCCTTTTGCTCTCTTTGCTCTTAGAAGTCATCCAAATTCATCCACGGGCGTGGCTCCTTTTGAATTAGTCTTTGGACATAAAATATGGGGCCCTTTAGAAATTTTATATGAAGTTTTGGAATCTGATCAAATAAAGGAGACGAACGTGGGTGAATTTGTTGATAATCTTAGAGGAAAACTTTCTAGCGCCTGGAAGTTTGCTAGAGAAAATTTAGCTAGCTCTCAGGCTGCTATGAAGATTAATTATAGACAGAAAACTCGAGCACGGTCGTTTGAGCCTGGGGAATTAGTTTTGGTGTTGGGTACTGATTCGGATAACTTCCTTGAACCAAGGTATAAGGGGCCTTGGAAGGTGTTGAGGAAGGTATCCGATCTTAATTATGAAATAGAAGCTCCCGGGACCAAACGAAAGTGTCGAATTTTTCACATTAACAGACTGAAACCTTATGTGTCTAGTAGATCTGATCCTTTGGAAACAGGGTATGAATCGGTTTCTTTGGTGGCAGAGGTGCTTCCTGATGGGTCTGAGGAAATAATTAATCAAGTACCTTCAGATGCTCTATCCAAGAATGTACATGTTTGAATGGGTTAGATGAGCATCTGAAGCATCTTGATCTAAATCAAAGAAGGGAAATGGAAGGCTAATTCGTTCTTTTTCAGATTTGGTAGAGATTCTCCCGGATTGACCAGTTTAATTGAACATGATGTGGTAGTAGGAGAAGCTTCACCAATTAAACAAAAAAAGTCCTTATAGACTAAATCCCACTAAAATGGATATAGTCAATAAGGAAATAGAATATGCTGAAGCATGATTTAATACAACCTTCTGTTAGTCCTTGGAGCTCCCCTATAGTATTTTGGTGAAGAAATCCGATGGACAGTATCGGATGTGTTCGTGAAATCGTAAAGTTAATACCCATACTAAAAATGATTCCTTTCCTCTTCCAAGAAATTGACGACTGCATAGACCGCATTGGTTCAGCAAAGTATATTACAAAGTTGGATTTGCTCAAGGGCTACTGGCAGTTCCTTTGTCGGATCGAGCAAGAGAAATTTCAGCATTTGTCACCCCATTCGGCTTGTATGAATGCAAGGTCATGCTTTTGGGATGAGGAATGCTGCTTGTACTTTTCAAAGATTAATGAACCGTGTGGTCTGTGGTTAGAAGGTACCGAGATCTACATAGATGATCTTGTTGTTCACAGTATGATTGGAAAACTCATTTACTCAGGTTGAGTAAAGTTTTTGAAGCTCTCCGTGCTGCGGGCTTAGTCATTAACCTCGCTAAATGCGAATTTGGTAAGGCCACAGTTGTGTATCTGGGTCATGAGGTTGGTCTGGGTCATATAGCCCCGAAACAGGCTAATGTCGAGGCTATAAACTAATCTAAAGAGACCGTGCAATGTCCGAGAAGTTCGAAGGTGCTAGGTATGACGGGATACTATAGGAGGTTCGTTAGGAACTTTTCTGACATTGCTCGTCCCTTGAATGATCTTTTGCTAAAAAATAAAAAAAAAAAAAAATAGGAAAACTTTATTTGGACTAGCGAGTGTGAAGAAGCATTCATTAAAATTAAGACTATTCTTATGTCTAAACCTATTTTGATTTCTCCAAATTTCAAGGCTCCTTTTTAATTGCTGTTGACGCTAGCGATGTAGGCATTGGAGGCGTTCTCTTTCAAAAGGGTGAGGACGAGGAAGTGTACCCAATATCCTACTACAGCAAAAAGTTGTTAACGGCAGAGCGTAAGTATTCAACTATTGAGAAAGAGGCTCTCGCCCTGATCCGTACCATATCTCATTTTAAACCATACTTAACTAATCTTTCTTTTCCAGTGGAGGTATGGACGATCATAATCCGTTAGTGTTTATTGAACGGATGAAAGGGTCTAACCAAAGGATTTTACGTGGCCTTGCAGCTGCAAGAGATCAACTTAGTAATTAAACATATTAAATGATCTGATAATAAGATCCCGTGGACACCTTGTCTAGGATGTAAAGTGTTAATTTTTGTTTGGTCTTTCCCTGCCTCTTTCGCCCTGCTCGTTTCTCTTTGTGTTCATTTAGAGTGAAAGCAAGTGCTAACTTTATGGTTTGTTCCGACGTTGTTCGGTTGTTTCGTTTATTTATATGATAATTCTGTTTTTTTTTGCCAGTGTTGTTTTTAGTTTAAATATTAGGGTAAGAAATATTCAGTTCTAATAGTATTTAGTAATAGTTTTCTTATTATTAGCTGATAGGTGGGTCTTTGTGCATTTATATCTTTAATTTTTAGCAAGAACTTTTGGAATTTCAGAACTTTTATCATTTTCTGTGATTTAGTACATTTTGTTCTTCGCTTTAGAATTATGTTCGATTAATTTTTATTTTATTTCCAGGCTTTGTATTTAATTAGACTGTTTATATATTGGTATGTTTAATTGAGGTATATTTAATGCCGACCTTTTTATTTCAGAATGTGTAATGCACAATTGTGTGTGCTTTATTAGATAATTCTATGCATGTTTACATTAAGGTTATCTTTACTTTTAAGATTGATGCTATTTTAAGATTTAATTGATTCTTTAGGTTGTATAAAAAATTTTACTCTATTTGATTAAATTTTTTTTGTAGGGGGAGAAAGGTATTAGATTAAAGTAAATTAATAATTTGTTAATTATAATTTGTTAATAGTTGTCCAACCTTATGATCTTATTTTTAGGTTAAGTTTTTTTTTTTAACAAGTTAGTATCGTTTATTAGTTCGATGAACTCTGTAAGGGAGTCATAGGACTTCGCAGTTTTGCTTTGTTTACCGCCTTCTCCCCCGGTATTAGTGAACCATTGAAGGGCCTTATTAACGATCGTTGTTTTTCTCTCCTATGAGCTGTGTTGACTCGAGTGGAAGGCTTGATCGTAAGGGTGGTGATACGTGACAGAGTTAGTTCGAGTTCCTCCTCACATCCTGACGCTTCGCCACTTTATTTATGGTCACTTCAACAATTTTGTACGGAGATTTGGATCACGGCTTCTTTAATCCTTCGCTGCCTTGTGTGTGGTCGCTGGTGTTTGTCACCCGCGGCATTCGTCAGCCACGCCCCTTCTCTCGTTCTTCGGAAGGATTCCGAACGAGTTGGCCTATATCTACTGAGAACGTTGCAGTTTGTGGCGTGCGAGATCCGTTGACGTCCCGGATCTCGGAGGCTACCACCCTCGGTGTTCCCGTGGTATTTTGGGTTGCCTGTAGGCATTGCAGCTTGACCCGGTTGACCTCTGCATCAGCGTCAGTGAGTTCTTGGAACTCGTGGAGACAAGTAGGGCGGCTTTCTACAGGTATGAGATGTTTTTATAACTATTAAGACGATCGTGGATCGCTGGGTACCTGTAGATTTGCACGCCCTTGTTTGCAGTACGGTCTTCTGGATCTTGTATGACCTGAGAAGATGATTCACTAAGCCTTTCGTGATTATTCCTTTCAATCAATTTGTAAGGTTATTTTTGTAATGTATTGTTTATTAACTTAAGTTAGTTTGTATGTGTTAGGTAGAAATAATTTTAAGTTTCCCCTCTTATTTTCTCTTGCTTCCTTCTGCCTTACTTATTTTCTTAGGTTTAGTTTTGTCTGGCCCAGTTATTTTGGGAAGGTACCTGCCTGAAGTTTCATATTTATTATTTCCTATTTCTTGGTTTAGGGTTTAATTTAGTTTTAGGTGATCTTTTAAAGATCTTAAGGTTGGTTTTCCCTTGTTTTATATATTCATTTTGATTTTATTTTTGCTAACCATTACCTTTTTTTTGTGGAAATAAATATTGTAAAAACTTTTGTTGAGGTGTTTGTTCTTTGTTCCTAAATTGCTGTGTTGCATTTTTACTGACCGCAAATTCTGAGTAAAGACAAGAACCCTTGAAATTACGGCCGTAAATAAGGTCGTACCAAGCGCAAAAATAGAATGTTGACCCGCCCAGGCAAATTTTCCCCCTGTTTTAAACCCTGTGAAATATGGCCGTTTCATTGGGCTATAGGTGGTTGTCTGGAACTGTGTAATGGACGAAAAGTTGTTCGAACGCTAGTTAAAAGTGAAGTAGTATAACCTCGGTCATGTATCCTATATATATAAAGTATCATGTATCCTATATATATAAATGATCATAAATAATAGAAATCGAATATATTTTTTGCGTGTACGCACTAGGAATCTGTATATAAATGATCATAAATAACAGAATCTAAATATATCTTTGCGTGTACGCAATAGGAATCTATTTAAAGTGCACATATATTAATCTATATTATATGAATCCATATACATATGTATAAACAAATCAGGTAGCCTATAATCAATCTGTTACCTTTCCTCTTACCAATATCTGCAGTTATATATGAGTTAGTATATGGATAATGAATCAGATATATAACAGTTAGCATAAAAATCAACGAATCAATCAGCATAAACATTAATAATGTTATTAATTCACATATGAAATTTTTTATCAGTTAAAATATTATTTTTATCATGTTAATCTTCATTCTATGCAATTATCAGAGTCATTAGTATTTTCTGTAGCATAAGTATCTTAAAAGAGATGAAGTGAAAAACTGTATCATTATATATCACGTGATCACTATTATTTACCAATATCATTGTTTTATATTTTATTACTTGAATCAATTCATGTACACCATGAATTTTTATTTACTTATATATATATAAACACATAGTGTCTGTATCACACTCCTATAAGTCAAATGCAAGTCAAGTTTGAGTAATATTCAGTAGTTGGTTTTGGTAGCTGACCGAGCTGATGTAAGTGTTTACATAATAAAAATATGGAATGTTAGTCCATATATATAAAAGATTGCTTGCAGGAATGTGATCAGACTAGAGAGCCGCCTTAAAGATGACGTATACAATAAGTATGTAGGCTAAGTTGACATGTCGTCATCTGTGGTCATTCATTTGTTTTGAAACAGTCCAAGCTCCCTGCTTGAGACAACTACCCCGACCTATTAACAAACGGCCTACGTGATCTGTAGCTGTCTCATTTTGATTGTGTGTTCGTATGAAACTATGTCATTTGTATGTATGTTCATATGTTCGAACTACTGTCTGTTCCTTCATAACTTGTAACAGAGATGGTAGAAAGGCAGAACAGAGTTAGCTATCGTCATTAGAAGACCTGTACCTCTTTACCTAAGCTTTATCATGTAGAGGAATAGGATTAGCCATCATCATTGGCAGAAGCGAGCAAGCTATCGTTATTGAGACGACTTGTACAATCATATCTGATCTTCAGCATGTAAAACTTCAGAAGAATACATATAGTTTTATATTCGTGTTTTCTACAAGAACCTCCTCACCATGAGTTTAACACATCGTCGTAATAACCAACAAGATAATACCGACTTCGTAAATGATCTACAAACCCCCAGACACTCCATTGAAGATGGAAGTGCAATACCAACCGACTTAGCGTAAGAGTTATCGCTAGTCTAACATTACCTCATAGGGCGCCTTATCATACAAGGCACAAGCCCTAATATATATATGTATATATATATATATATATATATATATATATATATATATATATATCTATATATATGAATAATTATCACATCACCGTGATTCATATAAATCATTCGAGTACAAACGTCCTTTAATATCTAATTCGCTCTGCAATGACTTTCAGGAGAAAGAGAAAAAATAAATAAACAAAACGTTGAAAACCACATGTGAACAACTAAGAAAATTACATTATTACTAAAGACAGGAGAAAAATATTGGACATTAATCCTAACAGGCAAAAATTTCTGCATATAATTACAAAAGGAAAAAAAAAATATATATAAAGGTGAACACAAAGTGTCGTTGTGCTTAGTAACTTTGCTTTTTACTGTTAATCTCTTATTTAATTAGTTATCATTTTGCTTTTCATAAGGGGTTGTGGTTGTGGGGGAGAGATTTTAGATAAGTTTGGATTGAGCGTGCTGATTCAAAATGGAATTTCCACTTGTCTGAGGTCATTCAGTTTTATTTATTGTTCTTGTTACTTAATTAGTTATTGTTCGAGTATTATTCCTAATTGTTTGTCTGTTTGCTAAACCAGAGACTATCATGATTGCACGGAAAAATAAATTCAGCTTTTACCAAAATTTGTAGAGGTGGACCTCGTGACATAGTATGGGAATTTGATGCAAGAGGGGAAATATATGATTTCTAAAGTGGGCTTCGTGACTTGCAATGTAACTTTTGGAGGAGTAGGGCTCGTAAGAGTTCTATCTCTCTCTCTCTCTCTCTCTCTCTCTCTCCCGGGAGAAGGGACTTTATAAGATTTATCTCTTTCTCTCTCTCTCTCTCTGGGAGAAGGGAACTTATATTTACTCTCTCTCTCTCTCTCTCTGGGAAGAGCTCTGAAGATGCTACCTGAATGCAACCTTGAGATGTAACACACACACACATTACACACACACACGCACACACACACAGAGAGAGGAGAGAGAGAGAGAGAGAGAGATAGAGAGAGAGAGAGAGAGACAAAAGCGCGATAAATGTTGATTATCATTAACTCTTTTGTGTGATTACCTCATTCTCATAGAAACGAAGTACGTTTTTCCCATCTCGATTAACTAGACAATTAAACGTTGAACTACATCAGCGTCAGAGAAACGTCATCTTGAATAAAAAAAAAAATGGATTCTGACGTCACCTGACAGATGGAATGGAATACTAATTCGGCGTTAGATTCGTAAAACATTACCAATTAAATTTTTCTCTACTTTGAAAATGAATAACAAACACTGTGGAAATACACTTCTTTCTTTCGATTATCTGAATGATATCTGTTGCTAATTGGTTGTGTTACCTGGGTAAAATGTCTGATAATTATATTCCCCGGAGGGTCTGTGAAGCCATTAGATTCCTACCGTAGTTTTTAAGAGAGAAATCCCGAACATTTGTTAATGATTAAGTAAATAAAATATCGGACGGGTAAACGAATGACTGGAATAAACGTAAATAGAAATGATAAAGATAAATATAATAGCAGGAAAACGAATGACTAGCATAAACAGAAATTGTAAAGGATTTTGCCCAAGCGATAAATAGATAGATAGATAGATAGATAGATAGATAGATAGATAGATAGATAGTATAGATAGATAGATAGATTCCTATGAGATGAAGACTAGATTCCACTTTTGAAATATTCAAGATGATGGATTGAATAAGTGGCTATAATTCATAATATTCAGTTCCTTGTGCAGCAGCTTATACTTACTGTTGCTGCTGTTGTTGTTTGTTGGTCTTGCTGTCGTTGTTCTTGTTTGGGGGAATAGGAAAGGTCTATGGAACACCCTAAAAAGGTCAGAAAAAGGTGTTTTGCGTTGAGTTAAAGATACAGCAATTTTAGGATAGGAAATTTATGATTTATTTATTAGAATGAACAAAAATGTAAGAAACAAATAATGTGGGAAGTAAACACTTAGGAAAAATTATCTCTAATAAAATGGAGCGTATCTTTTTTAATTTTAGTTAGTGAAACAGCGTCTATTCAACTGCAGATTTAAGCACGTGCCCCAAGTAAGCTGCATGTCGGATCACACCTTGTTCAGTCTTGGTCTACATTAAACCTCTCATTCCTGGTCTTAGCTAATCTCTGGCGTCGTCCTTATATTATGTCACTGAGCATATTTTGTCAACTTTATTTATAATTCTAATCACCTTTCGCATTCATTCCTTCCCAGACTGTAAAATCTGACACTATCAATCTGACACTATCATCTGGCACTGTCATGTTGCACGTAGAACTAACAAGGCGTGATGCGATCTTCAGCTTACTCCAGATGTGTGCAAGATTTCCTCTCCACACATAAGTTGTAAACATTATATTCGTAACAAATGTAAATTAAAACGTGCTGAAATCTATGGTCAAATAGAGCCCTGTTTGACCAACGAAAATTAAAATAGATATGCTTTATTTTACTAGAAATATTTTTTTCTGTATTATTGAAGAAGTGCAATATTTATTTGTTTACATTTTCATTCTAATAAATAATCATAAACATCGTATCCTAAAACTCCTATATCTTTAACTCAACGCGAAACACCTTTTCAGACCTTTCTAGGCTCTTCTGTAGACTTTTCTCCTACCTCCCCCCCATCCCCCCAACAAGAACAACATCAGCAACAGCGCATCAGTGGCGTGATCGGCATGGTGTTGGTCTACCACCTCGGCGGCAGCGCGTTGATTCTCGGGCATAATACACTGAGATATATGTTTCTGGTGATAAAGTTCCCTCTCGATGTGGTTCGGAAGTCACGTAAAGCCGTTGGTCCCGTTGCTGAATAACCACTGGTTCCATTCAACATAAAAACATAATTCAAAAAACAAAATAAAACATGAACAACAGAGTACTTTGTAGGCTTACTCCCGAGTATGTGAAGAAAATGCAGTTTATTCTGATAGTCTCGTCTCCTCTTACGTATTTCCAATACCAGTTGCTCTTTTCTAAGTTTTGTTTTTCCAGCTGTGACGAGATCATAGAATGGCCTTCCAAGTCATGAAGTTGAATCGTTAGAACCACGGGGTTGAAACTGGGTGTAAAAAGCATCTCGCCCCCATCCCCCCCGCACCCAAACCCCCACCCCCTTATTTTTTTTAGACTCACAGAAGTCTCATTCCATAGTTCAGCTTCATTATTTTATTTGTTTTCCTTCTTTTTTTATGTTTTTCCTTGCACAGTTTATTCTTTATTTTTTCATTGCTTTCTACTCGAGGAGCATTCGTTATAACATGAGAAGCAAGACTGTTATATTACTTCTAGACTTTCTAATTAGTGTCGATCTATTTTAGACCAAAACGAGGAACCAGTTAGTTCTACGTGCAACATGGCAGCGCCAGATGATAGTGCCAGATTGGTAGTGCCAGATTCAACAGTCTGGGAGGGTATGAATGCGAAAGGTAATTATAAATAAAGGTGTCAAAATATGCACAGTGGCATAATCTAAGGACGACGCCAGAGATTAGCTAAGACCAGGAATATTAAAATGAATTAATAAAATATTAATATTTGTGTCGTTAATATTTCTGAACATAAATATCATGGATCCTTTGAACAGTATTGGCTTCATGATTCGATAGCAAAGCATTATCAAAATAGTTTTGCGTAAATAACGAGAAATCTTTCACTGATGATTTCAGAAAGCTGAAAAAATAATGAGAATGTAATAACGAGTTCCTGTGCTTTTTGCTCATTCCGACAAAATTAAACTTTTAGAATTTTACACGTAGGCTACCCGAGGAAGATGGTGTCACTGGTTTGTCAGGGAAAAATGCATTCGAGTATTACAAGCGCCAAGCTGTGCTTTTATGCAGTTTTCCAAGCGAAAGAAATAGCGCGGACATAGGTAGTATATTTCTTCAAGCACGCCTCAGTCATGCATCATTGATTTTATCACAAAGATCGCCATTTATTGTAAGCCACGCGGTACAATTTGTATAGGACTGTACTATATAAAGTTATAAACCCAGTGAGACTTCACAGCTCCCATTAAAACAGATTTGTATGACCACAGATAAAAAAAGAAGGACTTGTTGTGTTTTTTTTCTTTTTTTTTTTTTACCAAAAATCGGAGATACAGAAATCCTCTCCCTGTACCGCTCCTGTTCGTCAGAACTCAGATACGAGTGTCCTCTATTTTTTGCCCATTCTGATAAAAACTGACTTTAACACTTGGGGTATTGGACTCAGTGGATGTGATTGGTGCGTTTTTGAAAAAAAGGCAGGCGAGTAGTACAAGCAGCGAGCAAGCATTTCACGATATACTACAATTTCAGGCAAAGACAGTGAAACAAAATCATATCTACGGAACACGTAGATGTGATTTCATTCAGCTGTCCAGGATTACCATAACTTATAATAAGAGGAATAGGAAATCTGTTTTTAAAACAAACCATCATTATATTCGCAAAGCTGTTCATCAGTTTCTCATTTTTTTAAATCATTACAAACGAAGTATATTCACAGATCATATCAATAAGTGTCTTTGGAAATATAAAAGATACTTTTGGATAAGTTTGATAAACATTGAACTTATGAATCATTTATTCTTCATTTGAAAAAGATGTTATATTTTAAAGGGAAAGATTCTTAGTGTTCGAAAAAAAAAAAAAAAAAAACACGAACTGTCTTAAAGTTGTTGATATTACAAAGATATAAATCAATATGGATGTTTTGATGGACTTTTCTTTGCGTAATATTTGAAAATATAAAAACATCGTTTACCATAAGTAAATTATTATTATCTTTATTATTTTTCTTCATCCTCTGCTACTTAAACCAAAGATTACCTCTCCCCTGCTTCATTCATAACAAGAACGACCAGGAAATTAAAGTAAAAATTGACCTCGTTCGAAGGGGAAGATTCCCCCTCTC
Organism: Macrobrachium nipponense; assembly: GCF_015104395.2. Classification (NCBI taxonomy): domain Eukaryota; kingdom Metazoa; phylum Arthropoda; class Malacostraca; order Decapoda; family Palaemonidae; genus Macrobrachium; species Macrobrachium nipponense. Next base: position 164,357,933 of record NC_087201.1, read on the forward strand.
CAACAACCCCCAACCCCTCCGACGTCTACCCACCCTAATTTGTATCAAACCTTACCTGGGCGAAATTATATGCACATAGATTCACAGCCAGTGAAGTGTTAAATTCCAACTTGCATACGAAACAATATATGCAATTAAAGAAGGATTTTTTTTTTTCATGCACACCCCACCCCCCACTCCCTTTTTTTTTTTTTTTTTTTTTTTTTGCAAGGCAAAGAGTTGGAGGTTCTTCAGCGGTGTTTACGTAAACGATTTCTGTGACTGAGACTTCAAAAGCGAATAAAACTTCTATGTTTACATCACCTGCTTTCTTTATTCTTGCCAGATACTGAGGAAGACACCTGGGTCGTCTTGACTGCGCATATATCAGCTCTAATTTTTTTTTTTTTTTTTTTTAAGTTGGAATTACTTTGAGTTCTACAAATCCCACGGGATATCTGTGATATCTCGGCCTCTGGGTTATTCTGGTGTTTGGGTGAAAGTAGATTAAACTATTTTGAAGTTTGATTATCAAATGATTCCTTCGTTACACACAAAAGCACACATTTAGACACATATACACACACATACATACATCTCAAGTATAAAATGCCCATTAAAACACTCTGTTTAAAGGCTAAAAAGCTAAGGACTATATTTCGGTGGACTCACTTCCACCCTTACCAAGTAGCGAATGACAGAAGGAGTTACATTGGCGCAATGTACAGTGGGAAATATGCCCTTAGCTGATGCCTGGGGTCATACATACATACATATATTTGTTGTGTGTGTGCTGTTTGAGTGGAGGAATGAGTTTATTATCTTTAAAACACATTAGTCTCCTTTCATCCGCTCACCAACATAGCCCAAATGCTGATGTATCACATGTGACATGTGCAACGAGAAAGTAATACAGATTTTATCAAAAGAATTAGGATCAGCTGACGTAGCTGAAATATGCTTTTGATGTCCCTGGCATAGGAATCGTCTACGTGAACACTATTGAAGATCCTCCAAAACTCTGCCCTGCATAAAAAGGAAGTCTGTAGGGGGAGGTGGAGGATACAAAAAAGAAAATAAATAAAAATAGTTTCCTCTTAAAATTTTTATGTCGTATCGTATATGCAAGTTGGAGTTTCACTTCACTATTTGCATATAATTCCACCCAGGTAAGGGTTAATGCAAATCAGTAGGGGGTGGGGGGTGACTTCCCCTTCGAACGAGGTAAATTTGTAAATGTTTACTCAAATTCCAAGTCGTTCTTCATGTCAATGGTTATGGGAAGAAGGATTTTTCCTTCGTTTCCCAAAACAATGTTTACCTTATGCCCAGACACCCTATACCCTTATCTACCTTTTTCTGGCCAGATAATCTTTTTTTTTTCCCCTCTGCTTAGGCAATCTTCACTTTCTAATTAGACAGTTTTACCCTTCTACCTGGACAATCTTTATCTTCTACTTAGACAATCTTTACCTTCCTATGTCTAGGCGGCTTTAACTTCTTATGTCTAGGCAACTTTACCTTCTTCTACCTAGACAATCTTTACCCTTTTATGTCTAGGCGGCTTTACCTTCTTATGTCTAGGCAACTTCATCTTCTTCTACCTAGACAACCTTGTTATGTCTAGGCAATCTTTATTTTCTCACATCTAGGCAACTTTACATTCTTCTACCTAGACAATTTTGCCTCCTTATACCTAGACGATTTTTACCCTTTCCTGTCTAGGTAACTTTACCATCTTCTGCCTAGACAATTCTACCTCCTTCTGCCTAGACATTCTTTACCTTCTTATGTCTAGGCAACTTTACCTCCTTTTACCCAGACAATATTTATCTTCTTCTACCCAGACAATCTTTATCTTCTGTCTAGGTGACTTACTTTCTAATGTGCGGGCAACTTTACCTTCTTCTAGCTAGACAATCTTATTTACTTTGTCAGGCGACTGTACCTTTCTGTCTACATAGACACTCTTTACCTTTTTCTCTGTCTAAGCAACTTCACCTTCTTACCTATGTCTAAGCAGCACTTTCTACAGAGACAATCTACATTCTTATGTCTAGGCAGCTTACCTTCCTACATAGACAATCTTACTTTCTTATGTCTAGGCAACATTACCTTCGTCTGTCTAGGCAACTTTACCTGCTTCTACCTAGACAATCTTTACCCTCTACATTGACAATCTGTTCCTTCTTCTACCTAGACAGTCTTTACCTTCTACATTGACAAAAAAAAAACTCTGTTCCTTCTTCTACCTAGACAATCTTTACCTTCTACATTGTCAACCTGTTCCTTCTTCTACCTAGAACAATCTTGCTAGACATATGTAAACAGATTCTGCCCTAGGTCTGTATTCCGGTTCCTCGCTGGAAAGGCTTATTTGCGTCATGTCCGGATTCATACGATCGCTAATTCCCTTCGAAAAAACAAAAATATTTCTTGTCGGTTTCAAATTTCAAAAAACGGTTTGAAGGGAATTCTGGTGTTTTGCAGATTGTCAGATTACGAGATTACGAAAATGCTAAAATAGTGCGTTTGCGCTTTTTAATATTCATTGGTTTATGTATGGCTGGTGTTCGTCCATATATAACTGTGGCAGAATCCATGTTCGTTTATTTACATAAAACTGACTTGAAAAAATCAGGAAAATAATGTTAAACATTTTCTGTGTGTGCCTCTTGCAGTATTGCCAATCTATAACCATTGGTCGTGAAAATGAAATAGCTATTAAACGTGTTTCGCTCTGACAATTCAAAAAGTAACTTTGTCACATATTTTCTATCTCTGCCTCTTCGGTATGCAAATTTATAACCATTGGTAGTGAAAATGAATTGGTATTATTTAACATGTTTCTCCTCTAAATTCAAATGCTCTTTTATAAAGGAACTTTGTTAAATATTTTCCATGTCTGCCTCTTTTGGTATTGCAAATTTATAACCATTAGTTGTGAAAAAGAAATGTTACTATTAAACGTGTTTCTACTCTAAATTAGAATTATTCTTTTTATAAAGGAACTTAGTATTTATTTTAATGTAGGAGAGGAAATAATTCAAGTGAAAAATTCCAAAATTCCCCCAAAAAGTTCCTTATTCATTAATACAAAATAAGTAAAGTGCAATGAATTCAATATATTAGAATTTGCCAAAAGGTCAGATATCACTTCGATAATGACGGGACTACTGATTGAGTAACTTTTCACACGAACGAATTAAGAAAGTAATCTCTTTAATCATTTTTTTCTGATAATCCTACATCAAAACATGATAAACGGATGATGCCTCTGGGTATTATTATCATCGCCACTGTAAATCAAATCATTTTTGAAATGACATAAAGATGATTTTCCATCTACTCTAATATTCATATTATATATATCATTATTCCCTACCCGGACCATTATCCAAATTGCACAACCTATTATCCTTCATTTTTCAACTTCAGATTAGTGCATTTGGGAAAAATATATTCTATAAAATGAATACGTTCCTTATAGTAGTATTTATAATACATTTTTTAAATATGAAAATTTTCACACCTTTTTTCAAAATAATAATTCGTTTCCATAACTTCCTTCTTATAGCATAGTAAAATTATAAACGATTAAAAACTCCGTTGTTCTTTGGTATATAACTTCTTTCCTTCCTATAACATAGTCAAATGATAAAAAGTAAAAAAACTCCTGTTTATATAATTTGTTTCCCTACTTCCTTCTTATATAATAAATAGTTAAAAACTTTTTATTTATTTATTTTTTTTTTTTGCTATATAATTCGTTTACCTGACTTGCTTCTTATAAAATTCTAAAATTATGAACAGTTAAATAACGTATTTCGATCGTATAACATTATTGGTAATTCCGTAACAAGAAATGGCTGTAAAATTTCCTTGATTTCTCAATAACGACCAAAGTATCGGTAATTCCGCTGTTTGGATACGAGGACATTACCGTGGGTAATATTCCGCTTGGCTGCCAATTTTTACAGTTTTTCTCGGTTTTTGTTTTCTGAGTTTTCGCTTTTTTTTGCGAATTTCTACACGAGAGTTTACATTATCCTCCACCTGGTATATAGCATATTATTTTCTTGTTGTTGTCGAGTTATGGTTTTTAGATTTTATAATCCATGAACTCTGGTTCTTTTAAAATTATATATGATTGTTCATTTTTTTAAGCTTTCTAGTTTAATTTTTTAATATAAAGGTATAACATGAAAAATTCTATTAACTTAAAACATATTTACAAACTGAAACATACAAAATTAACAAACTTAATGTATAACACCAGGAACTTTATAATAATATAAATGTCTAATGAAGATCTTGCGAGTAAAATCAGGATCTGGAAAAGTACTGCACGTGATTACAATCTGACGAAGAATCAGGAGCGTCTTAAGATGAAATAAGATCCAAGGATCCAGAGTCTAGGGTCTAGGATCAAGAATGGAGTAGACTGACCAAGGTCTAAGGAGTTCTGCAAAATATAAATATTTACAGCTATATAACACTATAATATAATTATGTTCTTGAATGCAGAAAATGCACAATGAAGTAAAACCTTGTTATACTCTATAAACTTTAAACACTCACAGGTTAACATATGACATTTCCAATACACAAACAATCTTCATTAGTTATACAGTATACACTTATAAACACTGAATCACTTTAACACGACATTATATAAGACACTAATACATAGAACAATTTATATAAAGGAGTCTTTTCAGTACTTACTGTTACGGGTGGCTAGGTGTCAGGTAGTGATTAGAGAAATGCCGGGGACTCTCCATGTTAAGAAAACAAAATCAAACAAGGACAACCAAATATAAACAACTTCTTTAGTCCATGGAGTGAAAAAATACACAAGAGATGGCAGCACAGCATTCCTCGACAAACCCCCCTACTAAGTTTGAACGACATGCTTAAAATAAAAAAACTATATGCCCACCTTACTGATCAATATCTGAACACACATTATCAGACCCTCTTATGTACTCAATAAAGAAAGAATATGGTTGCAAACTTAATGCCCAACGCATAAGGCGGTCATTCTTATTTTTCATACTGCTAAGATACTTAAGAGGTGCATGATCTGTTTGAAGAACAAATTCTTTACCATACAAAAATTCTTTAAATCTTTCTATTCCCCAAACAATTGCAAAAAGTTCTTTCTCAATAGTAGAGTAATTCAATTCAGATTTATTTAATTTCCTACCTGCATAGCAAACTGGTTTAAATATACCATCATGATCCTGCAATATAACAGCACCCAAACCATGATACGACGCATCTGTTCGCAAATAAAACTTCTTTTCTACATCAGGCAACATCAAGATAGGAGATTTTAAAAGATAAGCTTTAAGATCATTGAAACATTTAAGTTGATTATCAGACCAATTTAATTTATTACTAGAGTTTTTCTTCAATAAATCATTAATCGGGGCAGCCAAAATAGAAAAGTTTAGAATAAATCTATTGTAATACCCTAAATGTTCCCATAAATGAACGTAAGTCCTTCTTTGTTGTTGGAACAGGCATATTAACAATATCATCTACTCTGGATTTAATAGGCGATAAACAGTTATTTCCTAGTATATACCCAAGATACTTTATTTCACTGAATGCGAAGAAACATTTATCAGGACCAGCTGTTAGGCCATGGTCACGAAGTCTTGAAAGAACTAATTTAATATGATTAAGATGATCTCTCCAGGATTTACTGAAAATAACAATGTTATCAAAATAACAAGATACATTTGATAACCCTGACAATACTTCTCATCAATCTTACGAATGTTGCACACGCGGTTTTAAGACCAAATGGCATAACTTTAAATTCCATTAACCCATACTTAGTAGAAAAAGCTGTATATTTCATAGCTCTAGGATCTAATGGAACCTGCCAGTACCCTTACACAGGTCTAATTCAGTCAAATATTTAGCGCCATTCATTTTATGTAAATAGTCATTTATACTAGGCATCGTTCTGCATCAAATTCTGAATATTTATTAAGAGTTCTAAAATCAACACATAAACGTATACTTCCATTAGGTTTTCGTACAATAACAACAGGTGAACAATAATCAGAAGTTGAAGGTTGAATAATATCCATATCAATCATTCTATCTACCTCCTTATTAAATTCATCGAGCAAACTTAAAGGAATTGGGTAGTTCTTAGCTCTGATTGGTTCATCACTTTGTAATTTCACATTATGAGAAATAGTCTTAGTACGACCAGGAGTATCACTCATGACGTCTGTAAATGACTTCAATAAACATTTAAGATCATTAATTTTATCAGGTGACAAAGATTCACAAAAGTTATAATTACCAGAGTTTTCATCTTTTGATGGCAATTCACAACAATTATCGTCAGTAACGGCAATAACAGGCTGTACTTCAGCTTGAAGAGCTGAAAACAAATTTGATGAATTTACAAGATCATTTACTTCTTGTTGAATTACACTAATCTTAGTTCTTCTATGATAAGTTTTAAGCATATTTGCATGATATAACTTTAATCTATTTCCTACTTTGACATAGTAATCAACACCATTAGATGAACATCAGTGATTACATATGGACCTTTCCATTGCATAAGGAATTTATTTGAACTATTTGGAAGCATAACCAAAACTTCATCATTAACCTTGAATTTCCGAGAGGAGGTTCTCTTATCAAAATACTCTTTATATTTCTTGGCACTAACCTTGGCATTATTTACTGCAACTTCAGCCATGCTCTGCAATTTATCTCTAAGGTTAATTATGTACTGATAACTAGTAGTTAATTCTCCATCAATACTGTTATTAGATACCAATTCATGTAAAATAGATAATGGACCTCTTACATTTCGACCGTACAGCAATTCAAAAGGACTGAACTTTAAACTATCATTTGGAATTTCACGATATGCAAATAATGCAACATTAATATATTTATCCCATTCATTCGGGTTATCAATACAAATTTTCTTGAGCATATTTTTCAAAGTTCCATTCATACGTTCAACCATTCCGTTACAAGATGCATGATAAGGACTTGTGTAAATGGCTTTGATACATAATAGTTTATTAATTTCAGACATAAGATCAGACTTGAATTGAGTGCCACGATCACTAAGGATTTCTTTGGGTATACCAACTCTACAAAATATCTCCATTAATGCCTCAGCTACAGAAACTGTATCAATATTGCGTAAAGCAACTGCTTCGGGATATCGAGTAGCCATATCTATCACCGTAAGAATATACTTATGACCTTTCTTAGTAGAAGGAGTGATAGGACCAATTAGATCAATAGCAATACGTGAAAAAGGTTCATTCACAATGGGCATTGGCACTAAAGGTACTTTCTTTGGTTTACTGCTGAACTTTTGACACGAATGACAAGATTTACAGAATCTATGTATATCTAAGCTTGCCCTCGGCCAATAGAATTTCTGCATGATCTTATCTATAGTCTTAAGAGATGAAAAGTGTCCCGCCAATAAAGATTAATGTGCTAACTTCATGATTATATTACGGTACTGAACTGGCACAACTAACTGTAATTTTCCCACATCTTCAGGTTTACTACTTTCAATGCACTTACGATATATTAAACCTCCAATATTTACGTACTTTATTGTCCGACATTTTAAGGTTACACTTTCTTCGTTATCAAGCAACTTACGAATACTAGCAAGTGAAGGACATTCATTTTGATACTTCCTAAATTCATCAGAATTAAGACCATATTCCTTATCCAAAGATTCAAGATTACTAGACATAGGACATTCATTTACTTTACTCTTAGCTTTTGCTCTCGTTACAACATTAACGTTAACGTTACGATCAGAAGCAAACTCATCACCATGAATTAAACTTAAACCTGCATCAACATTATGTTTAAGTCCAGGTATAAGACCAATAATGACATCTGCGCAACGTATGGGGCAACAATAGCTTTAACTTCACCAGAAAAGAATTTAGACTCAACAATTGTATGCCTTGTATTTAGGTACAAAGGTCTACCAAGATAGTCATAAACTTTCACTTTCCTGCCACGAGGGTAATTTAAAGGTACTAATGTATCTCTAACAACCACGGTATTGCACCCAGTATCAAAAACTATCTCAACTGACTGATCAAAAATCTTTCCATCGGTATCAGTTACACAATTATGCAATTTTCTTCACGGCCAAGTACTACACCTATTTTAGGCACTACTTTATCAGATTTCTTATTTAATTTGTAGACAGAGCAATTAGGACGAATATGACCCAACTTCACCACAATGATGACATTTAACATTAGAATCAGATGTAGTTACCGAATTCGAAACTTTAGGAGAAATTGAATTTTTATCAGCAAGAGGTTTAGCATGAGGTTTAGAGTGAATTTATCATTACTCTTACGGCATTTCTTCATACCATGAGCAACTAGATATCTATCTGCACTCAGCAAGTTGACACGAATTCTGAAATGACTGTTCTAGCAAAAATGAACGAAGATCATTAGAACAACTAGATAACATTTGATCAAAATTCATAAAATCTGACAGATTCATAATTTTTCTCTACATTTGCTAGTTTCAACCACTTATCAAAATATTGTCCCAATTTACAATTGAACTGTACAAAACTTTCGTCAGTATCAATAATAGAATCTCTAAACTTCCTTCGATATACATTAGAATTAATGTGAAAAGCTTTAAGCAGAGCTTTCTTAAGTGCAACAAAATTATTGACAATATCGCTGGACAAGCTACAATAAACTTTCAAAGCTCTACCACGCAATAGAGTTCCCAATAACATTGAATAATTTTCTTCTTTCCAGTTGTAAAATTTCGCTAATCTCTCAAAGCGATCTATGTACAAGTCTATTTCGTCTACGGTCTCGTCAAATGGTGGAATTTTAGGCAAAGAAGGCCTTAAGGGATCAACAATGGGATTATGATCTGGAGTGTAATCAGGCCTAGATTTCAATTTAAGTAACTAATTCATGTTTCTCTCACTCTCCTCGTCTACTCTCTCTCGCTCTCTCTTAGTTTATCTAACTCACGCTTTGCGACTCTTTCTTCGTCTGCTTTCTTTCGGACCTCGTCATATTCTATCTGAAGCTTTAACTGTTTCTGTACAAATTCATCAATTTGAGTACCAGTAAGGCCTTGTTTAATTGCACTGTCAATTAACGGTTTAACATCTATAATGAAAAATTTTAAAATTCAGTACACTTTAACTAAACGTACAAAATACATCCAAGTAACATTCCCTTGAAACAAGTGAACGACAACTAGAAAATTACACTACGTGAATAATCAATCATCGTAAAATGTAAACACTACTTAATGAATGCGAAGTTAAACTTTGACCCACGCATAAATTATTCGACAGACTGCTAAGAACAAGTCACTTAAAGCAAGCCCATTATAACAATAACGCAGTACATTGTTAGCAAACACTGAATCACAAAACTAATTCATAATGTATTGCTGTAAACAAATCGCGCAAACTTTATACAAGTTTAAGAATGCACACAAAAATTAAGCATTAATCAGATACTCAACCTCTAATTAATGCCCGTATACTAATAAGAATGCAAAAGTTATTGTAAGCATATAATCAAGATACTTAACATCTAATTAACGCTCTATACAAAAACGCATTGCAAAACTTACAAAAATTTTAAGTCAACAACAGGACAGCGACATACCACCAGCCATAAATTTCCATAACAAACTCCTTTTTAACAATTTCAAGGTCTTACCTTACTTCCATAGAATCAAAAAGGGAAGATAAACAAGACTCAATTTGAAACCAACACACACCTGGGGTCCAAGTCCGACACTTCTCTCATCAATTCCTGGTACAAAATCAAATAGAAAACAGAAAACATTAAATCATGAACAAATCATCCTACTCACTGCGCCAATTGTCGAGTTATGGTTTTTAGATTTTATAATCCATGAACTCTGGTTCTTTTAAAATTATATATGATTGTTCATTTTTTTAAGCTTTCTTGTTTAATTTTTAATATAAAGGTATAACATGAAAAATTCTATTAACTTAAAATATATTTACAAACTGAAACATACAAAATTAACAAACTTCATGTATAACACCAGGAACTTTATAATAATATAAATGGTCTAATGAAATATCTTGCGAGTAAAATCAGGATCTGGAAAAGTACTGCACGTGATTACAATCTGACGAAGAATCAGGAGCGTCTTAAGATGAAATAAGATCCAAGGATCCAGAGTCTAGGGTCTAGGATCAAGAATGGAGTAGACTGACCAAGGTCTAAGGAGTTCTGCAAAATATAAATATTTACAGCTATATAACACTATAATATAATTATGTTCTTGAATGCAGAAAATGCACAATGAAGTAAAACCTTGTTATACTCTATAAACTTTAAACACTCACAGGTTAACATATGACATTTCCAATACACAAACAATCTTCATTAGTTATACAGTATACACTTATAAACACTGAATCACTTTAACACGACATTATATAAGACACTAATACATAGAACAATTTATATAAAGGAGTCTTTTCAGTACTTACTGTTACGGGTGGCTAGGTGTCAGGTAGTGATTAGAGAAATGCCGGGGATCTCTATGTTAAGAAAACAAAATCAAACAAGGACAACCAAATAAACAAATAACTTCTTTTAGTCCATGGAGTGAAAAATACACAAGAGATGGCAGCACAGCATTCCTCGACAAAAACAAGGACAGCCAAATAAAGAAATAACTTCTTTAGTCCATGGAGTGAAAAATATAAACAAGAGATGGCAGCACAGCATTCCTCGACAGTTGTATATACATATATTTGTATATATATCAATTTGTTTTGTTGTGAAGTTATTCTTTTTAATAGCTATAAATTCAGGAATCAGGTTGTCGAATAAATTTAACTTTTGTTTTTGTACCGAGTTTCTTTTATACTGGCTTTTCTGTCAAGGTAGGTCTCTCTCTCTCTCTCTCTCTCCTCTCTCTTCTCTCTCTCTCTCTCTCTCTCTCTCTATATATATATATATATATATATATATATATATATATATATATATATATATATATATATATATATATATATATATATATATATACATATATATATACATATATATATATATATATATATATATATATATATATATATATATATATATCATATAATACATATACTATATATATATATATATATATATATATATATATATATATATATATATATATATATATATATATTATATATATATATATATATATATATATAAATAATATATCAATAGTATTGTTAAACAACAAAAAGTTTAGTAGTTAATAATCCTTTGTATTGGCCAATACACTATGTTGAGTATATTACCTGTGAATGTAAATAAAATCATATTCAGCTTAAAAACAGATAAACATAAACGTTAAATAAGAAAATGTTATTGGTCCAAGTAAGATACCGAAGTTATAGACGAGAGAGAGAGAGAGAGAGAGAGAGAGAGAGAGAGAGAGAGAGAGAGAGAGAGAGAGAAACTCCCCTATACCAGATGCTTATTGAACTTATTTTTCAAATAATGAAGACAAATGTTATATTGTTATGCAAGTCTCAAAGTAATACAGGGTGTCCATAAAGTCCTAGTACCATTACAAGAATATATTATACAGAATGGTATTGGGATTTTATGGACATACCCTGTATATTCGAAACGATATACGCAAGAAAAAAAATATAGTAAATAATCCAATAAACAAAGCTAAAAGCTGTTAAAATAAAAGTCTAAAAGGTTTAATAAAACAACACCGGCCCGTGTTGTATCTTTTACCTACGGCTCTATATTGAAAAAAAAAAATTACAAAAAAAAAAAAAAAAAAAAAAAAAAAAACATGGAAAAAATGAAAATACATTGAATGTGGAAAAATAACAAAACTGTTTAGATCGACTGAATAATTCGCTACCGATAAAACGGAAATGTAAATGATTGGAAAATGTCTTCATTTTTTTTGCACGTCCGATCGGTTAATTAAGCCGCGCGATTCTCGCTGTGAACATTACTGAATGAATTGTGCAATTGATGCATTAATATACACTTTTGATACATTTCTGACATCGCAGTAAATGGAGTCATTATTGTACACTATCGTACACTCTCCTGCTTAGGAAAATCATAGTTAGTGTGGGTGATATATATTAGGATGATGCACACGAAAAAAAAAAAAAAAACAGCCTGAAAACAGGAAGATTTTTTGATGTTAGATTTAATTCGATTTAAGGTTAAAGTTAGCCATAATAGTGCGTGCGTCTGGTAGCGATATAGGCCAGGCCACCACCGGGCCGTGGTTAACGTTTCATGGGACGTGTCTTACACAACATTATATCGAGACCAGCAAAAGATAGATCTCTGTTCTGTGGCCTTGATTATACGCTGAACGGAAAACTCGATTTCTCCGAAGAAACTAGAGAATAGATCTATCTTTCTGTGGTCTCTGTATACTAATGCTGTATGAGGAGGGCTCATACTTAAACCACGGCCCATTGGTGGCCTGTCCTATATCGTTGCCAGACACCATTATGGCTAACTTTAACTAAATGAAAAAAAGCTACTAAGGCTAGAGGGCTGCAATTTGGTATGCTAGATGATTGGCGGGTGGATGACCAACATAGCAATTTGCAGCCCTCTAGCCTCAGTAGTTTTCAAGATCTGAGGGCGGACAGAATAGTTTTCTTTCACAGAAAACTAAAAGGTAAGTTATAAATGACAATTTTGATAAAACAAAACTATGAAAAACGTATTCTACTTTTAATACAGTTCTAGCGCTCATTATAACATAAAGCAAAGTAGGTTTCGTTAATCCTTTATTGTGTTTATTAGCTAGCTAAAGCTTCCTCGCTTAGAGGAAGTAAATTCAAGTAATCCAGACAATTGCGAAAGACACGCGAGTTTTACCCCACAATTATTCCAGATTAGTAAGGTTGCATACTGCGCTGGAGATGAAGATTTTATATAGTATTTATAGATATATATAATATATATATATATAGATATATATATATATATATACGAATATATACATAATAATATAAGGACTGATAAAAAATGTTCTGTTACAACCGAGCTCCATCTAATAAAAGGAGCCCATAAAAAATACCAAGATATAGAAAGAGAGCACTATATTTCAGAGACTACTCTCTCTCTCTTCAGGTAGATGAATGAAAAAAAATGGTGGTAATTTATACCAAGAGATCCATCCACAGTTAAGCCGATTTAGGTCACTCCCGCTGATAATCCTTCTTTAATCCTTTTAAGCGTTCGTTGAAGGGATGACTTTATCAATAACATCTGAATCCCATGAGCCTTTTGAGATGTTCATTACCTGTCTTGATTAAACAAACACAGGTAATGAACATCTCAAAGGGCGCCTGGGATTCAGATATGAATGACCAAGTTTTCCTTCCGCTATGATGTGTATTTTTTTTATTTATTACGCAAAATACATAATTTTCATATATGCTTAGATATATATAATACCTTCATCATATAAAACAAAAATTTCAAGTCATTTGATCAAAAACTTTTCGTTTTATTAGCAAAAAATCATGATTTAAAAAAAAAAATTGGTAGAGTTTTCTCCGCTAATATGACATCAGAGTTTTTGTATTGAAAATCACACCATAAAAACTTCTTTTATATACGGAACAATTCTGTGTGGCAGAATTTTTTTATTTTTATTTTTTATTATTTTTTTTTTTAGTCTAGACACTCAAAAAATTCTAAAAAAAAAAGAAAAAAAGATATCAAAATTCTGTCTCACAGAATTATGGGATTTTTATTCCTCTTTCCAATTATATCTTTTTCTCTAAAATTGGATAATAAATAACCGAGTAATGGTTAACCGACATGCGCATAAGTATGTTTTTGAGTTATGGGCTCCCAAAGATTTGCTTACGTAAATTTTCGCTTTTTTCTTATAATAGTCAAAACAACATTATTATAATTACTTTCTTGTACTTTCATTGTGATTTCTACATCAAGGATCGTGGTCCTACCCCTAAAATTGTGGTGTTAATACCCTCAGCGTGACACCAGATAATGATGTTGACGGCGAGACATGAGACAATGAGGGCAGCTGAAAACAATTAATTTTCGTGTTTTTTTTTCAGCACACTCCTGGCCTTCGCTAATGTTGCTAGCCATAGTTGTTGAGTAGCCTTCTTGATCTTAGGTACTTCGCAATGTTTGCTATAAGTTCACTAAGAAGTTATAAAAACAACGTAAATAGCTAGTAACCAAACGCAAGTGCCTACGTGCGTGTAACTACTTTGACGTCTGTGGCAACTGAGTCATTCTCCGAGCCTCGCCTATAAATAACCGCTCTGAGCAGCTCGCTTCTCACCCAGTGTCACAGTACCTTTCATTGCTACCAGATGTATGAGAATTTCGAAAAAAATCTTAAAAAATCGCTTATATATGCAAAAATAAACACGCAAAAACAATTCTGTCAAACTCAACGTTCATACAGACGACGCAGTTACGATGACGTCATCAGTTTAAAAAAACCACTATATCTTCATTATTTGTGAAAATAAAATTGGCTGAAAACAAACTTCTGGAAAGCATGCACGGCATGTTTTTTTTTCTGCATAGATCCAAGTAATAACTCGATTTTTTATTTTTTCAAGTTGACATGTCATTCGCCATAGCGGACGGTCCCCTTTTATCAGCGGGAGTGATCTAGATCGGCTTAACTGTGGATGGATCTCTTGGTATAAATACCGCCTTTTCTGTAACTTTTCACTTCATCTACTTGAGTAGAGATACAGCAGTCTCTGAAATATAGTATTTTCTCTTCCTTCTCTTTTCTCTCTCTCTCTCTCTCTCTCTCTCTCTCTCTATCCTCTCTCCTCTCTTCTCCCTCTCTCTCTCTATCTCTCCTATATATATCTATATATATAATATATGTATATATATATATATTATATATAGTATATATATATATATATATATATATATATATAACTTTCCACGGTCATTCTGGTTGGCCAGTCTCTTTCCGCAAAACATAGTCTTTTAATTGACTCTTTTCTGCTTCTGAGTCGTTGAGCCTCTTTTGTAAAACCTCTTATATATTATTTAATATTGTTTCGGTAGGTTCACTCATTCTTCAACAATGTTCGATTCCAGGTACGTCTGTTCTGTTATAATCCCCGTCTGTCAATTATACGAGCTTCCTTTGTTGGGAGAGGGTGGAAAGTAAGATGGACTAAAGATAATATGAACGGAGGTACAGTTAAGTTAATGAAAGGAGTAGCACTAGCACTAAAAGGACGCTGAAAAGATCCTGAAGTAATGCCTACAGTGCACGGCATGAAGTTGACTGACGACACTACCTCCCTAAGCAGATTTTATCGAGGTTAAGATGAATTATGCAAAAGAAAAACTCTTTTATCATTACTTATTTCATTTGATAATTCAACAACAACAATCATTCCAAAATTTAGGAATATATGGAACGCAATTCCTGGAAGTGTCTGGAAATGAGTACCTCATTTGTCGAAGACATAATTTTCCGTCTCTCCTTCTTAAATTCCCTCATCAAGATCTCTCTCTCTCTCTCTCTCTCGCTGTGGGGTCATCATCGCCTTTCGTAAGGAAAGTGGAGCCATCACAGACCCTAATTAGGTCATTAGACCATTTCACCATTGCCATTTCTTCTCTCTATATCCTTAGGCTGTGGTCGAGATAATAATGTCTCTTGAAGAGGATCCAGTCTGGCTGTTTACGCCGGGCGCGTTCACATACTTCTTTTAGCAAGCGGTAAAGCGTTAGGTAATGTATAAACTATATCAATCATGGCTTAAGATTTATATTTTATATATGGATAATTACGGGTGTAGAAAGCTGTGCTGATTGTCATAATAGGTCGTTCTACATTGTTTGGGGATTCGTTTTATTTGTGGTTTACCAACAAAAAAAGATATATGCAAAATATTGTTTTTCGAACTCAATTTTCATATAGATTTCTTTTATTTGTGATGTACGAAAAAAATATAAATATGAACAAAAATAATCTGTTTTTTCGAGCTCATTTTCTATAGATTTCTTAAAGAAAGTTGAATTATTTGTTTATTTGTTAATTGTGGTGTATACAAAAAATATATATGAAAAATATTTTGATTTTCGAACTCAATTATATGAATTTCTTTAAAAAAAAAAAAAAAAAAAAAAGTGGATTTATTTTTTATTTGTTTATTTGTGGTGTATACCAAAAAAGGAACGTGAAAATATTTTGTTTTTGAAATTAATTTTCACATAGATTTCTAAAAGAAAATTAATTTATTTGTTTATTTGTGGTGTACTAAAAAAATATATTTATGAAAATAATGCTTTTTGAGTTCAATTTTCATAGATTTCTTAGAAAAAGGGATCTTTTGTTTTTTAAATCCATATTCTCAAATTAGTTTAACCCTGACAATGCAATGAATTTCAGCCTTTGAAACTTATCTTTGTTCATAAGAAAAAATGATGAACCTGACATAAATTAAGAGGTAAATTACGGAGAGTGAAGCTAAGCAATAGATTTGGACATTCATCTTAAAAAAATCTGTATTTTGGCCGCAAACTTTCATCCCAACAGCAATTTATCTCGACCCTCATATTTTGTCTAATTTATGATCGAGCCCCCAAGAATTTTATCCACCACGACCCTATAATGGTTGATATCAATCCTACTTCCAGAGGAGCCATCTTCTTACCAAAAATTATATTTATTTCTTAAATATTGTTTTAATCATTTCTAGTTTCTATCCCACAATGTCCTAACGTAGTGAGGAATTGAGTGTCCCTGTCATAACTTCAGGGTTAAAAAGTTAAGTATATCATAGTCTAACAGACCACTTAGAGCTGATTAACAGCTCTCCTAGGGCTGGCCCGAAGTAGTTAGATATCTTTTAACATGGCTAGGAACCAATCATTTACCTAGCAAACGGGACCTACAGCTTATTGCGTGATCCGAACCACATTTTAATGAGAAACGAATTTCTAATCACCAGAATATATAAACCTATGATTCCACTTTGTCAGATTAGGGAATCGAACTCGCGACTACCGACCGAATCGGTAGGCGAGCACGTAGCCCCACTTATCCAACGAAGAAGTCTTAAACATTATTTTTTCAGTGACTGGGTCACTCTCCCTTCTTTATGGCAGCTGGTGCCAGAGTTGTATTACTTTATGGACATAAAATTCCGTAACGCAAATTGGGGCTGTTAAGTGTGAGGTCAGAATTTAAAGCTGGTAGTAACGATTGTTGTCTCGAACTATAATGACAGTTTTTTCGAGATATATTTCAGTAGAAAGATGGGTTCATCTTTCTGATCTCTGAGTGTTTTCTTGTTGAAGACTCATAATCGTAGGGACACTATTGTAGTTTAAAAAACAAAAACGTACACTTTTTTTTATCAATCAAATTATGAAAATTTCATCAACTTGGCAGGAAATTTATGAAAAAAGAATGACGTTTTGGGAAAAATAACTAAAGTAACTAAAAGCGGATCCGTGAAAAATAATAAAGTAATGAAAACCGAATAGCTCAACGTATCCGAAAGATGAGTGATTGCTTTATATGGTGTGACGATGTAATAATGTGTTGAAAGGGGAGACAGCTCTGATAAATGGCTTTGAAAAATATTAGTATTCTTGGTGGAGATGAAAAATGTCACCCAGCAGTCTTTGTCTTAGGAATGGCAGTTTCGAGTACAAAGTACATTTTCCTTAACTTATAAGTAAACCATTATTATAAGTATGAATAAAAAAAGATCCTAGAGTAATGTAACAAATCTTTTTTTTTTTGTGAGTATCTTAAAACGTTTTTTCTCAGAAGGACGGAAAGATCATTTGTTATTATTATTATTATTATTGTTATTATTATTATATTATTATTATTAATTATTATATTATTATTATTATTATTAAGGAAAAAACTCTCTATCACGAGAGTATATATAATGTTCTAAAGGGTCCACAATAATACAAAGTGTAAAAAGTCCGTGTATAATTTTGAAGACTTTACAGAAAAATTTCGAACCCTTCCCTGGGTTCCATATTCAGGAGTCCAAATGAACAATAAGTTACAACAAGTACAGAGGTAAATTTTAAAAAACAAGAGTCGTTGTAGATCGTTGGACAACGGTCGTTAGCTTGTTAATGGGCCAGGTGATGAAGAAAAAGAGGGTAGTTAACAACAAAAACTAGGTGATACCCTCTCCCCCTATCAATCCTTCTGGCTGCAATCCTGTTGGATCTTTCGTACAGGTTGTTGCAACATTACATGAAGTCCTTCATCTAAGGGCGTAGATTGGGCACCGTTATCAGGAACTCCCTCGGGGCAGCGGTTACCTGGACTGGAAGAGGCAAGGCAGAGGCAGCATCAGAGAGGGAAAAACAGAGCCGTCCTACAGTTAAAATCTTTTAAAAACACATACTAGTAATATAAAAATTAACAATGGGTCTTTCGTTGACAAAAGAACTTGTTTCCTTTGAATGATTCTCCTAAACTTAGAGCAGCTCCCTCGATAGTCGTCTGACATTTACATTGTTACTTTTAAAGATAATTTTAGCCTTGTTCCAGTTGGGTCTATGATCATTCATGAATGCATGTGCTACTATTGCGCTGTTTTGTGATTGTAGTTCATAAGCTCGCTTATGTTCGCCAAACGTATCTCTAGTCCCCCCCGCTTTCCACTTTTTCACAAAATATTACTATTACAATCCATACACGGTGGTTCGTAAACGCCTGGGACTATGGGATTCTTATCATTGTTATTGTTTCTTACGAGGAAACGTCTTATTGTATTTTCATATTTGAACACATATATATAATTCTCTAGATTTAGTTGATAAATAAATTAAACAAAATTGCTCTTTGCCCTAATGATAGATTCGTTAGTTTTGACGTATGTCTCTTTTATACTAAAGTCCCTATAGACTCTATTTTAGAATATCTTAGCAATGAACTAACTCAGCATGATTACCTCTACCTATAAGTCACATTATTTCACTCACGAGTTTGTGCATTTTGATTGTAAGTTTATATTCAATGGTGAATTTTATCAACAAATTTTTGGCATGGCAATGGGAAATCCTTTTATCACCATTACTCTCAAACCTGTATATGGAATTCTTTGAAAAACACTACTTACCTAATATCATTCATATTCTGTAAAGTGGTATCATTACGTTGATGATTGTTTAGCTGTTCTTCCTGTCGGTATTGATGTAAATGATTTACTCTCTAAATTAAATAAAAACCAGGTACCATCGAATAAGTTTACTCTAGAATTAGAAAAAGACAATTACCTCCCTTTCTTAGACGTTTTGATACATAGAGAACCATTTTAATGTAAATTCAGTATTTATAGGAAACCGACTACAACAACTTAACTTATGTTCATTTCTTCTCAGGCCACATCTTAATATAAAAAATATCAATTTTTTCCTATATGTTTTTACGAGCATTGCGAATTGTCAGTCCACAATATTTGAATCAAGAAATTGAATATATAAGAAAAATAGGGAAAGATTTATGCTATCCTTCACATATATTAGACATTTGTTATAATAAAGCCCACAAAAGTTTTATACTGTATATAACACACAGAAAGAAAATTCTAAGAACATTCTCAGTTTGCCTTATTTTAACGGATTTGAAACCATTAAACCATTGTTAAAAGCTTTTCATGTCACCTTGTTTTTTCCTATAATAAACACACTAAAAAGAATGTTAATAAAAAATGCCCCCAGAGAAAGCAACAACATAATATATAAAATTTCCATGTATGGATTGTCCCTCATTCTATCTCGGACAGTCCAGCAAAGGCTTAGAAGTAAGGCTAAGCCAGCATAAATACTCTGTAAAAACTGGGCAAAAATCTAATGCATTA
>NC_087201.1:164383335-164430835 GCF_015104395.2 Macrobrachium nipponense
TTCGTGACTTGCAATGTAACTTTTGGAGGAGCAGAGATCGTAAGATTTCTCTCTCTCTCTCTCTCTCTCTCTCTCTCTCTCTGAAAAAGGACTTGTAAGATTTATCGCTTGGGCTCAAGCTACTCTGCTCTCTCTCTCTCTCTCTCTCTCTCTCTCTCTCTCTCTCTCTCTCTGGGAGAAGGGACATACAAGATCTCTCTCTCTCTCTCTCTCTATCTCTCTCTCTCTCTCTGGACGATCAGAGTCTGAAAATCTCTGCAGGTGCTACCTAAGATGCAACCCTCGGAGAGAGAGAGAGAGAGCGAGAGAGATAAATGTTGATTATCATTAAACGTTTGTGTGTATATCTCGGTCTCATAGAAACGAAGTACGTTTTTCCCATCTGGATTAACTACACAATTAAACGTTGAACTACATCTGCGTCAGAGAAACGTCATCTTGAATAACAAACAAACAAACAAACAATAATTGATGGATTCTGACGTCGCCTTACATATGTAATGGAATACTAATTGGCGTTAGATTCGTTAACAATACAATAAAAATTTTCTCTACTTTAAAAATGAATAACAAACGCTATGGAAATGCGATTCTTCTTTCAGAATATCTGAATGATATCTGTTGCTAATTGGTTGTGTTACCTGGGTAAAATGTCTGATAATTATATTCCCCGGAGGGTCTGTGAACCCATTAGATTCCTACCGTAGTTTTTAAGAGAGAAATCCCGAACATTTGTTAATGATTAAGTAAATAAAATATCGGACGGGTCAACGAATGACTGGAAGAAACGTAGATAAATGATTGATAAAGAAAAATACAGATAGATAGATAGATAGAGAGATAGATTCCTATGAGATGAAGACTAGATTCCACTTTTGAAATATTCAAAATGATGCACTGAATAATGTGGCTATAATTCAAATATTGAATTCCGTGTGCAGCAGCTTATGCTTACTGTTGTTGTTGTTGGTGTTGTTGTTGTTGTTGTTCTTGCTGTTGTTGTTCTTGTTTTGGGGGAATAGGAAAGGTCTATGGAACACCCTAAAAAGGTAAAAAAAAAAAGGGGGTTTTGCGTTGAGTTAAAGATACAGCAATTTTAGGATAAGAAATTTATGATTTATTTATTAGAATGAAAATGTAAAAAATAAATAATGTGCACGGTAAACAGTTTAGAAAAGTTATTCCTAATAAAATAGAGAGTATTTTTAACATTTTAGTTAGTGAAACAACGCTCCATTTAACTGTAGATTTAAGCACGTGCCCCGAGTTAGCTGGAGGTCGGATCACACCTTGCTCAATCTTGATCTACATTAAACCTCTCATTCTTGGTCTTAGCTAACCTCTTGCGTCGTTCTTAGATTATTTCACTGGGCATATTTTGTCAACTTTATTTATAATTCTAATCACCTTTTGCATTCATTCCTTTCCAGACTGTAAAATCTGGCACTATCAATTTGACACTATCAATGTGGCACTATCGTGTGGCACTGTCATGTTGCACGTAGAGCTAGCAAGGCGTGATTCGATCTCCAGCTTACTCCAGATGTGTGCAAGATTTCCTCTCCACACATAAGTTGTAAACATTATATTTGTAACATAACGTAAATTAAAACATGCTGAATCTATGGTCAAATAGAGCCTTCTTTGACCAACGAAAATTAAAATAAATACGCTCTATTTTATTAAAAATAATTTTTCACTACAGTTAAACAAGCTTATTATTTTTTTTTACATTTTCATTCATTAAATAAATCATAAATATCGTATCCAAAACTCCTATATCTTTAACTCAATGCGAAACACCTTTTCAGACTTTTCCAGGTTCGTCTTTAGACTTTCCCTACGCTCCCCCCCCCCCCCCCCCCCCCCCCCCCCCCCCCCCCCCCCCCCCCCCCCCCCCCCCCCCCCCCCCCCCCCCCCCCCCCCCCCCCCCTCCCCCCCCCCAACGAATAAAAGTTCAACAACAGTGCCTCAGTGGCGTGATCGGTACGGTGTTGTCTGCCAGCTCGGTGGCCGAGCGTTCGATTCTCGGGCATTCCATGTGTAAGTGATTACATAATAAAAATATGGAATGTTATTCCATATATATAAAAAACTTAAACTAAAGAGGTCAACCAGATTGCTTGCAGGAATGTGATCAGACCAGAGACGATAAAGATGACATATACAATAAAGTAGGCTAAGTTGACATGCCGTCACCTGTGGTCATTTATTTGTTTTGAAACATTAGTCCAAGCTTCCTGCTTGAGACAACTACCGCGACCTATAATTCAAACGCCCCACGTAATTTCTAATGTGTCTCATTTGTATTTATGTTCGTATGTTCGAGCTACTGTCTGCTTCCTTTATGACTTGTAACCGAGATGGTAGTCAGAACAGAATTAGCCATCCTCATTGGCAGAAGGCGATCAAGCCATCGTCATTGGCAGACCTGTACAATCCTATATTCATCATGTAAACTCAGAGAATACAACTATTTTTTATACTTCGTGTTTTCTACTAGAAACCTCACATCAGAAAAGATATTACCATGAGTTTAACACATCGTCGTCATAACCACTTCGTGGGTTATCAGCAAACCCCAAGACACTCCAATGAGTATGGAAGTGCATAACCAACCGACTTAGCGTAAGATTATCGCAAGTCTAACATTACCTCATAGGGCGCCTTATTATACAAGGCAACAGCCCTAATATTGGTGGCAGGCTACTACAAGAACTCTTCAACGTCTTCCGAAGAATAACGAATAATGTATCATGAGAAGTCAACGACGACGAAAGCAACAGATTCTTCAAGCAACTTAGTATCATCGTTTAGTGAGCGACTTCAGTAAACAACAAGAACTCTTCAACATCCTCTGAAGAATAACGAATAATGTATCATATCAGAAGTTAATGACGACGAAAGCAAGAGATTCTTCAAGCAACTTAGTATTTTCATTAGTGGGTGTCTTAAGCATTGCATAACTTCAAGAAACAAACCGATCACGTCTTCAGCATCGGATCATCAAAGGACATGAATCATCCAAAACATGCGCACTGGGGAAACTGAAGCCAAACCAGGTCTACCGCTAAACAGAGAAGGAGGGCCAAGGGCCGTGTGTCGTTATCGGCAACACCGTGACTTCCCACAAAATCAAGCTAGTACAATTTTTTTTATTCATTTGGAGTTAACTGAGTATTTCCTTACAGGTCGAATTCTCGTATTCCTGTGGCTGAATTACGAGACATTTCTTAATCTTCCTTTTTACCTTTTTACAGAAATTTATCTACATCATTGGGATTTCGCTACTGCGAGTTTTTATCTTTGAGTTTCTGTTTCCAGAAGTTTCTACTGAAATATCATAATCATATACTGTGTTAATTTTATCATTTTGGGTGATTATTAATCCTTTACGTAACAAATCATATTAAACAGTGAATATGCGTTTACGCAGTGGACGTCTGTATTTATACAGATGCATGGATAGGGTCGTTAGACACCGTAGTGATTAGAAAACACACAAAAACAAGTGGAACACCTGTACAAATCTAGATAAATTAGAGGTAACACTATTTCGGGTAAGACAATAAAGACTCCTGTGCAAGCTCCCAATCGCAGTTTTAGCCTTGAGTTTTTTGAGTTATATGCGTAAAATATCGAACCTCAATGACTCAAAATAACTTTAAAAATACAGCTGGATTGCAAGGAATAACATGTCTGTAAAAAAACTTTCCATTAGGCTCAAATGCGCTGACCAGGATTTTAGCAAAGAATGAAGTAAACAACAGCAAGTACACGATAATGCAGTAGAGATAACTTGTTTTAATAGTAATCACTCAATTATTTATTGTTCAAGTCATTCTTACGTTCGTTGCTTTATACGTAACCAACAACAGAATGCTAAAAACACACAATACGTTGCCGATGGTAATAAAGAGAAGAATCCTAATTATTATAACAAGAAATAGGTAAAGGCAGTAGCCCTAAAATTCAGAAACACACAAATTGTGCTTAAGCAAACCTTGGTTACTGGTGTCATAGTCAACGGTCAGGGTCAGTTAAATCTGCAGAGTGTTCAAAGCATAGCACATTCCACACAATAAGCGACTCTAGCAAGCAGGGAAAAACGATGTTGGATCATTTATGCCATACCTTTTTTTTTTTTTTTCCATGCCAATACCTATTTGAATTAAAAAGGAATTTTCCTATCAATCACACAACCGTATCAAGTAATCAGAGCAGGTTCTCGTAATTTTAATACAATAAGTTGTTATAATAGTGGTGAATTAAGCCCGACTGTACACACCGTAAAAATTAGAATATCTTGTTTTATACTTTAGTCCACATAATGTCCTGTATTTAAACGGACTCACCCGTCTGTTGTTCGAACTTCCCTAATGAGAAGTCCGGATAAGCGAGCGCTTACAGATGATACCTCTATAGTTATAAAAAACATTGATCTGTATCTAGCGTAAATGTAAGATATCCGTCTATGTGTATACAAAACATTACCTTACGTCCTGCCAAATAAAGCGTGTTTATCAAAGTAAAATTCTATAGACCTTCAAACATATTAAAATCCGTTTTGAACAAAAAGAGACAGTTAATCAAATAATAACTTATATAGAGGAACCAATCGTTTGTCTCATAAATCGTGATATTGTTCAAAGACCCAACAGAATTCTCCCACATCCGCAGTCGCAGTTTGCACGCAATCTCGAGACGCATGCACCCTCAATGTCTTAGTGTGTGTAAAAAGACTTTGTTGGGATCTGAAATTTTAATCCTTCCCGACACTCTGAAATATAACGATTTCCGCGAACAAAGCCCTAGACACGGTTGACTCGCAGCAACAAGTTAATCTAGTAATCCACAAAAACTATACATATAAATATCGCATTTTTTTTGTTGTTGCTAATTTTTAATTACGCCCAACCAGTCGTAGATGAATCTCTCTTATGCTCTATCTAAAGTGATATCTGTAAAGTCATTCAAGCACAGGTGATTCAGCAGAAATTTTTTTATCTTTTATCTGAATACCAGGAAGTTTCTCCACTAGCGAGTGATCTCTGGTGGAATCGGATGTCATCGAACACAAATCGGTCTAAGGACAAAACATAAAGCTATATACGTACCTTCGTATAAGACCTCCCAATGAAAATTTCAAAATAGAGATAAATGACAAAGTTGAGAAAAATGTTAGAAATAGGAGTCATTAGAAAATCAAATAGCCCAGCTTGGACTTACTTAAATGCTTTCACCAGATACCATTACCTAAGTGATTGTACCTCATACACCGTTTTTAGCACACTCCAGGGGACATTATCAATTTTTACGTATGCCTCCGGCTTACGTTGCAACCCAATTACAATATAGTGTTTTGAGACTTTTAGGGGATACCCTACATGCCTATTGGTTGGACTTGTAATCTTTTCTAATACTTTAGAAGTACATTCACAAAAACTAGGGCTAGTGCTACAGTGACAAAGACAAATAATCTCATAGTAAAATATCTAAATGTGAGTTTTTAAAAACCGAACATGTTTATCTAGGTTTATGTGTCTAGTCAGGTCTTAAGTAGTCCATGGTAAGGTGTCGGCTATTCATAACTTCCGGTACCTATTAACATAAAAAAGGGGATACAGCACTTTTGTGCTGTAGTGGGTATTACAATCGTATGTAAATATGTAACTCTTCAATCATGACAGCTCCTTTAACAGATCTTACGAAGAAGGGCGTAGATTTATTATGGTCTAAAAAGCATCAACAGGCGTTCGATATCTTAAAAGCGGAATAATGCAGCTCACCTAACTTAAAAATCCCTGATTTAAATAAGGAACTTTTTTTTATAGCAACAGACGCCTCAGACCAAGGGGTAAGAGGGGTACTACTTCAGCAATATGATAAACAGTTTCTTTCCTATAGCTTTTTATTTACTTAAACTAAAGCCCTCTGAAAGTAAATGTGCAGTAATAGGCAAGGAAGAGCTAGGTATCCTTAACTCACTAGTACATTTTAAGTTCATAATATATGGCTATCCTGTTAAAATCCTTACTGACCATAAGTCACTTACCGAGTTTTTCAAAGGCTTTAATCACAGTCACAAAGGAACTCGGTGACATATGATCATTCAGGTTTTGGAGCCAAGATACTATATCTACCTGGGAAAGCAAATATCATAGCTGACGCATCATCCCGCACCATACTGCAAAGAACCATTAATTGGACTAAAAGATATAGAAACATCCGTGCCTATTGTTAAAACCGTATCAAAACAAAAAATTCATTAACCCAAGAGATCGTGAGCATTGAATATCTGGGTTGGAGCGCAGAAACTAATACAAACTGAACAAAACAAGGGTCAACAACAATAAGCAAAACAATAAACACTTCGAACGGAAACAGGTCAGCAGCTAAGCAAAACATAAACACTTCGATGGAAACAGGGTCAGCAGCTAAGCAAAAAAATAAACACTTCAAGCGGAAACATTGGGTCAGCAGCTAAGCAAAACAATAAACACTTAGAACGGAAACCCTAAAGCAAAAGTATATTTAAAGTATGTGTATCAGAATTATGTAATCAAATGTAATATTATATGTAGGTCCGTGACGAGAAAAACCCGAAGAACACAGCAGGTGACTAACGACCAGGTAGTAGTAATAATCTCTTTCATACCAATCATCCTAAACTGGTTGCATTTCGTCATCCAGGGTTCTCTATTATGTCACAGAAAGCCAAATCACTGTTTTACAGGCCTACAATGCTTACATATATAAAAAGCACATAACTAATTGTGACACGTGTCATGAAAACAAGGGATACACTAAGACATCTGTCAGTTTAGGGGCCTATCCTGTGCCAAATCAATCCTTGAAAGAATATACGTAGAAATATTAACAGAATTGCGAGTGATAGAGGAAATAAACACTTCTTAGTGTTAATAGTTCCCTTGACACGTTATATAGAATTAATAGCACTAAAACAAACAAACCGCAATTGAGTGCGCTATGGAATATTTATGAGTGCTAAATCAGTAAACATGGAAATTCAACACATAATAATCTCTGGGACTCGGTGGGTGTAAATCCCTAATAATCTCCTTAACTCGTTGTGTGAATTCCTTTCCATTAAGAAAACCAATACTATATTTTATCACCCAGACTCAATCGGTTTGGTACAACGGATAAATAGGAAAGTGTCAATGTCCTACGAGTGCTAAATCAGTAAACATGGAATTCAACACATAATAATCTCTGACTCGGGTGGTGTAAATCCCTAATAATCTCCTTAACTCGTTGTGTGAACCTTCCTTTCCATTAAGAAAACCAATACTATATTTTATCACCCAGACTCAATCGGTTTGGGTACAACGGATAAATAGGAGAAGGTGTCAATGTCCTACGAGTTACAACTCGTGATATTGGATCCAAACTGGATTATAGTGGTTCTCGTGGTTTTAAATACCTTTATCATTCATATCTTGTATCTACAGAAATGATACCATGAGTAGCCTTATATGGTACGCCGCTAGAACACTTTTCCACATATTCAAGCCAACCATTAATTTATCAAATATATATAAAAAAAAAATAGATAAAATAAAATAAAAAGTATGGATACAAGTGGAGTCGATATAATACACTCCGTAAGAAGTCGGAAGGGTTACATATTATAACAAAAAAGGAATTACGATAAAATCAATAAGCAAAACGTAACCATATGTTAATTGAATATCCAAATATATATGTGTAAAGATTTGAACTCTAACTTAACATTTTAGTAATGACAAATAAGCTAAAAATTCAAACACATATCAAAACCTACTCACATATTGTCTGTCCCGGTGATTTATATTCGTAGTCAATGAAAAAAAAAAATAGGATAAATAAATAAATAAAATAAAATAAAATAAAATAGATTTTAAAGTCAGGAAGTCTAGAAGGGAAAATGTATATCTATGGAATAATCCTATATGGATCTTACAGGGCAAATAATATATATAGAATTTGTATGGAAACCTCTTTTCCTTAGTTTGAATAAGGAATATCTAATTTAACATAATTACATTTATTTACAATCATGCAGATTTCCAACATGAAACTAATATATTGGTCAATTTTGGTACTGTTTTTTTTTTCAGACATTCTTCTCGTGTGGGTGGAGTATTAAAAGCAAAAAATACCCGAATTTATACTAAAGTCGTATTTATTACAGCAAGTAACGTAACTCTTAGCTGGTTGAGAGCAATCGCCTGCCAGGTGACGATGTCATCAGTTCTGAAGGTGCATGGCGCGTTTGCCGGATCAGCATTGTTCCTTTTAACCTCAATAAACCGCTTGCAAAGCAGGTTGGCTGGAGAGAGAATGCTTAGCCCAAACTTCCTCTGGGCGAAGGCAGATGTTAGGTACAAGTGTCTTATCCGTATGTGCAATGCAACTTTAGTTAAGGAATTGCAATCGTTTTAAAATCAATGAAGAAAATAAGCAAACAGAATTTCTATAACATCAAAATGAACTAATTTTTTCTGAACCTCATAGACAATTAGAGTCAATAATTCAGCTTATGACATTGGTAAACGGACATTTAGAAGTATCAAGTCATGGATATGAAATATTTACTTGCAACATTAGTCTATTACAATTCAACTAAAACACATTCATGGGAAAATGTCACATTTTCTTGAAAAACCCAAAGTTTATATAGAAATTAGTTACATAGTGGGTTCTTTCATAGCATCTCCTGCCTATAAATTAACCTCAGAGGATGCGTGCAAGAAAATTGAATATGAAACTTTTGTTAGGGGCACATAGGATCGGATTGTATCACAGCTTAATTTCAGTTAGCATAGAGAAATACAGAATCATGATTGATATTCTCTTTGACTCTTATGTTGCCTGGCAATCTTACAAATAGCTCCGTTTTCCACTTCTTTGTCTAGTAACTTACTACCAGTAATATCAAATTTTCTTTGGGATTGGTATTAATATCTGTTTATTTTTTTATAATTATGGATATTTTACAGTCATCATAGACCTGGATAGGTTCACTCATTGTTATAAAGCCATGAATAAAAAAGTTTGTACAGCTGACTCTTTTGAATTCCATAAAATATCAGCGAATTCATGTGGGTAAAGTCTGGTTCTTGATGGCTTTCTCCCTCCTGTATTTGATGTTGTCTTAATTTACTTTGCCCTTGTGACAAGTATAATTTCACTTGCAGGCTGATTAATGGAACCTGGTTACAGTATCCTGCAGTACGAGAGTTTCATATCGCAACTTCAAAAAATCGTTCGTTGCTGCAGACGACGGCAGTCAAGTAACAACCGCCTACAATGTGAAAGGAATAAGCACCATCATAAGTGAACAAGCTTATTCGTAGACTTCTTGGACCGACACCTGTATCCCGTCGTTAATCTCGTTTTAATGCGGAATGCTCCGGCGGCTGTCGGAAATCAACTACAAAAGGGACATACTTCCGACAATTACGACCAGAAGGATATTCAACTCTACGTTGCTGGCGAAGGACTCGTGCTGGGGATGATCTTATTCATTGCGAACGTATTCGTGTGACTTAGGATGTAGAGAACAAGTATGAGCGCAAAATAGAACGTTGGACCCTGCTCAGGCATTTTTCCCCTTGTTTTAACCATTTGGAATTGGCCATTTCATTTGGCTATAGGTGGTTGTCTGGAACTGTGTAATGGACGAAAAGTTATTCGAACACTAGTTAAATGTGTAGTAGTATAACCTCGGTCATGTATCCTATATATAAAGTATCATGTATCTTATATATAAAAGATCATAAATAACAGAGTCGAAATATATTTTTGCGTGTACGCACTAGGAATCTATTATATAAATGATCATAAATAACAGAATCGAAATATATCTTTGCGTGTACTCACTAGGAATCTGTTTAAAGTGCACCTAGATTAATCACTTAGATTAGTCGTTTATGTGAATCAGTTGTATAAAGTGCACATATATTGAACATAATTATATGAATCCATATACATATGTATAAATAAATCAGGTAGCCTATAATCAATCTGTTACCTTTTATCTTATCAATAACTGCAGATATATCACAGTTAGCATAAAAATCAACGAATCAATCAGCATAAACATTAATAATTTTTATCAATTCATATATAAATTTTAATCAGTTAAAATATGATTTTTAATCATGTTAATCTTTATTCTATGCAATTATCAAGAGTAACTTCGTAGCTTTCTGCCTCGCCTATTGGATCTTAATGAGGATGAAGGTGAAAAAATGTATCAGTATATATCACGTGATCACTATTATTTACGAATATCATCATATGCATATTATATCTTATATCTTATTACTTGAATCTGTATTTGTATACACCATGAATTTTGTTTTTACTTGTAAGTATTTTCTATATATCTATATATATTCACATATTGTCTGTATCACACTTCTATAACTCAAATGCAAGTCAAGCTTGAGTAATATTCAGTGGTTGGTTTTGTAGCTGACCGAGCTTTTATGTAAGTGATTCATAATAAAAATATGGAATGTTATTCCATATATATAAAAAAACTAAACTAAAGAGGTCAACCAGATTGCTTGCAGGAATGTGATCAGACCAGAGACGATAAAGATGAACATATACAATAAAGTAGGCTAAGTTGACATGCCGTCACCTGTGGCATTTATTTGTTTTGAAAAACATTTAGTCCAAGCTTCCTGCTTGAGACAACTACCGCAACCTATAATTCAAACGGCCCACGTAATTTCTAATGTGTCTCATTTGTATGTATGTTCGTATGTTCGAGCTACTGTCTGCTTCCTTTATGACTTGTAACCGAGATGGTAGTCAGAACAGAATTAGCCATCCTCATTGGCAGAAGCGATCAAGCCATCGTCATTGGCAGACCTGTACAATCCTATATTCATCATGTAAACTCAGAGAATACAACTATTTTTTATACTTCGTGTTTTCTACTAGAAACCTCACATCAGAAAAGATATCACCATGAGTTTAACACATCGTCGTCATAACCACTTCGTAAGTTATCAGCAAACCCCAAGACACTCCAATGAGTATGGAAGTGCATAACCAACCGACTTAGCGTAAGATTATCGCAAGTCTAACATTACCTCATAGGGCACCTTATCATACAAGGCAACAGCCCTAATACATGGAGGGGTGAGAGATGTGTATTTCTGGTAGAAGAAGTTCACTCTCGACGTGCTTCGGAAGTTCACGTAAAACCGTTGGTCCCGTTGCTGAATAATCACTGGCTCCATGCAATGTAAAAACACCATACAAACAAACAATACAGCAACAACAAAGTACTTTGTAGGCTTACTTCCCGAGTAAGCGAAGAAAGTGGAGTTAATTCTAACAGTCTCGTCTCTTCTTACGTATTTCCAACACCAGACGCTCTTCTCAAAGTTTTGTTTTCCAGCTGTGACCAGATCATAGAATGGCCTTCCAAGTTATGAAGTTGAATCGTTAGACCTTCAGGAGTTGAAACTGGGTGTAAAATATCCAGCACCCCCCCCCCCCCCTCCCAACCCCCACCCCCCTTACTTTTTTAGACTCGCAGAGTCTCATTCCATAGTTTTTTTCAGCTGCATTACTTTATGTGTTTTCCTAATTCTTTTTATGATTTCCCTTGCACAATTTATTCTTTATTTTTTCATTGCTTTCAACTCGAGGAGCATTCGTTATAACATGAGAAGCAAGACTTATATTACTTCTAGACTTTCTAATTAGTGTCAATCTATTTTAGACCAAAACGAGGACCCAGTTAGTTCTACGTGCAATATGGCAGCGCCAGATGATAGTACCAGATTGGTAGTGCCAGATTCAACAGTCTGGGAGGGCATGAATGCGAAAGGTGATTCGAATTATAAATAAAGGTGACAAAATATGCACAGTGGCATAATCTAAGGACGACGCCAGAGATCAGCTAAGACCAGGAATATTAAAATGAATTAATAAAATATTAATATTTGTGTCGTTAATATTTCTGAACATAAATATCATGGATCCTTTGAACAGTATTGGCTTCATGATTCGATAGCAAAGCATTATCAAAATAGAGTTTTGCGTAAATAACGAGAAATCTTTCACTGATGATTTCAGAAAGCTGAAAAAATAATGAGAATGTAGTAACGAGTTCCTGTGCTTTTTGCTCATTCCGACAAAATTAAAATTTTAGAATTTTACACGTGGGCTACCCGAGGAAGATGGTGTCACTGGTTTGTCAGGGAAAAATGCATTCGAGTGTTACAAGCGCCAAGCTGTGCTTTTATGCAGTTTTCCAAGCAAAAGAAATAGCGCGGACATAGGCAGTATATTTCTTCAAGCACGCCTCAGTCATGCATCATTGATTTTATCACAAAGATCGCCATTTATTGTAAGCCACGCGGTACAATTTGTATAGGACTGAACTATATAAAGTTATAAACCCAGTGAGACTTCACAGCTCCCATTAAAACCAGATTTGTAGGACCAACAGATAAAAAAGGAACTTGCGATACAGACTCTCCCTTTGTACCGCTTCTGTTCGTCAGAACTCAGATACGAGTGTCCTCTATTTTTTTGCCCATCTCTGATAAAAAACTGACTTTAACACTTGGGGTATTGGACACAGTGGATGTGATTGGTGCGTTTTTGAAAAAAAGTCAGGCGAGTAGTACAAGCAGCGAGCAAGCATTTCACGATATACTACAATTTCAGGCAAAGACAGTTAAACAAAATCATATCTACGGAACACGTAGGTGTGATTTCATTCAGCTGTCCAGGATTACCATAACTTATAATAAGAGGAATAGGAAATGTGCTTCTAAAACAAACCATCGTCATATTCGCAAAGCTGTTCATCAGTTTCTCATTTTTTTAAAATCATTACAAACGAAGATTATTCACAGATCATATCAATAAGTGTCTTAGGAAATATAAAAGATACTTTTGGATAAGTTTGGTAAACATAGAACTTATGAATCATTTATTCTTCATTTGAAAAAGATGTTATAGTTTAGAGGGAAATATTCTTAGTGCTCGAAATAAAAAATAACATGAACAGTCTTAAAGTTGCTGATATTACAAAGATAAAAATAAGTCAATATAGATGTTTTGATGGACTTTTGTTTGCGTAATACTTGAAAATATGACATGTAAAACATAATTAAATTTTATTACAGTTTTACCATAAGTAAATTATTATTATTATTATTTTTCTTCATCCGCTGTTGCTTAAACCAAAGATTACCTTTCCCCTGCTTCATTCATAATTTCAAGAACGACCAGAAATTACCCAGTAAAATCAACCTCGTTCGAAGGGGAAGATTTCCCCTCTCTCCAACCACCCCCACCCCCCTCGACACCCAACCACCCTAATTTGTATTAAACCTTACCTGGGCGAAATTATATGCAAATATATTCCAGCCAGTGAAGTGTTAAACTCCAACTTGCATATACGAACGACAATATGCAATTAAAGAAGGAAATAGTTTTATCATACCCCTCCCCCCGCCCCACTCCCTTTTACGATTTTTTTTTTTTTTTTTTTTTTTTTTTTTGCGAGGCCAAAGAGTTGAAGGTTCTTCAGCGGTGTTTACGTAAACGATTTCTGTGACTGAGACTTTCAAAAAAGTTAATAAATCTTCTATGTTTACAGCAGCTGTTTTCTTTATTCCTGCCAGAATTGAGGAAGACACCTGGGTCGTACTGACTGCGCATATATCGGTTCTAATTCTTTTTTGTAAAAGTTGGAATTACTTTGAGTTCTACAAGTTCCACGGGATATCTGTGATATCTCGGCCTCTGGGTTATTCTGGTGTTTGGATGAAAGTAGATTAAACTATTTTGAAGTTTGATTATCAAATGATTCCTTCGTAACACACACAAAAACACACACTACATACATCTCAAGTATAATAGGCCCATTAAAATACACTGGTTTAAAGCTAAGGACTATATTTCCGTGGACTAACTTCCACCCTTAACAAATAGTGAATGACAGAAGGAGTTACATTGGCGCAATGTACAGTGGGAGATATGCCCTTAGGTGATGCCTGGGGGGGGTCACCGCTAAGCCGACATACATACATACATACATACTACATACATATACATATACATACATACAATACATACTACACACATATATTTGTTTGTATTTGTGTGTGTTGTATAAGTGGAGGAATGAGTTTATTATCTTTAAAACACATTAGTCTCCTTTCATGAACACACAAAAATAGGCCAAATGCTGAGGTATCACATGGGACAAGTGAAACGAGAAAATAATACAGATTTTATCAAAAGAATTAGGATAAGCTGATGTAGCTGAAATATGGTTTTGATGTCCCTGGAATAGGAATCGTCTACGTGAACACTATCGAAGATCCTCCAACACTATGCCCTGCATAAAAAGGAAGTCTGTAGGGGGAGGTGGCGGATACAAAAAGAAAAAAAAAAATAGTTTCCTCTTGAAATTCTTATGTCGTATCGTATATGCAATTTGGAGTTTCACTTCACTATTTGCTATAATTCCGGCCAGGTAAGGGTGGTTAATGCAAATTAGTAGGGGGTTGGGGTTGGCTTCCCTTTCGAACGGGTAAATTTGTAAATGTTTACTCACATTCCAAGTCGTTCTTCATGTCAATGGTTTTGGGGAGAAGGATTTTTCCTTCTTCTCCCTAGACAATGTTTACATTCTGCTTAGACACCCTATACCCTTATCTACTTTTTCTGCCCTGATAATCTTTTATTTTTTTTCTCTGCATAGGCAATCTTTACCTTCTACCTAGACAATTTTACGTTTCTACCTAGACAATCTTTATCTTCTTGTGCCTAGACTATCTTTACTTTCCTATGTCTAGGCGGCTTTAAACTTCTTATGTCCTAGGTCGACTTTACATTCTTCTACCTAGACAATTTTACCTCCTGCTACCTAGACAATCTTTACCGTCTTATGTCTAGGCAACTTTATTTTCTTCTACCTAGACAATTTTACCTTTGCGTTCTGTTAGGCAACTTTACCTTGCTTCTGCCCTAGACAATTTGTTCTTCCTGTCCAGGCAACTTTACTTTCTTCTACCTAGACAATCTTTACCTTCTTCTGTCTAAGCCACTTTACCTGCTTCTACCTAGACAATCTTTACCCTCTACACTGACAATCTGTTCTTCTTCTACCTAGACATCTTGCAGCCATAATGTAACAGATCATGCTCTAGGCTTGTAGCCCAGTCCCCCCCCCCCCCCTCACCCCCCCCCCCCCCCCCCCCCCCCCCCCCCCCCCCCCCCCCACCCCCCCCCCCCCCCCCCGCCCCCCCCCCCCTCCCCCCCTTGGAAAGGCTTATTTGCGTCATGTCCGAATTCATACCATCGCTAATTCCCGTCGGAAAAGACTAAAACATTTTCTTGTCGGTTTCATATTTCAAAAAACGGTTTGAAGGGAATTCTGGTGTTTTTGCAGATTGTCAGATTACGAGATTACGAAAATGCTAAAATAGTGGCCGTTTGCCGCCTTTTTAATATTCAATTGGGTTTATGTATGGCAGGTGTTCGTCATATATAACTGTGGCAGAATCCATGTTCGTTTATTTGCAAAATACTGACTTGAAAAAATTAGGAAAATAATGTTAAACATTTTCTGTGTGTGCCTCTTGCAGTATTGCCAATCTATAACCATTGGTAGTGAAAATGAATTGGTATTATTTAACATGTTTCTCCTCTAAATTCAAATGTTCTTTTATAAAGGAACTTTTTAAAATATTTTCTATATCTGCCTCTTTCGGTATTGCATATTTATAACCATTAGTTGTGAAAATGAAATGTTACTATTAAACGAGTTTCTGCTCAAAATTATAATTTTTCTTTTTTTTATAAAGGAAACATAGACTTTATTTTAAAG
Source organism: Macrobrachium nipponense (assembly GCF_015104395.2). Lineage (NCBI taxonomy): Eukaryota > Metazoa > Arthropoda > Malacostraca > Decapoda > Palaemonidae > Macrobrachium > Macrobrachium nipponense. The sequence continues at coordinate 164,399,219 of NC_087201.1, forward strand.
TAGGAGAGAAAGAAATTCAAGTGAAAAATTTAAAATATTCTCCCAAAAGTTCCCTATTCATTAATACAAATTAAGTACAGTGAAATGAACTCAATATATCATCATTTGCCAATAGGTCAGATATCACTTCGATAATGACTGGATTACTGATTAAGTGACTTTTCACACGAATTGAGAAAATAATCTCTTTAATAATTTTTTTTCTGATAATCTTATATCAAAACATGACAAAGGATGATACCTCTGGGTAGTATTATTTTTGCCATTGTAAATCAAATCATTATCCAAATGAAACAAAGGTGATTTTCCATCTACTCTAATATTCACATTATATATACCTTTATCCCTATCCAGATCATTATCCAAATTGCACAACCTGTTATCCTTCATTTTTCAACTTCAGATTGGTGCACTTGGGAAAAATATATTCTATAAAATGAATACGTTCTCTATAGCAGTATTTAAAATACATTTTTTAAATATGAAAATATTTTCAAAATATATAATTCGTTTCCCTAACTTCCTTCTCATAACATGAAAAAATTATCACCAGTTAAAAACACATTTTTTGGTATATAATTCGCTTCCTTAACTTCCTTCTTATAGCATAGTAAAATTATAAACAGTTAAAAATTCCTTTTTTTTTGTATATAATTCTTTTCCCTAAATTCCTTATTATAGCACAGTAAAATCATAAACGATTAAAACTCCGTTGTTCTTTGGTATATAATTTCTTTCCTTCCTATAACATAGTAAAATGATAAAAAGTAAAAAACTCCTGTTTATATAATTTGTTTCCCTAACTTCCTTCTTATAATATAATAAATATTAAAAACTCTTTTTTTTTTTCTTTTTTTTTCGCTATATAATTCGTTTACCTGACTTGCTTCTTATAAAATTCTAAAATTATAAACAGTTTAAATAACGTATTTCGATCCTATAACATTATTGGCAATTCCACAACAAGAAATGGCTGTAAAATTTCCTTGATTTCTTAATAAACGACAAAAGTATCGGTAATTCCGCTGTTTGGTTTGGATACGAGGACATTACCATTGGTTAATGTTCCGCTTGGCTGCCAATTTTTACCAGTTTTTCTCGGTTTTCGTTTGCTGAATTTCGCTTTTTTTTCCGAATTTTACACGAGAGTTTACATTATCCTCTACCTGGTATTATAGCATATTGTTTTTCTTGTTTTATATATATATATATATATATATATATATATATATATATATAATATTATATATATATATCTAGTGTGTGTGTGTGTGTGTGTTTATATTCATATTTATATTTATATTTATATATATATAGCATACATATATATATATATATATATATATATATATATATATATATATATATATATATGTGTGTGTATGTATATATATACTTGTATACATATCAATTTGTTTTGTTGTGAAATTATTCTTTTTAATATCTATAAATTCCAGGAATCAGGTTGTCAAATAAATTTTACTTTTGTTTTTTTGAACCGAGTTTCTTTTTATATTCACTTTTATATCAATTTAGCTCTCTCTCTCTCTCTCTCTCTCTCTCTCTCTCTCTCTCTCTCTCTCTCTCTGTATATATACGTGTATATGATATATACATATATATATATATTTATATATATATATATATATATATATATATATATGCTATGACACACAATGTATGTATACATGGGTATAATTATATACATGTACACGAATCTTGAAAATGTATAAAGGATATATCAATAGTATTGCAAAACAGCAAAAAGTTTAGTAGTTAATATTCCTTTGTAATGGCACTTGATATCAACCTCACCAATACACTATGTTGAGTATATTACCTATGAATGTAAATAAAATCATAATCAGATTAGAAACAGATAAGCACAAACATTAAATAAGAAAATGATATTAGTCTAAGTAAGATACTGAGGTTATAGACAAGAGAGAGAGAGAGAGAGAGAGAGAGAGAGAGAGAGAGAGAGAGAGAGAGAGAGAGAGAGAGAGAGAGAATTCCTATTTCAGATGCTTATTGAACTGATTTTTTAAATAATAAGGTCAAATTTTAGATTGCCATGCTAGTCTCAAGGAAATACAGGGTGTCCATAAAGTCCCAGTACAATTACAAGTATATGTTATACAGAATGGTACTGGGACTTTATGGACATACCCTGTATATGCGAACGATAAACGGAAGTAAAAAAAATATAGTAAATAAGTCAATAAACAAAGCTAAAAGCTGATAAAATAAAAGACTAAAAAGTTTAATAAAACAACACCGGCCCGTTGTATCTTTCACTTACATATCCCGTCGTCTCTATATTAAGAAAAAAAAATTTACTGAAAAAAAACATAGAAAAAATTAAAATACATTGAATGTGGAAAAATAACAAAACTGTTTAGATCGACTGAATAAATTGCTACCGATAAAACGAAATGTAAATGATTGGAAAATATGTCTTCCTTTTTTTTTCACGTCCGATCGGTTAATTAAGCCGCGCGATTCTCACCGTGAACATTGTTGAATGAATTATGCAATTGTAACATTAATATACACTTTTGATAAATTTCTGACATCGCAGTAAATGGGGTCATTATTATACACTATCGTACACTCTCCCGCTTAGGAAAATCATCGTTAGTGTGGGTGATATATTAGGATAATGCACACGAAAAAAAAAAACAGCTTGAAAACAGGAAGATGTTTTGATGATAGATTTAATTCGATTTAAGGTTAAAGTTAGCCATACTAGTGCGTGCGTCTGGTACCGCGATATGGCAGGCCACCACCGGGCCGTGGTTTTAACGTTTCATGGGACGTGTCTCACACAACATTATATCGAGACCAGCAAAAGATAGATCTCTGTTCGGTGGCCTTGATTATACGCTGAACGGAAAACTCGATTTCTCCGAAGAAACTAGAGAATAGATCTATCTTTCTTTGGTCTCTGTATACTAATGCTGCATGAGGGCTCATACTAAAACCACGGCCCATTGGTGGCCTGTCCTATATCGTGCCAGACACACGATAGGCTCACTTTAACCTTAAATGAAATAAAAGCTACTAAGGCTAGAGGGCTGCAATTTGGTAGCTAGATGGTTGGCGGGTGGATGACCACATAACAATTTGCAGCCCTCTAGCCTCAGTAGTTTTCAAGATCTGAGGGCGGACAGAATAGTTTTCTTTCACAGAAAACTAAAAGGTAAGTTATAAATGACAATTTTGATAAAACAAAACTATGAAAAACGTATTCTACTTTTAATACAGTTCTAGCGCTCATTATAACATGTTTCGTTGATCCTTTGTTGTGTTTATTAGCTAGCTAAAGCTTCCTCGTTTAGAATAAATTCGGTTTAAATGAGCCAACGTGAGCTGGCCTGCGTGGAGTAAATTCAAGTAATCCAGACATTGGCGAAAGACACGCGAGGTTTTACCCCACAATTATTCCAGATTAGTAAGGTTGCATACTGCGCTGGAGATGAAGATTTGATATATATATATATATATATATATATATATATATATATATATATATATATATATATATATATATATACATATATATATATATATATATATATATATATATATATATATATATATATATATATATATATATATATATATATATATATATTTATATACACATATATGACTGGTAAAAATGTTCTGTAACAACAGAATTCCATCTAATAAAGGAGCCCTAAAACTCCAAAATGTAGAGAGAAAAGTACTATATTTCAGAGACTGCTGTCTCTCTCTTCAGGTATATGAATGAGAAAAGTTTACAGGACTGTGACCAATCTTACATCGGATTTTACAGGTAAATCATTTCCCACCCCAGAGATTAATACAACACAAACGGTCAGTTAGGTATGGACAACAGAACTCGGCTATTTTCAACCATATATAAATGAACATAACCATAGAATAAACTGGAATTTGTCACGTGTAATTTATAGCAGCAACTGCCGGTAAAAGTGTCAAATGATGGAATCGGCCTTAATAAAAGAGAATCAGGTAATGAACATCTCAAAAGGGCGTGGATCTCAGATGTCGTCCGACGAAGTGTTCATTCAACCAACGCTTAAGAAGATTAAAGGAAGATTATCAGCGGGGTGTGACCTAAATTGGCTTACTTGTGGACGGATCTCTTGGTATAATACCACCTTTTCTGTAAACTTTTCTCATTCATATACCTGAAGACAGAGACAGCAGTCTCTGAAATATAGTACTTTTCTCTCTACATTTTGGTGTTTTAATGGGCTCCTTTTATTAGATATACATATATATATATACGACTGATAAAAATGTTCTGTTACAACAGAACTACATCTAATAAAAGGAGCCCATAAAAATACAAAGATATAGAAAGAGAGTACTATATTTCAGAGACTACTCTATCTCTCTCTCTCTCTCTTCAGGTAGATGAATGAAAAAAAAATTACAGAAAAGGTGGTATTTATACCAAGAGATCCATCCACAGTTAAGCCGATTTAGGTCACTCCCGCTGATAATCCTTCTTTAATCCTCTTAAGCGTTCGTTGAAGGATGACTTTATCAATAACATCTGAATCCCATGAGCCTTTTGAGATGTTCATTACCTGTCTTGATTAAACAAACACAGGTAATGAACATCTCAAAGGGCCGCCTGGGATTCAGATATGAATGACCAAGTTTTCCTTCAACGAACGCTTAAGAGGATTAAAGAAGAATATCAGCGGGAGTGATCTAGATCGGCTTAACTGTGGATGGATCTCTTGGTATAATACCGCCTTTTCTGTAACTTTTCTCATTCATCTATTTGAGTAGAGATACAACAGTCTCTGAAAATATAGTATTCCTCTCTCTCTCTTGCTCCTCTACTCTCTCTGTGCTCTCTCTCTCTCTATATATATATATATATATATATATATATATATATATATATATATATATATAATATATTATATATGTTATATATATATATATATAATATATATTATATATATATATATATATATATATATATAAATATATATATACTTTCCACGGTCATTTCTGGGTGGCCAGTCTCTTTCCGCAACATAGTCTTTTAATTGACTCTTTTCTGCTTCTAGGTCGTTGAGCCTCTTTTGTAAAACCTCTTATATATTATTTAATATTGTTTCGGTAGGTTCACTCATTCTTCACATTGTTCGATTCCAGGTACGTCTGTTCTGTTATAATCCCCACCGTCTGTCAATTATACGAGCTTTCCTTTGTTTGGGAGAGGGTGGGAAGTAAGATGGACTAAAGATAATATGAACGGAGGTACAGTAAAAGTTAATGAAAGGAGTAGCACTAGCACTAAAAGGACGCTGAAAAGATCCTGAAGTAATGCCTACAGTGCACGGCATGAAGTTGACTGACGACACTACCTCCCTAAGCAGATTTTATCAAGGTTAAGATGAATTATGCAAAAGAAAAACTTTTATCATTACTCATTTCATTTGATAATTCAACAACAACAATCATTCCAAAATTTAGGAATATATGGAACGCAATTCCTGGAAGTGTCTGGAAATGAGTACCTCATTTGTCGAATCCAGCTAGACATAATTTTCCGTCTCTCCTTATTAAATTCCCTCATCAAGAGATATCTCTCTCTCTCTCTCTCTCTCTCTCTCTCTCTCTCTCTCTCTCTCTCTCTCGCTGGTGGGGTCATCATCGCCTTTCGTAAGGAAAGTGGAACCATCACAGACCCTAACTAGGTCATTAGACCATTTCACCATTGCCCTTTCTTCTCTCTATATCCTTAGGCTTTGGTCGAGATAATAATGTTTCTTGAAGAGATCCAATCTGGCTGTTTACGCCTGGCGCGTTCACATACTTCTTTTAGCAAGCGGTAAAGCGTTAGGTAATGTATAAACTATATCAATCATGGCTTAAGATTTATATTTTATATATGGATAATTACGGGTGTAGAAAGCTGTCCTGATTGTCATAATAGGTCGTTCTACATTGTTTTGGGATTCGTTTATTTGTGGTTTACCAAACAAAAAAAGATATATGCAAAATATTGTTTTTCGAACTCAATTTTCATATAGATTTCTTTTATTTGTGGTGTACGAAAAAATATAAATATGAAAAATAATGTTTTTCGAGCTCATTTTCATATAGATTTCTTAAAGAAAGTTAAATTATTTGTTTATTTGTTAATTGTGGTGTATACAAAAAATATATATGAAAAATATTTTGATTCTCGAACTCAATTATATGAATTTCTTTTAAAAAAAGTGGATTTATTTTTAAATGTTTATTTGTGGTGTATACCAAAAAAATTACGTGAAAAATATTTTATTTTTTGAAATCAATTTTCATATAGATTTCTTAAAGAACGGAATTTATTTGCTTATTTGTGGTGTACTTAGAAAAATACACATATGAAAAATAATGTTTTTCGAATTCAATTTTCATAGATTTCCTAGAAAAAGTAAGTTATTTTTTTATCCATGTTCTCGAATTTCAGCATTTGAAACTTATTTGTATTCATATGAAAAAATTATCAGCCTGACATAAATTAAGACAAGACTGAGGTAAATTATGGAGAGTGAAACTAAGCAATAGATTTGGACATTCTTCTTAAGAAAATCGGTATTTTGGCCGCAAACTTTCATCCCAAGAGTAATTTATCTCGACCCTCATATTTCGTCTAATTTATGATCGAGCCCCAAAGAATTTTATCCACCACGACCCTATAATGGTTGATATCATTCCCTCTTCCAGAGGAACTTCTTCCTACCAAAATTATATTTATCTCTTAAATATAGTTTTAATAATTTCTAGTTTCTATCCCATAATGACCTAAAGTAGTGAGGAATTGAGTGTCCCTGCCATAACTTCAGGGTTAAAAAGTCAAGTATATCATAGTCTAACCACACCACTGAGGTGATTAACAGCCCTCCTAGGGCTGGCCCGAAGGATTAGATAGTTTTTAACGTGGTTAGGAACCAATTGGTTACCTAGCAACGGGACCTACAACTTTTTGTGGGATTCGAACCACATTTTATCGAGAAATGAATTTCTGATCATCAGAAATAAATTCCTCTGATTCCACGTTGGCAGAGAGGGGAATCGAACTCACGACCAAATCGGTAGTCGCGAGTTCCCACTTATCCAACGAGGAAGTCTTAAACGTTATTTTTTCAGTGACTGGGTCACTCTTCCTTCTTTTATGGCAGCTGGTGCCAGAGTTGCTTACTTATGGACATAAAATTCCGTAACTACATATTGGGCTGTTTAGTGTGAGATCAGAATTTTAAAGCTGGTAGTTACGACTGTTGGCTCGAACTATGATGACATTGTCGTGATATATTTAAAAAGAAAGATGGATTCATTTACTGATCTCAGTGTTTTCATGCTGAAAGCTCATTTCCTACTCGTGTGATTTTTTTTTATAATAATTTTTTGTCCGCCCTCAGATCTTGAAAACTACTGAGGCCAGAGGACTGCAAATTGGTATATCGATCATCCACCCTCCAACCACCAAACATACAAAATTGCAGCCCTCTAGCCTTCCTAGTTTTGATCTTATTTAAGGTTAAAGGTAGACATAACCGTGCTTTTAGCAACGATATAGGCCAGGCCACCACCGGGTCGTGGTTAAAGATTCGCGGGCCGCGGTCATCCAGCATTATACCGAGACCACTGAAAGATAGATCTATTCTCGGTGGCCTTGATTATACGCTGTGGCGGCTGTACAGAAAACTTGATTGCGACGAAGACCCAATTATCACTCATTTGCCAATATCTTTTTTTTTTTAATTTTTTTTTTTTTTTTTGATCATTATTATTATTGTTTATTTTCTACCTAGTAGTATCGCTGTTTAGGATAAACTATAGCAATTCATAGCATCCATTAGTGGCTGTACCTCTCTTTTCATATTATATTATTCAGTCTTAATTAGATTAAAGTTAGGAGTCTATTGGCAAAATAAAAATATGACACATAAAGCATCCTGGATATCCTAAACATGAATATTGTATAATTCCAAATGTCATCCACTTCTTTCCGTGAAAAAGGCATTATATTCCATTTTCATCAATGTTTTGCAAAGTCTTTCCACCATCCAGATATCTGGTGCACAATAAAGCCATTAAAATCATTATAATTAGCTACACTAACTCATCATTTGAAATAACATCAACACTTTTCCAATATACAGTCTTATAACTTGCTTACTGCTCCATTTATAGATATCATGAGCTCCTCGTTGGGCGAGTGGTTTACGTGCCCTCCTACTGATCCGATTCCCCGCTCTGCCAACAAGGAGTAAGAGGGATTCATTTCCTGGTGATTAGAAATTCCATTTTCTCGATATAATGGGGTTCTGATCCCCACAATAAGCTGTAGGCCCCGCTTGCTAGGTAACCAGTTGGTTCCTAGCCAAGTAAAAATTATCTAAATGGGAGCTGTTAATCAGCTGTCAGTGGTCTGGTTAAAACTGATATATACTTAGTATATAGATTTCATGGAACTTCTCTAGGTGGTTCTCCTTCGTTTATTCATGTTTCTCTCTTCTCTCAATTTATTGACCCCAACTATTTTATTTTTCTGCGCATTATTTTCTTACATTTTCTCTTAGACTTCTTTTTTTATTTCTCTCTAATTCCTTCGCCCGTTTATCATAAAAAAACGTACAATTTTTTAATCAATCAAAATATGAAATTTCATTAACTTGGCAGGAAATTTCTGAAAAAAGAATGACGTTTTGGAAAAAAAAACTAAAGTAACTAAAAGCGGATCCGAGAGAAATAATAAAGAAATGAAAACTAAATACCTCAACGTATCCAAAAGATGAGTGATTGCTTTATAAGGTGTGACAATGTAATAATGTGTTGAAAGAGGAGGCAGCTCTGATAAATGGCTTTGAAAAATATTAGTATTCTTGGTGGAGATGAAGAATGTCACTTAACTATCTTTGTCTGAGTAATGGCAGTTTGGAGTACAAAGTACATTTTCCTTTAAATTATAAGTAAAACCGTTAAAAGCATGAATAAATTTTTTTTTTTAGAGTAATGTAAATCTTTTTGGTGAGTTATCATTCAAACTTTTTTCTGAGAAGGACAAAATGATCATTTGTTATTCATTATTATCATGATTTATTTATTTATTCAATTTTTTTTTTTTTTTTTTTTTTTTTTTTTTTTTTGCTCTTTCAGTCCTCCAATTCGACTGGGTGGAATTTATAATATGGGGTTGGGGTTCCGGGTTGCATCCTGCCTCCTTAGGAGTCCATCACTTTTCTTACTATGTGTGCCGTTTCTAGGATCACACTCTTCTGCATTAGTCCTGGAGCTACTTCAGCCTCTAGTCTAGATTCCTTTTCAGGGATCTTGGGATCGTGCCTAGTGCTCCTATGATTATGGGTACGATTTCCACTGGCATATCCCATATCCTTCTTATCTATTTTCAGATCTTGATACTTATCCATTTTTTCCCTCTCTTTCTCTTCAACTCTGGTGTCCCATGGTATTGCGACATCAATGAGTGATACTTTCTGACTTTGTCAATCAACGTCACGTCTGGTCTGTTTGCACGTATCACCCTATCCGTCCTGATACCATAGTCCAGAGGATCTTTGCCTGATCGTTTTCTATCACTCCCTCAGGTTGGTGCTCGTACCACTTATTACTGCAAGGTAGCTGATGTTTCTTGCACAGGATCCAGTGGAGGGCTTTTGCCACTGAAACATGCCTCTTTTTTGTACTGGTTCTGTGCAAGTGCCGGGCATTCGCTTGCTATGTGGTTTATGGTTTCATTTTTCGTATTGCACTTCCTACATATGGGAGAGATGTTATTTCCATCTATCGTTCTTTGAACATATCTGGTTCTAGGGCCTGATCTTGTGCCGCTGTTATCATTCCTTCAGTTTCCTTCTTTAGCTCTCCCCTCTGTAGCCATTGCCATGTGTCTTCGCTGGCGAGTTCTTTAGTCTGTCTCATGTATTGTCCGTGCATTGGTTTTGTTGTGCCAGTCCTCTGTTCTGTCTGTCATTCTCCTATCTCTGTATATTTCTGGGTCTTCGTCTACTTTTATTAGTCCTTCTTCCATGCACTCTTTAGCCACTCGTCTTCACTGGTTTTCAGATATTGCCCCAGTGCTCTGTTTTCGATGTTGACGCAGTCCTCTATACTTAGTAGTCCTCTCCCTCCTTCCTTTCGTGTTATGTATAGTCTGTCCGTATTTGCTCTTGGGTGTAGTGCTTTGTGTATTGTCATATGTTTTCCTGGTTTTCTGATCTATGCTGCGGAGTTCTGCCTTCGTCCATTCCACTATTCCTGCGCTGTATCTGATTACTGCACTGCCCATGTGTTTATGGCTTTTATCATATTTCGGCGTTGAGTTTTGACTTGAGTATCGCCTTGAGTCTCTGCATATATTCTTTCCTGATCGTGTCCTTCATCTCTTATTATTATTATTATTACTATTATTATTATTATTATATTATTATTATTATTATTATTATTATTATCAATTCACGATCGATAGCAAATCCACCGTTCCATATCCAGAATTGAAACGCCATCATAATCCAAGAATTAATCTTCCCAAGAATTACTTATTCTAGCTGAAAGCATATTCAAGCATTTTCGTTCAGAAAGTTTTATATTTTGTCAACTGCCCAAAGATATCACTCACCACCATTTTTCCCCTTTATTTATTCATTGTTTGCCGCCTCCCAGCGTTATCACCCCTTTTACATCTCACCTGTCGTTTTTTATATTTGGATATTGTTAATATCAATTGATGTATCGCTGGTCTATATAACTCAGTGCAAATATGCGCGTGGAATATTGTCCCGATCGTCAGCAAAGTTTCTAGATTATTTTGTATATTTTTTTTTTCCGTCAATGGCTGAGGTCAGTGCTCAGGTGTTCAGGGGGAAATAATTCATTTGCAGAAGTGACCTTTCCCTCTGAGCTCGGATTAGGACGTTGGAATTACCGAAGTAGAGTGGGTTTACTTACTGACTTAAAGCCCAGATCTAGATATATGGTTATGGAGAAACAGCCGAAATATTTCACCTTTGTATATAACGAATAAACAGTTACTTTTCACGATAAAAAAAAATAGAGATGGTAGGTTGAAGTTACAAGAGAGAGAGAGAGAGAGAGAGAGAGAGAGAGAGAGAGAGAGAGAGTAAATTAGATAAGGGACGAAGAGGTATACAGGGCCGGATGAATTAATATGAGAGTTATTGTATAGCGTTATTAACAGTTTCAAGAGAAAGAGAGAGAGAGAGAGAGAGAGAGAGAGAGAGAGAGAGAGAGAGAGAGAGAGACGACAGACAGACAGACAGACAGAGAGAGAGAGAGAGAGAGAGAGAGAGAGAGAGGAGAGAGAGAAGGACCTTCTGCAAGGACGAAAAAAATAAAATGGGAAATTTATTACCTAACATCGTTAATACAGTTTTTCCTTGTCGACAGGAATTTAACACCCATTCTACTAGGTACATGAAACTTAACGAAACTTAAATATAAAAAAAGAGAATTTCAGTAAAACTCTAAGCTGCCTTCCTAGATAGTCTCTGCATAGGCCCCATTGCTTGCTTATGCTGATATCTCTGCCATTTGATTCATAACATTTAAAAAATAGCTCACCACAGTAATAATGATGCTTTGTTTATAATCACTTCTTTCGTTTTTATCAACATTTGAACTCTGTTTGTGTGTATGTCAGGGTGTCTATTAGCTGGAACAGTTAAACCATTGAGAAATTTTATTAAATGTTCATATAAATTAAACATCTTATACACGAGATGATTAACTTTTTTGGAAAACGTCACAAAGATGATGGTAAAAATAAATGAAGGTCTCATATATTGTGAGGTTTCAACGGTTCCTTCAAAGCAATATATTTGTTGTATATTTTACCCCCAGCAGCCAATCTGAAGCTAATTGCCTGATGGATGAATATTCCAAATATTAGACCTCTAGCCTCTTCAGTTTTGGTCTTTTTTAAGGTTAAAGTTAGCCGTAATCGTGCTTCTGGCAACGATATAGGCCAGGCCACCACCGGGCCGTGGCTAAGGTTTCTTGGGCTGCGGCTCATACAGCATTATACCGAGACCACCTTGAAATTAGTGAGGACGTCTCTAAGTTCAAGGTTTTTTCACTAATGTCAAAGTTCATTACTTTGGCAAATACGTGCATTAGAACTGAAATATGATGGTTCCTTTTTATTTCATTGCTGAGTGCTCTTGGTTAAGCTCTGCCAAGAAAATAAAATGCTTTTATAAATGTTGTCATTTGAAGCTCCATTATTTCTTTTGCGGCGGTGGGGGGGTGGGAGGGGAGGGGAGGGGGGGAATCCTGTCTCAAGGATAATATTGACACGATATGGGATTATCAGGATAGCTACAGCAATATCTCAATCCTCTTTTCTTTATTTATGATGAAGCAAATTCTGTGAAATTTGATCTATATAAAAGTCATATTGAATCGAGAATAACTCGGTCATCACATTTCACATACATGTCGGTGTTTATAACCTTGTATGTTACTTCTTGCTCGAGGATATGATCAGGGTTTTTTGTATACATTATATCATTCATATTTGTAAATATATATATATATATATATATATATATATATATATATATATAATCTATATATATAATATATATATAGGTATATATATATATATATGATTATAATCACTTTTAGCACGTGATTCATTTATCACACATATCCACAGGTGAAAAATAAGAGACAGGGTGTGGTAGTCCTGACGGTTTCGGCTTTATTTTCAAGCCATTGACAAAGGACTGATACATAGTATTAGAATTCACGAGTATATACTACAAAGACAGTACTGACGAACATACACACAACAGTTTGAGACTGCAGATCCACTCACAGGCAGGTGTCAAGGTAGGAGTGGCTTCCAAAAATCATTAGGCTAAAATTTACAATAAATTCTCAAGGGATTACTACCGCTTAGGTACAAGTCCACACCTGACAGGTGTCAGGGAGGCGGGGTTGAACATCCCATTACCACTACTGCCCTTTACTGTGTTTACAAATATAATAATCCTATTTTTCATATATCTCTACAGCCAACCTTAAAATTTAAACAGTTTACAAATTTCTTTTGATATTAAAGGATCAAGTTTATACATTCCTTTGACTGATGTTTCATATTATTGTTGTAACTTTCTTTTATAAAACTAGTATCAATGATATTCCTTTCCAATGCATTATTAGAACACACCAGCTTTTTTTGCCCCTTCCCAGTTAATAGCATGATTGTTCTCACTAACATGTACAAATATACCACTATTTCCCTGTGCATATCTCACACATTGTTTATGTTGTTCTATTTCTTTTTTGCCAGTGCTTTCCCCGTTTGACCAATGTAAAAGTTGTCACAAGACTTACACGGGATTTTATATACACATCCTTTAGCATGTCGGGGGAGTTCTTAATAAGTACCTGTTTCATTGTTTTATTGTTTTTAAAAACTACATTAACACCAAAATTCTTCAGGAGATGTGGGATATCTTTCATATTACTATTATAAGGTAGTACAAGCAAATTTTTGTTGTTGTAAGGTTCTTTTTGATTTTGATAAATGGTCTTTTTTGGCCGCTTTTAATGCATTGTTTAGTACATTATCTGGATATTTCAGTTTCTTGCCTGTATTCTGAATCTTATCTATTTCCTCATCTATATATTCTGGGCTACATACCCGTAGTGCTCTTATAAAAACATAGAAGCAAACACGATCTTTTAACCTTATTGTTTTGTCCAGAATAGAAATGTAACATAGGAAGAAATATTAGTAGGTTTTCTGTAAACACTATACTTAAACCCACTACTATTTCTCCGTATGAGGACATCCAAAAAGGGTAGGCATTCATCTTTTTTCTATTTCCATAGTAAATTTAATTGATGGTACTAATTGATTTAACCTGGCAAAAAAGTTATTTACATCTTCATTCCCTGGCCATACACAAATTATGTCGTCAACATATCTAAACCAAGGTACATTAGCCGTGGAATTATATTATTTAAAATTTTCTTTTCAAAAAATTCCATATATAAATTACTTAGCACTGGGACAGAGGGTTTCCCATTGCCATACCAAAATTTTGTGAGTAGAATTTTCCGTTGAATTCAAATTTACAGTCTTTAACGCATAATTTTATTAGTTCAATTAAGGTGCTTTTAGAAAATGGAATATCCAGTTGTTTTTGTTTTTCTAATAATTCCGATAAAACTCCAATAAATCATCAATAGGCACTTTTGTGAATAGAGATACTACATCAAAGCTCACAAGTCTCGATTCACTATTAACTTTTACACTATTTAGTTTATCTATCAGGTCCACATTATTCTTAATATTGGCATTAGAGATGTTACCTACCAGTGGGTTAAGGATATCCACTAAATATTTTGCTAATTTATAAGATGCGGAACCCACTGAGCTGATAATTGGTCTGGCAGGGAAGTTTGCTTTATGGGTTTTTATCGTACCATACATATACGGTAGCGATGGGGAGGTCACACACACCTTCTTTATAAGACTTTCGTTGCCTTTTAACAGATTTTTCACTTTTTTATTAAACCACTATTCACACTTTCTATCGGGTTCTTATTTAATTCTTTATAAGTGCTATTATCACCCAAAAGCTTTCCATTTTTCTATGTATTCAATTTTGTTTAAAATTACTATGGCACCTGATTTATCTGCTTTGTCATGTGTATATTTTTATCTTTTTTCAGTTCATTGATGGCATTCATAAAATCTTTTGGGTACGTTTGTGGTGTCTGACTTTTTCATGCTTCCATAAATCACTCCCTTAATTATGTTGACATTCTTCACTAGTTAAATCACTATATTTTTCTAAGTTGCACAATCCTTTAGTAATTTCTACACTGTTTATACTTCCCGTTGATATATATATATATATATATATATATATATATATATATATATATATATATATATATATATATATATATATATATATATATATATATATATGTATGTATGTGTATATATATATATATATATATATATATATATATATATATATATATATATATATATATATATATATATATTTCAAAAAAACGAAAACAAAATGTTCATATTCAATATAACAAGAGCAGCGAGAGCAGAGTAACAATAACTTTAATGTCAATATTGGATAAAGAAACTTTAAAATTAAAAAATATTAGATTCTTTATTTATATTGAATAAATATTAAATATGGCAAAGCAATGGAACTCTGATGGCTGAAGTGGAATCCTCAATCACTAGTGACTGCCTGGTGGTAGAACCCACTCAACTCTTGCCTGTTTTTGAAAACTATGGATTCTGCAAACCACGAAAAAATTTCCATTAAAAACCTAACTTTAACATTTATCTAAAAGTCCCTTATAAGCAATAATGAATGGTATACAATATATCAATATCAAATGCAAATATGCCAATATCACATTCAATATAACTGAATTAGGTACCTAAATAAATTTGCCAAGACCAGGAAGATGACTGAAGCCGATGATACTAGGCTACCTTTCAGCAAGCACAAGTAACCTAGCCTAGTAACAAATTAAAAAAATTAGGCTCACTAAAATTCTAAGTTATGCATGTTAAATTAAATATGAAAAAACTCAGGAAAATAAAATCTTATCGATATATCGATTTAAGCAAATCTGAACACCCACTAGGCTATCCTATGCACAAAACAAAGATTTGGAATTAAGCTAGAATAGCCCTAGTAATTTTATAATTAGCAACAATCCATAGAAAATTTATAAATTAGGGCTGAAGACTTGGATAATTAATATTCATTTCAAATATTATAACCCCTAACCAAAGTTGAAAACCATATGCCACAAAATCATAGGAAACTTACTGGTGTGGTAGGCCATATCCTTAAAATTCCAAAGCAAATCGAAGTGCAGCAGAATATCCCATTGTTGAGAAGTATGTATTCTGAAATCTTGATATTGCAAACTTCATGGTAGCACTCGTGGTAAGCATTGCAGGAGAGGTGGCCTTAAAATAAAGTGCTACTCCATCTTCATAGCACTTCTTCACTATAAGAAAAACACAATCCAATATGGCTGATCTGCTTCCTCACTCTTCTCTCATTACCAGTAGGTGAAAATTTTTTTCCCAAGGATGATGGAATCAGGAACTGCAAATATTAAAATACAGCCAGCAGAGCCATCTATGGACTGAGCATATTATCCTTGAAACTCCCAGTATTTCTTTTGATTTTTTGCTTTGTATGGAAAAATAGGGGTTTCAAGGATAAAACAAATATGAACTTAGATATATATATATCACAATTTTATAAATTTTCTACAAATTAGAATATAAAATAATTCTTCAACACTCCAAAGGGGGGATTCGAATTTAGTCAAAATTCGAATGGTAAAGGTAATGTTACAAAATTGAGTAACATTCTAACGGGAAAAAATCAAAATTACCAACACCTAAACTATACTTGCATACTAATTTCTCAACATATCTCTAGTTCGTGCCTCACTAATGACAGCAGCCTCTCTCTTTTTCTTTGATGTGTACTACTGTCCTCTTTAATATCTTCCTTTTCTTCAGTGTCATTAGTCACAGGGCTTAAGAGAGGTATTACTGAAGTAACATGCCGTCCTTACAGTTTCACGAGAAGCTCCTTAAACACAGCTATGTCAGTTACTTCATCCAAGTCATTTAATTTTACTTTTTTAACAATACCCATTGGGTAATTTGAAGGTTTCATGTGGCGGTTCTTTTAACAGAACAATATCACCTACTTGAATCTTTTATGTGTCACTGGTTTATATCTACTCCTTTCGTCTGTAGCTTGTGACACTAAGTGTGCTATAAATTTCTGAATTATAAATGTTAATAAGTCGAGGACCTCACATTTCTAAGTTTTTGATACTTGTCTAAAACTTTGCTAACATATTATCTGCTGTCCAGTTCAGATCTTCATCTGGATTGCCCTGCAATCAGGAATAATGTTAATAGACAGCAATCATATCCATGAATTAATATTTCTGGTGTAATTGCATCAGGCACTTCCTCTGTGATACTGTCTCTCAACCCTTCTTTGAAGGCAATAGGGCGCTTGTTAACTAAGTGTATGGTTTTCTCAACAAAAAAACTCAAAATCACGGAAGTCTAACACATTATTCTTAATGCTCCATGGATTAAACGCTTACTCATTTTAACACAAGTCTCAACAAGTACTCCTAATTTATTACATCCCTTTGGATACTGCTGAAAACTTAATTGACTTTACACACCATTTTCTTCAAATATGCCTGACTCTCAGGATCACCCAGGAAATTAGTGACCACATTAGCTCCAGCTACCAACTGAGATCCAAGATCTGACAAGACTAGTTGAGGGATTCCATACTGATATGAATGCAGTTGAAAAGCTCTTAAAAATTCTTTTGTAGTGAGATCTAAACAAATTTTAAATTAATTGCCCTCGACCAGAGGCAAGTCAAACATAGAATCCAAAAACTTTGCTCTTTTTACCATTAAGCTTAACGTTATACGGTCCAAAATGATCAATAAAAAATATACCTGAATGGTTATAGAGGGAGGGTCAATCCTAAAATCGCGATAGCACTTTGATTGACCTTAACCGTTTCTCTTTTTGAATCTCTTACAAATGACACATTCTTTAAGGACCTTTTTGACTACTATGAAAAGTAATGTGGAATCCAAAACTTTTTTCTCATCTCTGACAAAAGAGAATAAAACACCAGCATGTGAGAAATTCTCATGAAAATCTTTTATTACTAACCGAGTTAACTTACTGTGTTTGTGAAGTAAAATAGGAAAGTTGACAAAAGTATCTTTTCTCCATTTAGGCATTTTACTTCTAATTCTCAGGATTCCATGGTCATCCATGTATACGTTAAGTTGAGCAATAATATTAGGAATATCCTTACTCTCTTATTTCTGCTTTCTAAATACTGGAAAACTTCACCATACCAGATTCTCTGATCATTCCTTATGATATGCCTAGTAGCTTCCAAATGAAAGGAGGATGCATCACCAAAGTTAAAAGAAACTGAGTTTGCTCTTCTTTTGAGCAAAGCAATGAATTTAAGAACACACTTGTGAATTCTAACAAGCTTAGAGAAACTGGAACACTTGTCCAGGAGGATAAATGTTCAGGGTTTGATTCTGCTAAGACTTGTGATTCACTTAATTTAGATGCAGAAATTGAGAAGGAATTTCCATTCAATGGATTAAATTTTGGATTAGGTACAAACTATATCAAATGTGTCAGCTTTACTGCTCAGTTCATCCTATCAGATCTTAAAAATTCTGGGCCAGTGAAATAATTAGTTTTTAAAAGCTGTTTGTACGACATAGGCCTAGTTATGCAATCTGCAGGGTTCAAGATACCACTGACAAAACAAAATCTAACTGGGTTATTTTCACAAGTCCTTTGAATGTGATCCAAAACGATTCATGATAAAGACACTCCTTTTATTCATTTTATCTAATTTGTTCACATAAGAATTAATCCAGCTCAGTGAAACAATGCTATCTGTATACAGTACTGATTCTACAATTCTAATAGGTTTAGGGCACTGAGGACCTGCCAAATCCTTACTCAAATCACTAATGTTTCTGTTCCCAAAAACTATCCCTTGGAATTCTAGAGATGGAATACTTTTTGCTTTCTAACTGCTTGTTAACCAAGCGATTCTTTGCTAGAAACAAAACTGACTTTGCTTAGTTTCTATGCACTGAATAAAAATTGTTGTCCCATAGATTATTTTACTGCTGTCAGTAAATGCAATTAAACGATATGACCCATTGTCTCTCCCCGACAAATCTAGGTACCTCAATTGGATGGAGTCATGTTAACTTGTTTGGCTATGTTACGCCATTCTCGTTGTTGCTCAATGGACAATTCTGTATCCCATCCTAGAGAAGTGTTTAATTGCCAGTTCATGCATAAATAAACGAGCTCTGTTTAACATAGGTCCATTGAAATTATATGGATCGAAATTTGAAGCAATGCTTTTCAATATCAGTCTCTTAGTGTTTGCTTTAGAGTCTAGCTCAAGTTTAGGAGAAGAAAAAAATACAATCTGTTATTCTGTTCCACCTCAAACCAAATAATTTTACTACATCAGGAGTGACTTCATCCAAATTCTTATCTAATTTTTTCTTGGAGCATAACATCATTGGTAAACGAATGTTGTAATTCAAATTTATATGGATTAAAAATGTTATTCAAGTTATCAAAACCCCAGTGTAAGCTTCAGAATCATTTGCAGTGAACGCACCATTATCCATGTAAATCAAAGAGTAAATGAGTTTCTTCAATTCCTTTAAGTTGTCCAAATCACCTTCTGTGTCTAGCATCAATATTTTGTACAAACCAATCAATCAATACTGTTGGGCTACACCTTAGTCCAAAACTTAGACGAAGATTCTTGTATGCTATAATGTAAAATCTCCTTTACTTACATTTTTAAACCAAAAGAATAATAATTTACTGATCAGTTTCATTTAATGCTATCTGCTGGAAAGCTTTCTTTAAATCAAAGCACAATAAATGAGAATGCAACCTTAAAAGTAGCAAGCAGTGGACAATTTTCTGATTAATACAAGGACCAGCCCACATTGCCTGATTGTGGCTAATAGAGGGGGAGCCATTACTTTGTTTTTCACACAAATTAGAGAGAAAAACTATTCGGCATTTGGTAGTACTGCGGTCTAACTTGAATATTCCATGTGCGGCAAACTGTACTCTGGGTGTTCTTCACAAAACTTATCCAAATTATCAATTCTTTCATTCTAAGTTGAGCTGCCTGAGTCTTTATGTTTTCATCCATTAATATCAAAAGTTCATCATTCTTTGATAATTTCTTTAGGTTAGATTTCAAAATTTGCTTTGCTAAATTTGTGTTCTTTCCTAGCAAATGAGAAACACGACCATTCCATAAAGTGGCATTACTAACCTACCTTCTTCATCTCTGTGTGTGTTATTAAGTAAATACCTAACTAATTTCTTATTATGTTCAGTGCTCTCCCCGTCTAAGTCAGTGCTGTCTTTGTGCAAATAATATGAGCATTCTCGCTCTAAAATATGATCAGTAGCTTTTTGCAATTTATGCTCACTGATCCTGCCATCCTGATCTAAAATACAGATTGTAGGATCCTCTGCACTTCCAATACATCTAACACTAGACTTGAAACATGAAGTCATAGGAAATTTATATTATCAAGTGATTTACCCTGCTATCTAAATTCTCTTCCAAGCCAAAAAGTAAATGAGTATCATTATGCAGGCTAGGGAGAAATTTCAAAATCTACAATTAATTTCTCAATGTTTCCTATTAACATAATGCAAATTTTTGTTTCATAGTACACAGACTGACCCACTATGACCAAAACTAACCATCTTTTCCATGAGACAATGAGCTGAATTTGCACCCAGGACAAACTGAATGTTTGATATGTCCTCTCGGATTCATCAAGAAACTATCTAAAAGCTTAATAACCATAATTTCTAAAACTTTTAACACTTTACCAAGGCCGGGTAAATTCAAATTTATATCAATCCTACTGGGACACAAATAGCTTCTAGATTATGCACTGTCTCCCCAATCTTAACAGAAATTTGAACTATCTTTGTTATGATAGCATTTTGCTCCATTAAACACCCATTGACAACTAGGTCAAAATTATCTTTAACAACTTTGAAACACTGACCTTCTAAAGCGCACTCAGAAATGAAATTAGCTTGGCTACCTGAATCCTTTAATCCTCTTAATTTACTAGGGCCCAAAGTACAAGAAAATGTGGGTAAAATTGAATCTATGCCCCCATCACTCTGAAAGGAACTACCTGGACAAACTACCCCATTCTGTGTACTATTTTGCGCATCTTTTGATTTACCTTTCTCGTTTTGCTTAGGGTTAGGAACTGCTTTTTTAGTATTACGCACCGAATCCCTGACCTCAGAACTTTTATGATTATCTGACAAGCAAAGAAAGGAGAAATGCCATCCTTGACAATGTTTACACTTTCTGGCAAATCTAAAATGGCATGAGCTATCCAAATGCTCGATTCTTGCACATTTAGTGCAACCATTTAATATACTTAACCTAGCAATCTTTCCTTAGCAGTTGTAAAATTAGGGCAATTATAGATTGGATGATCACCATTAACCTTATCACTACAAAGTGTGCAAGAAGTAAAAGGATTGGAGCTTTTAACATTAACCTCTACTGCTAAGTTTGAACTTTTACTCATTACTTGTTTATCTTGATGCCTTTCAGCAGAAGGCTGTTTATTTTTACTTTAATTTACCAAGTTTATTTGCATTCTGATACCGTTCATTAGCTTCAAAAAAGTTATCAACAATTTCATTTATAGTGGGCTTTGAATTGTTAGTAATTTGTATCAGTTGATTTCTGAAAGTTTCATTCATTCCTCTTAGGAAAAAGTACTGCAAAACATCATCAATATCCATTTTCAAAGTCTTAACAGCTTCTTGTAATTTTCTAATATTACTAATATACTGAAAGGGTTCTGAATCATATCCTAACTTAAGCTCTTGAAGTTGTTTCATCACATTAAACTTTTGAGTTGGAACTGAGGCAAACGCTGTTTTTGTTTAAGAGTTCCTTTGCATGGGAATAACCTTGTTTGTCTGCTTCTAAAGAGTCTATCAAAAGTAAAGCCTTGCCAGAAACCTGCTGTTTAATAAGTAACAAACAACCTATCATAATCTGTGTAAGAAAACTTTCCAGTAGTTTCCTCAAACTGCTGTAAGAATAATTCCAAACTTTCATCATCAGAACTTTTAAATTTAGGCAAAGGTGCTACTGGACTTTTAAGAAGACTAAGAGGAGTTTCATTCCGATTTTCGCTTGTGTTCTATTAACATTAACCTCTAAGAGCAGCAACAAAATTTTAAAAATTTTATCTTTATATTCCTGACAAGAGCTAAATTCAATTTCCATTTCATCTTCATCTTCGCTCTGCTGCACTTCAAAGATATGACCTTACTATCAAGCCCTTTAAGTTCTTCCCTTAATTCTTAAGTTTCTCAAACAAGATTAAACTTCTGTGAGCTAGTATACCTGAGAAAATTTGTGCCTTTCATTAAATTGTCTAGTGGACTTGAGAGCGGATGTACTTCCGACTCATAACAAGAAGCTTAAGGTCTGTCATGATTATAGAAAATCGAAGTTAATTCTAAATGTCAATGCAGCCTAAAAAAATCAAAGAAAAATTTTGAAATAATTATGAGTAGTCAGTACACTGATCAATAATAACAATAGTCCAAATAAAACCACCACTCCTACAAGGCTACCCAAGTGCACAGTATTTGAGACAGCCTTCAGAGCCCCACGTTGGGCGCCATTTCAAAAACGAAAACAAAATGTTCAATATAACAAGAGCAGCGAGAGCAGAGTAACAATAACTTTAATGTCAATATTGGATAAAGAAACTTTAAAATTAAAAAATATTAGATTCTTTATTTATATTGAATAAATATTAAATATGGCAAAGCAATGAACTCTGATGGCTGAAGTGGAATCCTCAATCACTAGTGACTGCCTGTGGTAGAAACCCACTCAACTCTTGCCTGTTTTTGAAAAACTATGGATTCTGCAAACCACGAAAAAATTTCCATTAAAAACCTAACTTAACATTTATCTAAAGTCCCTTAATAAGCAATAATGAATGGTATACAATATATCAATATCAAATGCAAATATGCCAATATCACATTACATATAACTGAATTAGGTACCTAAATAAAATTTGCCAAGACCAGGAAGATGACTGAAGCCGATGATACTAGGCTACCTTCCAGCAAGCACAAGTAACCTAGCCTAGTAACAAATTAAAAAAATTAGGCTCACTAAAATTCTAAGTTATGCAATGTTAAATTAAATATGAAAAAACTCAGGAAAATAAATCTTATACGATATAATCGATTTAAGCAAATCTGAACACCCACTAGGCTATCCTATGCACAACAAACAAAGATTTGGAATTAAGCTAGAAATAACCCTAGTAATTTTATAATTAGCATACAATTCCATAGAAAATTTATAATTAGGGCTGAAGACTTGGATAATAATATTCATTTCAAATATTATAACCCCCTAACCAAAGTTGAACCATATGCCACAAAATCATAGGAACTTACTGGGCGTTGGTAGGGGCGGCCATATCTTAAAATTAAACCAAAGCAAATCGAAGTGCAGCAGAATATCCCATTGTTGAGAAGTATGTATTCTGAAATCTTGATATTGCACTCTTCATGGTAGCACTCGTGGTAAGCAATTGCAGAAGAGGTGGCCTTAAAAATAAAGTGCTACTCCATCTTCATAGCACTTCTTCACTAGAAGAAAACACAATCCAATATGGCTGATCTGCTTCCTCACTCTTCTCTCATTACCAGTAGGTGAAAATTTTTTTCCCAAGGATGATGGAATCAGGAACTGCAAATATAAAATACAGCCAGCAGAGCCATCTATGGACTGAGCATATTATCCTTGAAACTCCCAGTATTTTCTTTTTGATTTTGCTTTGTATGGAAAAAGGGGGCTAAAGGGGGTTTCAAGGATAAAACAAATATGAACTTAGATATATATATATACACAATTTTATTAAATTTTTCTAACCATTACTAGAATATAAAATAATTCTTCAACAATATATATATATATATATATATATATATATATATATATATACATGTATATATATATATATATATATATATATATATATATATATATATATATATATATATATATATATATATATATATATATATATATATATATATATATATTATATATATATATATATATATATATATATATATATATATATATATATATATATATATATGATATATATATGTATATACTATGTATATATATATATATATATATATAATATATATATATATATATATATATATATATATATATATATATATATATATATATATATATATATATAAATATATATATATATATATATATATATATATATATATATATATATATATATATATATATATATATATATATATATATATATATGTATATAAACTATGTATATATATATATATATATATATATATATATATATATATATATATATTTCATATATATATGCTTAAAAAAACACGGTAGATGCACGTGACTTCATAAATAAGCATATCCCACAGGAAAATGATAGTCAGAAATCCAAGCGCTTTCGTCTTTACTCAGACATTGTCAAGGAGCTAATGAAGTATAATTCGAGAGAAAGGTCTCAGGTACAAAACAAGATCAAGAATACCAGATGGTTAATTGTCAAAAGGGTAAAAATTAAAAGAGATAATCCAGGATTATTGGATATCACACGGTTACAAACCTTAACAGATTTGACCCTAACCGAAATGACAAGGTTTCTTTACAGTCCAAAACATGTAAAAACTGAGTATAATAATTTTGTTGCTTATATTTATCTACAACTTTTTTCATAATGAAAGCATCCAGTTTAAATAAACCAAGACTTAAATTTAGAACATTTCTATCATTTGACTTGATGAAACAAGATTCAGTGATATACCTTTTAACTGTGTCATTATATGGGATTAAGGCTCTTACTTGACTCCAGTTAATAGGATGGTCTAAATCTTTCATATGTAAGAATAATGCATTCGATATTTGCCCAGTTATCACAGAATATTGATGCTGTTTGAGACATTGTGAAAGAGATTTACCGGTCTGTCCGTAATAGACTTTATCACACTTTTTGCAAGGAATTTCATATATGCAGCCTGGAAGATCTTTAGGAGAATTTTTGATTACTAAACTCTTGACATTAATATTACTGAAAACAACATTTATGTTAAAAAGCTTTAAAATTCTGGGAATATCTAAAAACCTTTCATCATAGGGTAATTTTAGAATGTTATGCTTACTAAATTCAAGTTTGTCATTAGTTGAATCAAATGTTTTTCTAGCTCTTTTCCATGCCACATCTACAAAAGTACTTGGGTATTTAAGTTTCATTGCAATATCATGAATAGTTTTAATTTCAGCGTCAATAAACTGCGGGCTACAGACACGTAAAGCCCTTAGGAACATTCCAGAAAAAACAGAGAATTTAACATTTTGATGGTGATTGGAGTAGTAATGAACAAAAGAGGCAATGTTAGTTGATTTTCAAAAGACTGAAAAGGTGAAATTTCTATCATTTCTATGGACAGTTACATCAAGAAAATACAAAAGTGCCTGTAGATGACTTACTTGAATATTTGGAGGAGGAATTAGAACGTCATGACATTCCCTCAAGTGTAGCAAACCTCATTAGTCTCATAAGGTTATGTATCAAAATTAGTAAATTTTGTTTTAATGGGGAATTTTTTTTACAAAAGTTTGACATGGCTATGGGTAATCCCTTATCTCCTGTCCGTAGCAATATTTACATGGAATTTTTTTAGACAAAACTCCTACCAAGAATTTTACCCCAAAAAGTTATTTGGTTTAGATATGTGGATGATATCTTCTGTACTTGGCCAGTTCACGAAAATCTCCAGGAATTCCTTAATAATCTCAATAATTTAGTCCCTTCTATAAAATTTACTGTAGAGGAAGAAAGAAATTGTAATTTGAGTTTTCTTGATGTAACTGTCCGTAGAAATGATAGAAATTTCACCTTTTCAGTCTTTTGAAAATCAACGAACATTGCCTCTTTTGTTCATTACTACTCCAATCACCATCAAAAATCTTGATTCTCTGTTTTATCTGGGATGTTCCTAAGGGCTTTACGTGTCTGTAGCCCGCAGTTTATTGACGCTGAAATTAAAACTATTTACGATATTGGATTGACACTTATATACCCAAAGACTTTTGTAGATGTGGCATGGAAAAAAGCTAGAAAAAACATTTTATTTAACTAATGGCAAACTCTAATTTAGTAAGCATAACATTTTAAAATCACCTATGATGAAAGGTTTTTAAATATTCCTCGAATTTTAAAGCTTTTTAACATATATGTTGTTTTCAGTAATATTAATGTCAAGAGTTTAGTAGCAAAAAGTGTGATAAAGTCTATTACGGACAGACAGGTAAATCTCTTTCACAACGTCTCAAACAGCACCAATATTCTGTGAGAACTGGGCAAATATCGAATGCATTATTCGTACATATGAGAGATTTAGATCATCCTATTAACTGGAGTCAAGAAAGAGCCTTAATCCCATGTAATGACACAGTTAAAAGGAATATCATTAAATCTTGTTTCATCAAGTCAAATAAATGGTAATGTTCTAAATTTAAGATCTTGGGTGGTTATTTAAACTTGATGCCTTCATAATGAAAAAAAAAGTTGTGAGATAAATATAAGCAACAAAATTAATATATTCAGTTTTTACATGTTTTGAACTGTCCGGATGATTTGCATTTTCTGTTAGGGTTAAATCTATGTTTTTGGTTTGTGACCGTGTGATATCCGATAATCCTGGATTATATTCTTAACTTTTACCATCCTGACAATTAATCATGTGGTATTTTTGATCTGTTGCTTACCTGATAACTTTCCCTCCAATTGTATTTCATTCGTTCCTTGACAATGTCTTAGTAAAGATAAGAGCACTTGGATTCTGACTATCTTTTTCCTGTGGTATTCGCTTATATATATATATATATATATATATATATATATATATATATATATATATATATATATTATATATATAAATATATGTATATATATATATATATATATATATATATATATATATATATATATATATATATATATATATATATTTATATATATCCACTCACACACACACACACTAACGCACACACACACACACAAACATATATATATATATATATATATATATATATATATATATATATATATATATATATATATATATATATATATATATATATATATATATATATATATATACATATATATATGTTTGTGTGTGTGTGTGTGCATTAGTGTGTGTGTGTGTGTGAGTGGATATATAAATATATATATATATATATATATATATATATATATATATATATATATATATATATATATATATATATATATATAAAAGCGAATACCACAGGAAAAAGATAGTCAGAAATCCAGTGCTCTATCTTTACTAAGACATTGTCAAGGAAACGAATGAAATACAATTGGAGGGAAAGTTATCAGGTAAGCAACAGATCAAAAATACCACATGATTAATTGTCAGGATGGTTATCTATATATATATATATATATACTGATATATATATATATATATATATATCCTATATAATATATATATATATATATAAAGTGTGCGTGTGTGCATTGCTGTACTTTTTTTCTCTTACATTTGAACATATGGCAAAATAATAACTCCTTTGAACAACCTGCATGGTAAGCAAAACCACAGGCTATATACGTGCACAGTATTTTAAGGATTCAAATCCCATTAAAAGATAGCGTCACTCGGGAGCAGGTTCTGAAAACCGACAACTTTATAGTCTTCTTATGACTCGGCAGATCTGCTGCCAGATGAAAGATGCTTTCCCTTCCTGAGTCAGAGACATCCGGGGTCGTAAATCTGGGCCTGGGATGCTCTCCTAAGTTTCGAATCCCAAGTAATCAACCTTGTAAAAGGCCCATATTCTACGCACTAAGCACCTGAGTTCAATTTTTCGGGAATTCCATTAAGGGGTCAGAGATATGTATATCTGATGATATAAGTTCATTTTCGACGTTGTTCGGAAGTCACGTAATGCCGTTGGTCCTGTTGCTGAATAACTGATTGTTCCGTTCAACGTTAGAATACCTTACAAACAAACAAACAAATAATCTTCTACGCACATCAAACTTTACGCTCCTAGCTTATGTTTTGTTTACGTCATCAGCTGATGCTATGCAAGTTGATTTAAAAAAAAAAATTATTTCAAACATTTCTGGTAGAGCGATGCTCACTCATCTCTCGTAGCGTTTACTTGTATTTTGAAAATAAACAGCCTTTCTTTTCTCTCGTATGAAGCAATTAAACTACAGTTACATTACGCGACATATTTTCAAAACGTTCCAAAGCAAAGACATTAAGCATTTATAACAAAATTCACATAAATAATTACGTAAACTCCTTTGTATTTTAAAAATGAACTGCATTTCTTTTTTCTCGTATGAAGTATTTACATTATACAGTTACATTATGCGAAATATTTTATAAAAGGTTCCAAACAAAGATATTTGGCATTTATAACAAAATTCACATAAATGATTAGGGAAACACCTATGTAAAAGCATATTATGGATATTAGATCCTATTCAGGCATCTATCGCGGAATAATCCTACATTTTTTTCTTTGGGTCAATATCTAAACTGCAACTTCATTAAGACCATGTCTTTTTTTTTTAATTCAGTATGAATTACTCCAATGAGGAAAAATTACGAAATACCTCATTTCCCTCGTAATTATGAGATGGCTTAGCGTATAGAGGCGTTCAAAAATAGTTCACCTTTTGATAACCCACTTAACATGAATGGAAATATATCGAACCATGTCATTACCAAGTCAGAGAGCTCTCTCGGAGATAAATATTCAAGATATTTACAATATTTCTAGTTTTAACGTTTCAGCGTGAAAGGATACAGACATCTTTTTCTTAGGTAGTCATTTAGTTAATGGAGATTCTTGTTGATGAAAAGAGTTTTGTTTCAATTTGCTTGTTTTTTTTCTATTTATTTATTTTTTTTTTATATGGCATTAGCATCCACTTTCGCAACGGTAGTTTACGTTGTGACCGTTAAAAATATTTATATTTTTCATGATAAAAATTATTTTGTAATGTTCGATATATATATATATATATATATATATATATATATATATATATATATCTATATATATATATATATATATATATATATATATATATAATAATAACAATAATAATAATAATAATAATAATAATAATAATAATAATAATAATAATAATAATAATAAGAATAATCAAACTCCAGGAAACTAAAGCAGGTAGAAACTTATCTTACTTGCCGCTTGTTATTAGTAGGGAGAGAAAGAGAGAGAATTCTGTACCTGCACCTTCAGCGTCTCTCGGGATGACCCTCCCATGAGATAAGACGTCATTCGGGTCGCCTCCACTTTGCAAAGGGTATCGAACCTCATCCCCGATGAAGTGTTTTCTAGCGTCTCGGAGCGTCGCTCCAAGCCGTTTAGGGTCTCCTTAGGTCTCGTGAGAAGGGCCATTTGGGAAGCCGTTTGCCCCGTAATGGAGGTGTGGGGGAAGCCGGGGAAGAAAGGTGGTGGGAGGGTATGCTAGGGAGGAACCTACCCCCTTCAGGAATTCATGTACAGAAATCCTGCGGAGACAGTTACGTAAAGAGGTGAGACCTTTGCCTAAGATTGACTTTGTGTGTTTCAGCTTGAGAATTTTTTTTTTTTAAAGCCGTGTTTCCTTTTTTTTTGCCTATTTACATATACTGCAATTTGGTAGTACATTCAATTTTGTAATATTATTGCACTTTTCATTAATAAATACATGCCATTTTATTTTTGATAACATATACTAGACGTTTTGCTAATACATTCAGGTTTCTAAATCATTGCATTTTTCATTAATAAATACATGGCATTTTTTTCCCCATTTTTTTATCACATATACTACACTTTTGGTAATACATGAACTTTTGTATATTATTGCATTTTTCATTTATAAATATGCCATTTTTTCCCATTCTTTGATAATATATACTAGACTTGGTAATACATTCAATTTCATATATTATATATTGCCTTTTTCATTGATAAAGTCATGCCATTTTTTTATAACATATACTAGACGTTTTGCTAATTCATTCAGTTTTATATATTGCACTTTTCATTAATAAATAAAAGAGATTTTTTTTAAACATATACTACACTTCTGGTAATACATTCTGTTTTATAAATTGTACTTTTCATTAACTAAACATAGAATTTTTTTTCAGTTTTTGATAACGTATACTAGACTTTTTGGTAATACATTAAGTTTTATATATTATTACATTTTTCATTAATACCCTTCTACATAGACAATCTTTATTTTCTTCTACCTAGACATTCTTTACCTTCTTTTGTCTAGGTGACTTTACCTTCTTCTACCTAGACAATTTTATCTCCTTATACCTAGGAAATCTTTACCTTATTCTGTCTAAGCAACTTTGCCTTCTTATGTCTAGGCAACATTGCCTTCGTCTCTATAGGCAACTTTACCTGCTTCTACCTAGACAATCTTTACCTTCTATATTGCCAATCTGTTCCTTCTCCTACCTAGACAATCATGCCAGCCAAAAAGTAAACAGATTCTGCTCTAGATCTGTATCCAAGCCCTCGCTGGAAAGGCTTATATGCCTCATGTCCGGATTCATACGATCGCTAATTCCCGTCTAAAAAAAACAAAAATATTTTTTGTCGGTTTCATATTTCAAAAAACGGTTTGAAGGGAATTCTGGTCTTTTTGCAGATTGTCAGATTACGAGATTACGAAAATGCTAAAATAGTGCGTTTGCGCTTTTTAATATTCATGGTTTATGTATGGCAGGCGTTCGTCCATATATAACTGTGGCAGAATCCATGTTCGTTTATTTACAAAATACTGACTTGAAAAATTCTGAAAATAATGTTAAACATTTTCTGTGTGTGCCTCTTGCAGTATTGCCAATCTATAACCATTGGTCGTGAAAATGAAATGGTTCTATTAAACGTGTTTCTGCTCTGAATTCAAAAGTAACTTTCTTACATATTCTCTATGTCTGCCTCTTTCGGTATTGCAAATTTATAACCATTGGTTGTGAAAATGAAATGCTACTATTAAACGTGTTTCTGCTCTGAATTATAATTTTTCCTGTTATGAAGGAACTTAGTCTTTATTTTAATGTAGAGGAGAAAGGAATTCAAGTGAAAAATTTAAATATTACCCCAAAAGTTCCCTATTCATTCATGTAAAATAAGTAAAGTGAAATGATTTCCATATATTATCATTTCCCAAAAGGTCAGATATCACTTCAATAATGACGGGATTACTGATTGAGTGACTTTCTGATAATCCTACATCAAAACATGACAAAGGATGATGCCCCTGGGTAGTATTAATATTGTCATTGTAAATCAAATCATTATTCAAATGACATAAAGGGTGATTTTCCATCTACTCCAATATTCATATTACATATACCATTATTCCCTATCCAGACCATTATCCAAATTGCACAACCTATTATCCTTCATTTTTCAACTTCGGAAAAAAAATATTCTATAAAATGAATGCTTTCTCTGTGGTAGGTAATTTAGACTTATAGAGTTTAGAATACATTTTTAAAATATAAATATTTACACACACCTATTTGGTTGTATATAATTAGTTTTGTTGACTTCCATCTTATAATATACGAAAATTATTAACAGTTAGAAACACATATTTTGGTAGATAATTCGTTTCCTTACCTTCTTCTTATAGTATAATAAAATTGTAAACAATTAAAACTCATTTTTTTATATATAATTCGTTTCACTAACTTCCTTCTTACAGCATAAAAATATTATA
>NC_087201.1:164432468-164457468 GCF_015104395.2 Macrobrachium nipponense
TGAAACAGTGGAGCATCGTTGCGAGGCCTTTCGATTTTCGTCCTTTGTAAAGGACAAGAAGTCGAAAGGTCTTGCAGCAGTCCTTCCATTGCTTCACTTTCCTTCGTGGAACTTTTCCTTTATTCATGTATTCATTACGTCCCAAAATTTCATGATTTAGTTTTATATATATACACACACACACACACACACACACACACACACACACACACACACACACATATATATATATATATATATATATACTATATATATATATATATATTTATTTATTTTATTTATTTATATGCTTTCAAAAAAATCACAGTAGATGCACGTATATTTATATATATGATAAATTATTTATATATATACAAGATACAATAATATATAAAGTGAATTCACTTTAACATCCATTTTTGAGAATGTATCCGGTTAAATTAAAAAATCAACCTAGATATATAAAAGAAACAAAGAACCAACTTCACATTATATCATTTTAACATATGACATTTCCACGAAAAAAGAAAACAAAAAAAATTGACAATTCTTTTTTCCACCGCATCCATCCCCTACCTTGTCTGTGACCTGAATCATGAATTTGAATCCCTTCCGCTGCATCTCGTCTTCGTAATCGAGGTTTCTGAGGGCGTAGAGATACCCCGAGGTCCCAAATGACCTCACGCCGAAGTGGGTCCATCCCCAGCCGCTCTCCTCCACCACCTGAAAGGAATGGATGATTCTATCAAACGCCTCTGGGTTAATTTACTAAAAGAAGAAGAAGAAGAAGAAGAAGAAGAAGAAGAAGAAGAAGAAGAAGAATTAGAACTCTGCTCCTAAAGAGTGAGTCACTCGTAGGAAAATATAATTTTTCCTCCAGTTACTTTAAAAAATGCAGTTTCTTCAAATATGATCGTCACTTTAAAAATTAACAGTTTCTTCAAATACTTCATCAGTCACTTTTAAAAAGCAAGTTTCTTTATCTTCACTTTAAAAAGCAGTTTCTTTCACAGTACACTTTTAAAAATCATCTTTCATCACTCACTTTAAAAAATGCAGTTTCTTCATCAGTCACTTAAAAAGGCAGTAGTTTAAAAAAAAAGTTTCTTCATCAGTCACTTTAAAAAATTCGTTTCTTCATCAGTCACTTTAAAAATGCAGTTTCTTCATCAGTCACTTTAAAAAATGCATTTCTTCATCAGTCACTTTAAAAAATGCAGTTTCTTCATCAGTCACTTTAAAAAATGCATTTCTTCATCAGTCACTTTAAAAATGCTGTTTCTTCATCAGTCACTTTAAAAATGCATTTTCCTCATCAGTCACTTTAAAAATGCAGTTTCGTCATCAGTCACTTTAAAAAATGCAGTTTCTTCATCATTCACTTTTTAAAAAATGCAGTTTCTTCATCATTCACTTTTAAAAAATGCAGTTTCTTCATTCATTCCACCTGAAAAATTAAGTTTCATCATCAGTAACTTTATTTATGCCGTCTTTACCGCTTTCACTTTTATTAAAATTTGAAGTTTACTTCATCAGTCCCTTTTAAAAAAAATGCAGTTTATATTCAGTCACTTTTAAAAATGTAGTTTCTTCACTTTACAGTTTCTTAATCAGTTACTTTGAAAAATGCAGTTTCTTCAAATATTTTTCATCAGACACTTTAAAAAATGCAGTTTCTTCAAATATTCTTTCATCAGTCACTTTAAAAAATGCAGTTTCTTCATTAGTCAATTTAAAAAATGCAGTTTATTTATCAGTCACCTTCAATTTGCTTTGAGGAGACTATATAATTCTCGCATGGCACACTGAGAAACGATTTTGTAAATGTGTTATATGGAAAAAATACCTATGTCTCTTATTTATTAACTTTAAAACTGTCTTGAGTTGACTAAAGATATCTTATACGCCGCAGTGAGAAATGATTTTGTATAGACGGTATAAGGAAAATAGTTTATATTTCTTATAGAGAGTTACTCGAAAAAAATCGTATAGTTTATTGAGTTAATTAAAACCGTTTTCAGCAGACTATATAAATCTCGCATGACACAATGAGAAACGATTTTTATATACATGTTTTATGAAAAAAAATTTGCTCTGAAATAGTGTTACTCCCAGACAACACAAAATTTATTCACTATCAAACGAAACGTGAAATTTATTTAGTCATTTCGAAACTCCTTTCAGTCTAGTACTGAAATCGTACATAACACAATAGGATTCGATTTTGTATTTATATTGATAAAAAAAATGCATTTTCTCGAGGAAAAAAAAATTTACTCTTCAGCCATTTTAAAACAGTATTAGTCGACAGTCAGAATTCTTGCACTGGACTGAATTTAATAAAGAATTCATACCAAAGGCCAGGCACTGTGACCTATGAGGTCATTCAGCGCTAAAACGGACATTACCAGCAAATTTTTTGAAAGGTGTAACAGGAGGAAAACCTCAAATCAGTCGCACTATGAACCAACTTTAGGAGAGGGTGGAAAGTAAGATGGAAGAAAGATAATATGAAAGGAGGTACAATAAAAGGAACGAAAAGGGTTGCAGCTAGGGCTGAAGGTACGCTGTAAAGAATCTTAAGTAATGCCTACAGTGCACAGCGTGAGGTGCACTGAGGGCACTAAACCCCCCAACGGGGCAGGATTTTTGTATGTCACGCTGAGAAAATGCTTTTGTATTTATTTTATGAGAAAACAGAGATTACACTTACTTTAAAAGAGTGAGTTACTAGAAAAAATAAAGACAATTTCCTGAGTCATTTGAGAACCATGTTGACTCGAGAATAGACAGACATCTTGCTTGACACAGTGATAGGCGATTTTCAAATTTAACTTTGCTGAAGTTAAACGAGAAAAGTTACGATACGTCTCAAGTGAAATGTTTGAAAAATAACATATTTGAAAAAAATATATATGCATCAAGGGATAGACATTCTCTCTCTCTCTCTCTCTCTCTCTCTCTCTCTCTCTCTCTCTCTCTCTCTCTCTCTCTCTCTCTCTCTCTGCTATAAAACGTACAAGAAATGTCATATGAAATTTTGTATAACGAAATACTTTACGAAAAAAATATATTCAAAGTACAAATCACTTTCTCTCTCTCTCTCTCTCTCTCTCTACTATAAAATTCACGATAAATGATATATAAACATTTTAATAACGAAATATTTTACGAAAAAAAAGTATTCAAAGTAGGAATCATTTACACACACACACTCTCTCTCTCTCTCTCTCTCTCTCTCTCTCTCTCTCTCTCTCTCTAGTAATGTCATATGAAAATTGGAATAACGAAATATTTTTACGAAAAAAAAAATGTATTCAAAGTAGAAATTATTTACTCTCTCTCTCTCTCTCTCTCTCTCTCTCTCTCTCTCTCTCTCTCTCTCTCTATTATAAAACTCACGAGAAATGTCATATAAACATTTTAATAACGAAATATTTTACGAAAAAAAATATATTCAAAGTAGAAATCATTTACACAGACACATACACACACGCTCTTCTCTCTCCACTCTCTCTCTCATCGTCATCATCTCTCTCTCATCTCTCTCTCTCCCTTGCTATAAATCTTACGAGTAAATATCATATGAAAATTGGATAACGCAAATATTCCCTTACTTAAAAAAGATGTATCCCAAATAGGAATCATTTACATACACACACACTCTCTCTCTCTCTCTCTCTCTCTCTCTCTCTCTCTCTCTCTCTCTCTCTGCTCGAAGACGTGTGAGAAATGTCATAAGAAAATTTGAAAAACGAAATATTTTATGAAAAAAATGTATTCAAGAGTAAAAATCATTTACTCTCTCTCTCTCTCTCTCTCTCTCTCTCTCTCTCTCTCTCTCTCTCTCCTTACCCTGTAAGAGAAATAGTCGACATATCCCTGTCGCTGACGGAGATCTCCAGGAGGGTCTCATTGCTGTGGGGTCTCTCCCCCCACGTCTCATCCACGTCCACTTCCCACATCTTTTTAGCCAGTCTCGCCGAGTTGTCGTTGACGTCGACCAGCCTGACAATCACGGTGCCTGATCCTGATTGAGATGGGAAGAACAAAAGACGATCAGTGTCTCGTTTTTCTATTTTTTTCTTTTTTTACTTGCAGTCGACGTGTAAAAGCGTCTTGCATCATTTCTAAGAATATGGTGGACAGTAAATACTTGTAGGATTAATTGTGGTATTTTTATCCTTCAGGTTATTAATGGTGGACAGTAAATAGTTATAGGATTAATAGTGATATTTCCATCCTTCAAACTAATGGTGGACAGTGGAACAGTAAATAGTTACAGAATTAATTGTCATTTTTATCCTTCAAGCTAATGGTGGACAGTAAAAAGCCTTAGGATTTTGTGGTATTTTTACTCTTTAGATGAATGGTGGCCAGTAAACATTTATAGGATTGATTGTGGTATTTTTACCCTTTAGATTAATGGTGGACAGTAAACATTTATAGGATTGATTGTGGTATTTTTACCCTTTAGATTAATGGTGGACAGTAAACATTTATATGATTCATTGTGGTATTTTTACCCTTCAGGTTAATAGTGGACAGTAAATAGTTACAGAACTAAATGTGATATCTGTATCCTATTTAAGTAGATTGGGAGACATAGTTGGTTACTAACAGGCGTAAAAAAGTTTCATTAGCTTGTTATATATTTTCATTAATCTGCAAGACATAATATTTTAATAGCAGCCGTTTAACTTACATTTATATTTTTCTATTAATTTGTTACATTTTCAGTTTTTTTCTAATAAGTGATCTCCTCTTTCTTTATTTGCCATTACCTCCTGTTACGCCTTTTGAATGAACACCATAATATTCTGCATAATAATAATAATAATAATAAGAATAAAATAATAATAATAATAATAATAATAATAATAATAATAATAATATAATAATAATAATAATAATAATAGCAAATGTTCACATAAGCAAGTTAAAAACCACCCAGTCGAACAGGATGACTGTGACAGACCAATAAAAAATAAAAATAATAATAAAAATAAAATTCATTACATTACTACTAAGTTCATTTATCAAATCTCCACGAAGCCGTCATCAGTCCAAGATTGGAGCATTGTTCTCATAATTGAAGTCTTTCGTTTCTTATATCCTTCCTCAATAGGATCCAATCAGCGAACTCTAACTTCTGTCGTAATCGGACTTTTTTTTTTTTTTTTTGGCGCCAGTTCGTCAAGTTGACCAATCCGCCTTTGTTATTTGTGTACCAGTCCTGGCAAGATTACTTCCAGATTCCTCGCAATACACGGAAACTCAGGCTTCCTCATCTTTTTCTAAGAAATTCAGTGATCAATTGTGTGTGTGTGTCGATGGCAGACTTTCGGCCTAGTCTCAGTAGGTAGTAGACTCCTGCTTCCTACTGAATGCCCTTGTTTATATATAGATTATATATATATATATATATATATATTATATAGTATATATATATATATATATATATCTATATATATATATATATATATATATATAGAGAGAGAGAGAGATAGAGAGAGAGATAGAGGAGAGAGAGAGAGATGAGAGAGAGAGAGCGCGAGATAGGAGAAGAGAGAGACTCTATAAATGTAAACATTCATGGATTCACCCTGAAACTTAAATAGGTGTGAAAATCCTTCAGGTTAATAATAATAATAATAATAATAATAATAATAATAATAATAAAATAATAATAATAATAATAAATCTAAACTGCCGCTATAATCAACCTTGTGCAAATTGAAGACTTGATAATTGGTATCTTACACAAAAGATGCTATTTAGCTTTATATATATATATATATATATATATATATATATTATATATATATATATATATATATATATATATATATATATATATATATATATATAGTGTGTGTGTGTATGTGTTCGTATGTGTGTGTGTGCGTGTTATACATATTTTAAATTTAACACCAACAAGGTCAAATTTAAAAAGATAAAAGCCTGAAAATTTAATATTATGTCAATGTAATTAGTATCGCTTTAGTCTATGGGATTATGACAACAATGTAATTCATTACCATCGCTTTCAAAGTGAAAAAATTAGAACCATCGTGAAAAAAAATAATGAAATCACCGAGAATTCGCCTCTGTACAAACCCATCTCCTCGACAAAATGTATAAACAAGAAGAAAACACGAACGGAGTGAAACTGACAGGTGACCCAAATTGGGCTTTTCAATTGTTTGTTGTAACAAGCATAGGCTTTCCTGAAGGTTGATTTTTTAATTGCTCTGTTTTTTTCTTTTTTTTTTGAAGATTGTAATTAATTTTTCACTTGAAAGCGATAAAATGAATTAGATTGCTGTCAGCTTCTCATAGACCAACGGGATATGCAATTAAACTTATACTAAATAAAGGGTTAGGGTTTTATGATTTTTTTCAGCACTGCCATTCAGTAACCTGACT
Source organism: Macrobrachium nipponense (assembly GCF_015104395.2). Taxonomy (NCBI): domain Eukaryota; kingdom Metazoa; phylum Arthropoda; class Malacostraca; order Decapoda; family Palaemonidae; genus Macrobrachium; species Macrobrachium nipponense. The sequence goes on from NC_087201.1 coordinate 164,438,877, forward strand.
TAGGTTTGATATATATATATATATATATATATATATATATATGATATATATATATATATATGCATATTTATGCATAAACGGAAAGTCATGGAGCACCAGCGAAAGAATCCAATGATAAACGGGTCTGGCCCTGTGGCACTGAAATATTACCTAAACGTGGTTCTTTCATTTCCATGAGAGAGAGAGAGAGAGAGAGAGAGAGAGAGAGGAGAGAGAGAGAGAGAGAGTTTAATATTCGCATACAGTCACGCAGTACTAAATTGTATATGTGGTAATAATAATGCACAGTATAACTTGTGCCTAAACAATGAACATTTTTACTCAAAAGGCTTTCAAATGTCATCGAAAAAAATTTTCAGTCATGTGATATAGTTTTATATTTCCGCAGATTCATCTCCTCGAACAAAAAAAACCCTCAGGTTCAGGCGAGCTAAATATATTCTTCCCATTTAAAGGCAGCTTGAATTACCAATGATTTTTCATGAGTTTTTCGTACCTTCCTCTCCTACTTGAAAACAAATTGCGAGTCTGTTGAAATGACAACTTTTTTCAAAAGTTTTCTTATTCTTTTGAATAGTTCTATAAAACTATAGTTTTCCCTTAAATTTTTTGAAACGTTTAATAATTCAATTTAAAAGTTTTAAATTTTTTTTAAATAGTTCCATAAAACTATAGTTTTCCCTAGCTGTATCGTATGAGAACTGTTTAAAAATCAAACTGAATATAATAGTTGTGTAAGCATAACTTTTTACGTCGTATAGGGACGTTCCTTCGAAAATAAGACAATGAAGAATAAATTCGATAATTTTTTTATGGGTTCATCTAGCTGGTAATTCATTTGAATTTTCATTCTTATGCTTTTACTGATAACCTTCAATTTTATGCCTTCTCTCACTCACACATCACTGTAATTTTAATTAATTTGTACTTCATTCGCATTTTTAAAGCGAAAATAATTCGAAATCAGATAACCTGACCCAGGAAATCTAATTTTATAATGAGAATGTAGATTAACAAGGTGTGGCCCGACCTCCAGCTTCCTCGGGACGCGTGTAATAATTTTCCCCTCACTCATAGACGTTGTAAAAACATTATAGTCCTAACTTAACGTAAATTAAGACGTGCTAAATCTACGAAAATAAAAGAAAAACAAGAACAGCAACAACAATAACATCAAAATACTTTGTAGGCTTATTCCCCGAGTAAGCGAAAAAAAACAATTATAAATATCAAAAGGATGAGGATACACTTCAAAGAAATTTCACCTTATCCTGTGTTTAGTTTTAATTTTTAGCTCAAATATTCTTGTCATAGTAAATTTCTATCCTTCACCGATCGAATTTATGCTATTTCCATTCAGAAATGAGGGCAAATTGGACCTGCACGATGCATCACCAATAGAAAGTCACGGAATAAAGGTTGGGGTTCAGAACAAAAAGTTGCAGAAAAATATGAATGCACATTTCATTCCCTGGACAAACAAACAAACAAAAGTATATAGAATGGATTTTTTAAACTACCAAATGATTATAAATATTCCAATTTTAAATGCACAATAATAGACTAGAACCTTATATATTTCTATTTGCAAGTTCTGACTTTACATTAGTGCTTTTTTTCCATTGGCAATATCCTGTTGAAAAGTCTCTTCATTTCTTTCTGCAAATCCTTCCAGTAAAAAAAATAAATAAATAAATAAAAACCTTTGCAATTCCTGTTGTAATGTTTACTTTTCACTCTATTTGCAAAGTCTCTAATAACTCTGTGATACTTGTTGCAGCATCATTTTAAAAGGAAAATACTCCTTCTTTATTTTCAATGGTTATAAAATTGCAAAGCGTGCAAATTTAGGTATGAATTGGCGTTATATTAATGAGTTAAAACTCGCCAAATATGGCGCGTCAGGGAGTCATAACTGACGCAGGTGTTTGATTTTGTCGACGCATTTATGCGTCAAATCTGACCCAAAGGGTTATGAACAATGATCACCTAAGAACAGTAAATATCTGCAGTTTTGGGTGTTCTTCAAATGTGACCTCTTCTGGGGAACCCATTGCTACGCCGTCCTTTTGCCGATATATTTCGCCCCTATGCGAGAGGAATGGGGCTTCCTTGGAACGAAATTATAACGCCGTACATTCCCTCAACGTTCTCGCTAAAATCATCGACGGAATTCATCGACCTACTGCAAGACACCGCACCCGACGAAGACATAGCATCCCTGGACGTTGAAAGTTTATTTATTAACGTACCAGTGGATGAAACAATACAAATCATCATGGACAAGATATACCGCTCTGAGAAACCACCATTACCGATACCCGAAAAAATCTTAAAAGACATGCTGGAAGCATGTACAAAGGAAGCCCCATTCCTCATCACATAGGGGCGAAATATTATACGGCAAAAAGGAACGGCCGTAGCAATGGGTTTCCCCCCTTGGGGTTCTTTTTCGCAACAAACGCATACATGGCACACACAAGAAGAGGTCACATTTCAAGAACACCCAAAACCCAGAATCTATGGGAGATATATTGATGATATCTTTATCACAACAAAGGGCGACAAGGACATAGAAGAATTAGTAAATAAACTCCAAGCAAATTCTACATTAAATTTCACGGTAGAAAGAAGTGATGAGAAGATGCTCCCTTTCTTGGACGTACTTGTGACCCAAAAGAACAACAAATACAATACCACCGTATACACTAAAAAGACAGACGCTGGGAGATGATTAAATGCTAGAGGAGAATGCCCTGATGCATATAAACGATCTGTGGTAAATGCATACATAAAACGAGCCATAACACACTGTTCGACGTGGAAAGCGACTAACGAAGAAATCAACAGAGTTCAACAGCTGCTCACAAATAGGCTACCCAGATGACATGATCCAGCAAGTTGTCAAAAAGAGATTAGAGGCTTTCCATAACCCGACCCCGAGGGACAGCACACAAGACAAAGACAAAGAAATAGTGTTATACCATCAGATATCATACAACAAACACCACGAAGATGAAAGGAAAGCCATCCTTGGTATACAGCGAAGAGGAACCACCCCCCTAGCGCCATATAACAAAATAACAGCAAGAATTTACTGCAAACCAAACCTTACGGCCTCATTGGTAATGAAAAATAGTACGGCCCCATCGACGGAGAAAGAGGTTGAATCTGATATAGTATACAAGTTTGTCTGTGCTAACGAGCAATGTCAGTCCCCCCAAAAATGTTATATCGGACACACAAATACTACACTCAAACGTCGCAAGCAGGCCCACAGAAACCAAGGAGCCATTCATCAGCACTTTGTGGATACCCACAATAAAAAAACCATCCTTACAAGAACTTCTCACAAACACCAAAATAATACACAAGGAAGGCAACTACAATCGTTTATTGATATCAGAAGCAGTCAGCATTGCCATGCAACGCCCCAACCTTAACATCCAACGTGAGGCAGACCGATCCTTGCCCTCGTGTAGGAGGCAGCCCTTCAAGCGCGTGGAACAAAACCACCACACGCGGACAGGAGCGCACACTGACATTCAGTGAATTAAACATATATGTAATTAATATATATTTATGTATAATGTGTATATAATAACTTACTTTCAACTTTTTATATAATTTCTGTTGTTAACATATTTATTTATTTGTCTTATTTTATGTTTCACTATAGTCTTTTGTAAATACTTAAAACTAGGTATCTGGCAATTGTACTACCTTTCCGTCCTCATGACGTCACAAAACGCATGTAGGCTCATTTTTGTATCAGTACGCTTGATAACGTCAATACGTATAGGTTGACGAAACAGCTGTCACGTGTAAAAATACTGGAGTAAATGGAAGAACCCCATTATGTGTCCATTAGTAACCTGAACAATGAAGTAAAGAAATAATTAGAAAATATTGAAGCAATTTCAAAAAAGTTTGTTAACAGTTGAAAAAAGCCATTCTATTTCAATGAATTGTTTGTATCCGTGAAAAATTGTGACCTAGAAAAAAAAAAAATATATATATATATAATATATATATATATATATATAATAGATCTAATCAATATATATATACGATTATATATATATATTGATATATATAATATATATGTATATCTATATATATCTATAATAATATATATACTAATATATATATATATATATATATAAATATATCTTACGTATATACATATTTGCAGACACTGAGAGGAATTCTTTCATTATTAAAATTTGAAATACTTTCCCAGTCATAAAAAAATCACGTGGAATGGCCCTGCTGTTAATAAATTCACCCACTCCCATCCCCAACCATCTCTCTCTCTCTCTCTCTCTCTCTCTCTCTCTCTCTCTCTCTCTCTCTCTCTCTCTCTCTTTGAATTTCAGAAGTTAAAATAGCTACTTAGGTTCGCATGACTCTCAATATTTACCTCAAAATCTTCCAGACACTTTTACCAATATTTTGTTCCCCTCTTCGTAATCTGCTTGCATAGACGACAATCTAACTTCACAATTGCTCTTAATAGGTAGTGGCAGAGTTTGATATACTTGGGGAAAAAAGACCCATTTAGAATAACAGTTTTAACTGGCTGGTTAAACTGAAAAAATGCCGTGAAGGCGAAATGAAATGATATCCCATCAGGAATTTCTTTAAAAGTGATGCTAAGTGATGGTGAGTGATGACCGATGATAATTGCTGATTGGTGTTGATTTTGGGTGTGGCAATGGTGGTGTATACTGTGGGTTTGGCAATACTGGCGTGTGCTAGGGGAATTACACCCTTACTTGAGATCTTTGCAAGAGAATTATTACTGTGGAGAATTATTATTATTAATAATTGTTATCATTGTATGAGATATTTTACGGGAGGGTTACTTAAGTAGAATTATCATTTCTTGAGACACATTTTACGAGAGATTTGAGATATTTCATGGGAGATTATTTTATGATTATTACAGATAATTATATCATGGAGAATTATTACAATGAATTATGGGAGAACTTTTGTAGTTAATTATTTATTGAGTTTTTATAACTTTGAAGAATATTTCAGTAGTACATGAGTGATGAATCTGCTGAATCTTGGTGAGTTGTGATGAGTTTTGCTGAATCTTGGTGAATTTTGTGTTGAATTTTCGGTGAAAGGACAGGCATTAACATTGGAGATGTTTTTTATACTAATACTAGTGATTTTGATGATAGCAATTTTGGTGATTTTGCTGATAATGATACTTCTGGTACTGATTTTTTTTTTTTTATGTACTAATACGTGGGTGCTGTAATGCTATCAAGGGTGGTGAAATCTTTTTTGAATCTGGGAGGAACTAACAACACATTATTTTTGTTTTCCTTTTTTATGAGTTCAGCAGATAATTGCTTGACATACATGAGTTATGGGAGATAGTTAACAATGTCATTGATTTTTCTTTTCTCCTTTTTTTGGAAGTTAGCCATCGCTGACACAAGTTTCTTTATCATGGGTGAATTTGAATTTATTTTTTTCTCTCCAGTTTGTGTGAATTTTTTATTATCTCAGTTCGTGACTTAGAGTCATTATTCGTGAACGTGTTTGTGTTTTCAGCTGTTTGATGCTGGACAAAGAGATATATGGGAGAATTTTTGCATTTTTTGAATGCATACGTATTGGCACTACATTTTTTTCCCTCTGGATATTTGTGTTCCAGAAATTGTGAGTTTCTTGCACAATACCTTTGTTGTATTTGTGACAACTTTGCCAGAGATAGGAAACTTGGTTAAATTTCCTAGTGGCTTATGTCGTATTGCATATGGAGGAGTCTTGGCTTAGACACTTTGATTTTGGAGTTCTGTTATAATGAGTTGTGGCACATTGGTGATTTTTTCTAGAATTTCGTAGACAGTTTTTATTTGCCGAGTTTTGGCCCTTTTTCAGCAGTTTTGCTAAGGAGAGAGTTTATAGTTCTTGACTATAACATTGAATTATTTCCTGGAGAATTGGAGGTATATAATTTTGGAGTTATAATTTGAGATATAATATACATGGAGATATATTTTTGGACATTTGATATTTGCCTATGGTGGTGAGAGCTATGTTTAGTTCAATTATTTTGCAGCCATTTGTGTTGCCAATGTAGACACATTTTTGAGGAGATATGTGGGCAATATTTGTGAGTGTGTGACCTGGATGCTTTGAGTGCAAATTTTTTTGGAGATGGGATTTCATTTTATGATTATCCTGCTTGGAGATATATTTTTTGGAGACTTGTTTTTTATTCCACAGGGAGTTATTGGTGAAATAGAGGTCAATATTTTTATTTGCCAAAACAGAGGTGAATATTTTTTTATTCCTGGAGTGGTGGTTTTTTATTAACATGTGGTTATTGGAGAAATAAGAGGGAATATGGTGTGGGGGTGGTTATTAATCAAATGGAGGAAATATTTTTATCACCGGAGTGGTTTTTATTATTAATATGGTGAAATATATGGAGGTGGAATTAATCTTTGGCTGGTGACCCTTATTGTGGTTATGGGAGTTTTTCTCGAGCCAAGAGAAGATTTCTGTGGTTCTTCCTTTTTGGTTTCGTGACTATTTGGAGGTGAGTGGCATTACTGCATTGTGGTCCTATGGAGATATTATTTTTTTGTTCCGCAGTTTGAGCACACGTCCGCAAGAGGATTTTTCTGCTGACAACCGCTGTGATGTGTCCGGTGTGCTGATCCCTTTCCTTTAGCGGTGATTGCTCAGAGTTTTTGCAATATCTGGAAATTTTGACAATAGCATTTCATGAAAATGCATGGGTAAGAGTTTGCTTTCTGGCCGTGTCGGTCGATGAAAGTTGCGATTTCGGAAATTACGTGACTATACCTGGGGCATTTATGAGAAAAAACGCGGGGATTATGTATATTATGCATATATTATGCGTTTTGTGATGGGGGAAGTTTGCTTGGGATTATCTTTTTTTTATTTTCTTCCTTTCCTTACAAGAAATGTAATTGGGGTTGAGTTATTAATAGCATTTCTTTTTGGACGGGACATGTAATTTGTCGGGGTTGTGATTTACATAAATGGGAGTTTTACATTAAGTCTCATTGTACTTAATTATATGAGCAGTAAAGGGGTTTTTGTGTTTCCCGCCCTATAATGCAAAAATCGTCTCTTTCGATATGTGTTTTGCAGATTTTTGCATGGTTCCTGATATTTTTTTTTTTTATTTGCTTCCCTCAAAAGAACTATTTTATAAGAGGTTCTTCGGAGTTTTCTTAATAAGCAGTTTTTTAACAATACGAAAACATTTATTCACGGTACCAAAGTTAGTCATTTGATGCAAATTTCCATTTTTACATGATGACTCCTTCAAGAAAAAAGTTTTACCCAGATTATGGAAAACACTTATGGTGCAGTCAGTATTAAACTAATACCAAAAAATCCATTAACAATTGGGTCTTTCTTTTTTAAATATAAAGATCGATTGAGTCCCTTCTTGACCTCAAATGTAGTATATAAATATACTTGCCCAAAGTGTAACTCTGGGACTTACGTGGGATCTACGAAGAGGTTACTGCAGGTCAGAATCGATTCTCATCGTGGAATAAGCTTCCGAACAGGAAGTAGGCTCTCCAACCCTGAACATTCAAATCTCAGGAACCATGCAAAAATCTGCAAAACACATATCGAAAGAGACGATTTTTGCATTATAGGGCAAACACCAAACCCCCAAGAATTACCCATTTAGAGTCATTACTCATTAAGCAGCTGGTTCCCCAGTTGAATACCCAAACCTCCTCCATCCAACTGTACCTTAGTTAACGTGTCTCCTTTTTTTGTTGTCTCCTAACATTCAGTCTTTCTCTCTCTTAACTTAAGGTTGGTTGGCGGTTCCAGCTTTTAAATAATAATTTTCTGTAATTGTATATTTTAGTAAATTTTAGTCTTTTTACAATTTTTTTTATTTTTTTAGTAAATTTAAGATTGTTTTATAATATTATTATTTTAATTAATTGACAGATTCCCAGAAGATGTAATAAATGTTATTACGAAACGTTGGAATAAAAAACTATGTAGATTGGCCTGTTTCCTTCAGTCAACGCCTGATGTGTATATATATATATATATATATATATATATATATATATATATATATATATATATATATACATATATATATATATATATATATATATATATATATATATATATATATATATACATATACATATACATATACATATACATATACATATACATATACTCTATATATATATATATATATATATTATATATATATATATATATATATATATATATATATATATATATATATATATATATATATATATATATATATATATATTTGTACAGAGAGAGAAAGAGAGAGAGAGAGAGAGCATCTTTGCCTTCTCCAGTAAACCTGAGAATATTCGCAATATCTCAGAGATGGATATGCAAAAATCATAACAGAACAAATATATCATATTTAATCCACCTTTACCGAGCTAAATGAATAGAGAATTTCGCATTTCCCTTTAAAATATTTCGTATATTTAAAATATCAGTTTCCCCTTTCTTCGTATATTTCAAACTTTCATTCTCCCTGGAGAGAATGATGCATTATTGGACATAAGCAAGAAATTCATTATTAACTGAGTTATCTGTTAAATTCATCTTCCAAGCAATTTCAAATAAATTATAGTGTCTAAATAAAAGAATTTTTCCCTCCTTATTTGCTTTGCTTGAACCGTTCACAATCGCTGACTCTTACCTCGGTTCAAAGCAACCAGTTGTTGTTGGTGGTGGGGTGTGGGGGGGGGGGGGTGGGGGGGGGGGGGGGTGGAGACGTGTGGAACGAATTCTTTTCAAGACCGTTCTCGTTGATGTATAGATAATTACATGTTAGGATAAAAATACTGTATTCTTATCGAGTGCTATATTAAGACAACATTGCCCTGCAGAATTGATTGAAATATTTTGTTGGAATGAAGATATTACTGTATTCTCACAGATCGCTATGAAAACAAGGCGTATTCCGGCCTCCAGCTTACTCGCTACGTGTGTGAGATGTTCCCTCACGCATAAGTTGTATGCATTATATTCCTAACTTTTTAAGTAAATTAAATTTTGCTGAAATCTATGCTCAAATAGAGTCTTGCTCAACCAACGAAAATTAAAATAAATACGCTGTATTTCATAAGAAATAATTTTTCTATACTGTTTAACGTAAACTTTATTTTTTTACATTTCCATTCTAATAAATAAATCATAACTATCCTATTCTTAAATTCTTGTATCTTTAACTCAAAGCGAAACACCTTTTTCAGACCTTTTCAGGCTTTTCCACAGACCTTTCATACCCCCAACAAGAACTAGAACAACAACAGTTTGTAGGCTTACTCCCGAGTAAGCGAGAATGATATGGCGCTGGCGAATTAATGGGGATAATATTGTGCTAGATTAAAATACCATTGTATTGCAACTATTATCATCAAAATACTATATTACGCTGCAGAATTGATGTAGATAATAATTTATTTGCATAAAGATAATACTGCATTCCCATCGATTATCATAAGAAAATTATATTACGCTACTGAATTATATTGTGTAATAATAAACATATAATTTCAGTCTTATCGATTGCTGTAAAAATACTATTTCACGTCAGAGTTTGTAACATGATTATTGTCAAGAATTTGAACAAGGAATTGCAGGTTTGTACAAGAAATGTGCTCAAAAATAAAGAGTATTTTTATATCAACCATTCCAGCATATATCAATATTTTGTGTAAAAACGCCTTAATAATAGAATACCAAATCGGGAGATCTGTTAGTTTCATAATTTGTTTTGTATATATTAACAAGATAATCAGTAATGACGCATATCAGCGCGCACTGATTGATAACAATAGCATTCACTGTAATTCTTATTGAGAAAGAAACAATGAACCTATTTTTAATTCAAAGCTTATATATATATATATATATCTATATATATACTATATATTATATATATATATATATATATATAATAATTATATATATATATATATTCATGTCATCCATCATAACATGACGTTATGATGATGACATGAATCCAAAACAGTTGTTGTTGCAAAAAAAATCTGATATTTTATATATATATATATATATATATAATATATATATATATATATATATCTATATAAAACCAAATATCAGATTTTGGCAACAACACAACTGTTGGATTCATGTCATCATCAGAATAACGTCATGTATTCTAGAGAACCTCTCAATAACATCCTTATCTTATAACATGTATATTTACAGAAACTTTCATTCAACATCACGATGTACTTGTCGCAACATCAGTGGCCCTCCCACCCCCACCCCCGACTCGGCTTCAACAGCAATTCGCACATGACGACTTAAAGAAGACAAACGAAAATATAGAGCGACTCGCTACAATGATATCATCGTCACTCGGGATTTCAGCACGAAATTCAGGACGAATTTCACGACTGAATCCAGAGGCGAAATTTAGAAATTCGCGACTGGTCTTGATTGCCTCGTGAGCCATATCTAGGAACTGTGATGGCAGCAAGCAAGCAAGCAAGCTTCGAAGTTGTGTTTGAATACTGATTCCGCCAGACTGCTAAATCCTCCCGTCGAGCTGGTAGCACGAGTCTGCCAGGGAAAACTATGCGGAGAAATGCGATGGATTCTGAAAAGAAATGTATATACATAAGAGTCTTCTCACATCACTTGATTCCTATACACGCATTAAGCTACAAAATGTCTTTTAATGTCTAATTCGCTCTACCTTGGAATTTATATATTTTCGTACTATTTTCACCGAAGGGGAATTTTTTAGTTGATAAGAATTGCTCATCAACTACAAAATTCCCCTTCGGTTAACATAAACGAAAATATATTAATTCCGAGGTAGACAGAATTAGATATTTAAGGACATTTGTAGCTTAATACACACACACACACACACACACACATATATATATATATATATATATATATATATATAATATATATATAATATATATATTAATGTCGCAATACTATGGGACACCAGAGTAGAAGGGAAAAGTTTGAGAAGTATCAGGAGAGAGAGAGAGAGAGAGAGAGAGAGAGAGAGAGAGAGAGAGAGATGAATAAACTATACCCACACATACGTATGTTACGGGGCCATTCTCTGCTAATTCAGCTTTGCCCTAAAGAGTCGTAGGTGTTCAAATTCTCTTGACAGAATAAATTGTGCTTTAGTCGCCACGCGAAAATATGAAAGAGGAATCAGAGGGAAAAGAAAAAAAGGTGGAATGGAAAAAAAGGATGAAAGACGGTTTAGGGATAGAAAAGGAAGAAGGAATTGAAGCAAATTACTAAATTCGGAGCAGAAAGTGACGAAGAAAACGAGAGTGGAAAGGGACGGAGAGATAAGGAACTGGACGAAATAGAGAGAGAGGAATGAAAGGAAAGAAGATAGAGGAAATGGGAATGAGAAAAAGGGATCAAGGCGAGACAAGTGGTAAAAAGGACTTGCTATAAAAATTAATAGAAGCTTCAAGATAAGCAATTATGAGTAGAAAGGGAGACAGAATGTAGGAGTTAAAAGAAGTGAAAAAAATTGTAGCGATAGGAGAGAAGGAGAGTGAAGGAAGTACAGAAATCTCAAAACTAATCTTACCCCTTTAGTATTTCTTGTTCAGTAGTGTAAAATACTCATGACTGAGAATTATGTACTGATTACATTTGATTTTTCAATTCTCGATCAACTTATTATTTTCCCCAAATCATTTATCGTAGACAATATATTCACATTACCTTGGAAATCCTGGAATAAGTGAGGTAAGAAAAAGTACCATCACTCTTAGAGCTATTTGATATTTGTACATTTGTCTACAAATATTTGTTGAGATATTTGCGCAAGGAAATAAAAATGATTTTGCATCATTTTTCCTCTATGTATCAAGACGGGTAACAAGAGAGACAATAAAACGCTGGAATTAAAGACTGTAGATAAATGCATAACAGTATTATTGCACAAGAACGTAATGATCTCTTTAGCGTAATGAAAAGGACGAATCTTCTACCTGAGCGTCACTGAATACGACGTACAATAAAAACGCTACGCAAATATGCCATATAACAAAAGCAGAAACTACGAAACTGAGCAGCGCCAAACGGGAAGGATTAAATACCATTCTCTTAGGAGTTATGACAATTACGAGGACTCATTCCAATGCAAATTACCTTCGTGTTTAATAAATTGACAATGAATTATAGATTACACGGAAAAAGATTCAGGTCTGCGCTGGATTTTGGAGGAATATTTTTGCCGGTATGCATGAATTCTCTGGCTCATTAATTATGCATTGTGGGATATTGCCGTATATCCCAAATTTGAAAATAGACGTATTCCGATTTGCTTTCGTGTACGATGGAATTTTATTATTTATCAAAATCATAGTTTACAAAAAAGTAAAGCATACAATAATAGCAAATTGATTGTATAGGTAAATAAATAAATATATAAATAGATAAATAAATAAAATAACAATTACAAAAAAGTAAAGCATGCATTAATAACAAATTGATGTTAGAGGTAAATAAATAAATAAATAAATAAATAAATAGATAAATAAATAAAATAACAATTAAAAAAAGTAAAGCATGCATTAATAACACATACATTTTAGAAGTAAATAAATAAATATATAAATAGATAAAATACCAGTTACAAAAAGGTTAAGTATGCATTAATAACAAATTGATGTTAGAGGTAAATAAATATATGTATAAACAGGTAAATGAATAAGTTAATCAATTAATACATAAGTAAATAAATAGGGCAGGTACACTAATGTGAAATTGGAGTCATTTCCAATTTTCGCTCAAAAAATTAATTATTATGAGGAAAAGGGTCGCCATTTCTGTGAAATATGTTATAATTGAGTTGTCAAAATGAAATCAGAGTAAATTTAACTTCCTTGCGCTATGTGATTCCCTATTAACGTGAAATAAATTTATAAATATTGTCAATCGTGATGGTCTCCGCCATTTTAGCATCCAATTCGAGAGGTCCTGCCCCGGGAATTTGAACGAATGCAGCAGGGCTGCCCCTAGCCGGAGTCTCACCACTTACCCACCTATCCTAGACCAGTCTCCTCCCCGAGGTCTCTTACTTTCAGATGCCACCGCAAGACGGCAGCGCCAAGCTGGCACCCCCCAAACCCCCCCCAAATGGGGAATCATACTGCAAGTATAGGCCTAAAACAAAAGAGACAAAAGGTTCCTGACCAGTAGAAAACCCTCCAGGGGGGGGTGAACCCCCACCTTCGCAGGACGCGCGGCAGGAAACCGAGGCGTGGGTGGCGGTCTTCACCGTTTGATAGCCTTAGGAGGTGGACGTGCTGGCCTCTGTCCGCCCTTCCGAGCGGCAACTGTCTCTCCCTTAAAAGGGACGAGAGTACATTTGCTGAGCTTCCACGTAATCTGGTTACGAACCGGATATCGTACACATTCCACTCCATAACAAGCCCCTTGCAGCTTCAAGCTCCAGCGGTTAGCCACGGTTAACCAGAAAATTTATGTATCCGTTGTGCCTTCTTAATTGTAAATAGAAGTAAATACATTATTGCCGGTATTCAGTGTCTATATGCCGGCTGGCGACCTCCCACTTCCCTTAATTATATAAATTAGGATTATACCGTTTTCTGCTAATAATAAGTAGCTTATGTGGAAAACAAGGCGCGTAAAATCCTTAAAAATATTATTATATATTATATAATATATAATCTATATCTAGTAGATATATATCTATATTCTATTATATCGATATAATATATATATAAGTATATATATAATATGGTGTGTCTGTTGTGTTGTCTGTATGTGTGCGTAAATATATATATATATATATATATATATATATATATATAATATATATATATATATATATATATATATATATATATATATATATAATATATATGACCTGATCTCGGTCATTTGTGGGTTCGGGATATGAAGGAATAAAAAAAACCAGAGAGATAAGTTTACGTGCATGCGATGTAGGACATGCAAAAATAATAATCGATGAAACGTTTAACACAGGTGTATTCTTCTTAGCTACACAGGTGGCCTTTAACTGTAATTACTATGTTAACTATACTAGTGCACAACCGGACGGCAGGTTAGACTGTTATGGACACTTCATTGTGACACTCGTCTTTGTGTGGCGGCCGACGGGAACGCGGGCACTGCACTCGTGTCTCTCGACCCAGTCAGTCTGTACTGTCTGGGACCCGGTAACGAACTGATTTGACCGGTAGTCCGGCCTGTTTCAAATGCCCCCTTCACACAGCATCGTTATGCAAGAAGCTGATTGGTTATTCTGCTCCTTAGACACAAGGGGCCAATCACGAAGGGATAAAGAGTTGCATGGCACTCTTTTGAACTGCCCAAGCCACGCTAACTTGTAACGTCTTTGGCGGCTGACTTGTTTGTTACACATACACACAGTATCACTTATAACGGTTTCACGGGACTTCAGAATATCACGGAGTAGGCATATTCACAAAACTGTATCGAATCAGCTCATATATATATATATCTATATATATATATATATATATATATATATATATATCTATTATATATATATAGTATATATCTGTTAGTACCTTGAAAATGCTTGCTTATATCTTACAAGCAGTTTCAAGGTACTAACATTACTGTAGGTAGTAGACTATCACTTAACAATATATTTACAGAACGTGGCAAATTTGGCAACTAAAAAACTATCCAACTACAGCATTAATTTACGGCTCGTTTTGTTTGTAAAGGCTATGACGCAATTTATAAGCATTGGGACTTTCCATTTTTATTATGTTTTACTCTGTAATATTCCGTTTAATGTTGACGTCGCAAAATACAACATCTTTTCGTAGGCCTCAGTCTAATCGTGGGAGCAAATTACTGAGATTTATGTTAGTATTGCACTAGGCCCGGCTTTTTGGTCATGCCCCTAGGTTAGGTTAAATTAGGTTCGGTTAAGTTAGATAACGACTAAAATTATAATTTGTGTGTGGGAAACATACTGAGATTATTTTTAAGAAAATTCTATTGTTAGTTTTCGAGATATGGCCTCCCGCTTTTCTCAGGGAATGGTCCAGGTACTTGGGTTACATCTTGGTGAAAATGCATCCCTGGTTTAAAATTATTTGCAAAACAAATTAATCATTTGGTCGCATTTCTCGTTCTCAAAGAGTACTTGCGAATTGGTAAGCGAGCGGTTAGTGATTTCCAACTGAGAATTTATCGTATCCAGGACACGAAATCGAATATACAAAGTTGATCTTACAGGTGTGTGGAAATAGTTGAAAGACATATATGCATATAGTCGTCACTCTTGAAAACAGGTGAAATAGCAAATATCTTAAAAAGCTCAATCAAAAGATAAATGACTGTAAAATGGTTAAACTATAACGTTACTTGGAAATATCTGCCGGCAGGCATAAAAGAAATGTTTATAGCTTTCGTCCAGGTTATAAACCAGAAATTCTCGGTACTTTCACCCTAAAAAATTCTCGTCATTTTCAATAAAAAATTGTCGATGTTTTCCAGTAAATGGTATCTAAAAACACGCAAAATAGTTAACTTTATATTTGTGTAATAACTGTAATTGAAATGTATATGAGGACAAAACATTAGTATCATTAAAACCAAAATCTAAACCCATTTTTATTTCCCGATTCTATACTTTCTGAAAAAAAATGGCAAAGGATCGCTGCCATTCTGGGATACCGGCCTGGTATAAAACATACCGTCAACATAAACTCTAAATATATTTCTGGGTAATACCTGTGGTGGGGATTTTGTCCATAAAGTTTTACATAAAAGGCGAATTTTTTTTTTTACCATGTTCCCCGAACCCGTTTCTGAATTTTGGTTATAAAGATATTTTTCAAAATTAAAATTTTACTGTCTATTATACATAAATTCACCAGTTATTTTATTTTTTGTGGGGGGGGGGCAATATAATGAATATCTATCTAAATCTCCGCTAAATATTCTTACAGATCATCAATAAGTCCTTTGACTGAAATCTGTGTAAACTCATTATCTATTCATATGGATTATTCCCCAAACGAAAACAAAAAGAAGTATATCTTAGTTTAACTAGACCATTGAGCTGATTAACAGCTCTCCTAGGGCTGGCCCGAAGGATTAAATTTTTCACGTGGCTAGGAACCAATTGGTTACTCAGCAACGGGACCTACAGCTTATTGTGGGATCCGAACCACATTACATGGAGAAATGAATTTCTATCAACAGAAATAAATTCCTCTTGTTTCGCTTTAGCAGAAGTGGGGAGCGAACTCGGGCTACCAAAATTGAAGGACAAAATATTATATAATTTCATTAGTATGTATAACTAAGTAATATCATACGTAATCGAATTCCTTACTATTTATCATCTTGTAAGTCAATATAATAGTTGAAACTCCTAAAACGTTGCAAATTAATTTCCAAGATTTTTTTAAATTTTCATTTCTATTAATTGATAAAAAAAAAACGTTCACATGCAATATATCTTAATTCCTGAATATTTGAAATTATGTTGGGAATCATTTTCATATCAAGAATTTTTCATTTCATTCCTATTGAGAAATACCTAAATATACACATATACATTATAACAAATTCTTGAATATATGAAATTGAACCAATCAGTTTCCATGCCCGAGATTCATTATTTAATTTTCAGTAACAAAACTATATTTCCACATACTATTTATCCAGTTCCTGAATAAAATTCAAAGCATGATTTTATGATCAGTATTTTCCATCAAACATACTTTGTCTTGCAACCAGTATGTTGCATGTGAAAATTTGGCTAAATTCGTCGTCAGTATTGACAAAACCTCATGAAATTAACTTAGGCAAAATCTAATCACTGCAAAATATTCTAGTCAAAATCGACTTCACGAAACATCTATGGTAACTAGTGATTAGTCTTAAGCCTAAATTAAATTTACATAAAAATTTGCATTGCAAGTAAATTCACTGATTAAAAATTTACATAGCAAGTAATTTCACTGATTAAAAATTTACATAGCAAGGAAATTCACGGATGAAAAAAATTGAGTATAAATTGACATTGCAAATAAATTCACCGATTAAAAATGCTCTCTGTCTCCATATTACATGCCACAGCAAGATGGCTGAACACTACTGAGCATCCAATATCCATACAAAATAGATCTGCTTGGATCTGAACTTTGCATTTGCTTAGCAATAGCTAATAGAGGAGGACAGTGCATTCGCTCCATGCAAGGATAAAGGATTCTAATTTGGTCAATTTGACCCACCAAAAGTGAGGTTATTCTATAATAATTTTTTAGTAGTTATAATCTTAATCCTTTGATTCTTAAGATCACCTTACCCTATGGCAAATGTCAAAAATGTGCTGATAATCTAACTCTGTTTTGTGTGTGTGTTTGTGTTGGTACGTATGTATTTATATGTGTGTGTGAGCATGTATACAGAGAGAGAGAGAGAGAGAGAGAGAGAGGCAGCAACCGACTTCTCGCTAAATAAAACAGCATGACTGCATAAGCTTCAAGGTTCGCGATGGCTTAAGCTAACTGTACCCGAGAATCCATTACGTGGTCGTCTTATTGACGATTTCAAAAGCCATTTACGATCCTAGTTTTCCCTGGAATTTCCTTCCATGTGTGTGTGTGTGCGTATGTGTGTGTGTGCTCTGGACTATAGCTAAAAGGTATTGGCTTCCATCGACTTAATTATTATCCGCTTGGACGGTTACGTTGGCTTACCGCAGTTTCTCAAATACCTTTTTATATCTTTTTATGTTACACAGAGGCCAAATTTTCTTACATTTTTATCTATATATTAATTTTTTCATTTATTTTTTTCTTTTCTATGCGTGATCTCATATCAAGTTAATGGCCCCTTTGGTGGGGCTGGTTCCATATAAATAGGGTTGATCTTAAAAAAAAAAATAGTAATAATGAATATTCTTTAAAATAAGGTTTTTATCCGTGATTCACTTTCATTATACAACTGATAGCCGGTGTAGACGGTAAGTAACAAAGAAAAGGAATAGGATATTATTTCAAAATCATTTACTTTTTTTCTTCTCTTTTGAGTATTTTCCTTTTTTCCCTTACCATATTTGTCTCGCGATTCACTAACAACAATAATTTTACTGGGAGGAGTGTTGGGGGGAGGGGGGGGGGAGTCGGGGGAAGGGGGGAGGTCGTGCGGAGTAAGGGGTTCAGGCGGGTGGGGGAAGGGGGGATTGTCGGGCTGAGGGGGAGGCCGGTGGGGGGTTGGGGGGTTTAGCGGTGGGAGGAGATTAGGAAGGCTTTGTATCTGTATATTATTAATATAAACTTAACCAGAGTTCATCCTATAAAAGTACAGAGAGAGAGAGAAAGAGAGAGCGAGAGAGAGTTAAGTGAAGAACTGCCCGAATATTTCCATTTCACGATGTCATCCAGGAATAACACTGGGTGTAGCCTTCGCCTGCACTGAATCTTTTAGCAATGTCTTTTGGTTTGGTACGCTGGGTTAGGTTTGAATTATCTCGCTCTAATTTCTCCTG
>NC_087201.1:164459968-164474968 GCF_015104395.2 Macrobrachium nipponense
GTTCAAGGTGGATAATTACTTCCTGATTTAGAGAGGCGATAGTGTGGGGAATTATGCTGCCAGTTATATTTTAGAAAGTATATTACGAAGCTTGAATATAACAAATGAAACAGAGGATAAACGTCTGTTATGGGAAGGAAAAATAGGTTTGTATAAAGAATCATTATGTGAAAACTTCAGGACGGAGGAGAAAATTTGCATAGGAAGTTGATGAAGCTAATTTATAACTGAAAGAGATTACGGAACATGAATAATGTATGATGCAGATAATAAGTTTCTTGAAAAACGAGGCATAATGAAAATTTAGTGACGAACTAGAATACCCGTGAATATGCAGATGATATGGTGTTCAAATAGGGCTTCTAACGAAGGTGTGGCTGTTCGCCACAACTTGTAACGTCTGGTTAGGGAAATCAAGGAAAAGACTTTATAATTCCTAAAAGTAACCAAGATATTTTTGGTTAAGGAACGCGATCGTACTTCGAACGCTAAGTACATCACATCTGCAGTTGATTTCTAGTGACTAGAGTGAATGAGATCACCACAGAGAAGGGCGGTGAAAATTAATTAACATTTATCTTTTCATGACAGGATAAAGGTAAAATAGGAAGTTAGTGCAAATAATGGAACGAGGGCAAATTCACTACCTTGAAAAGAATGACTATACACACACACACACACACACACACACACACACACACACACACACACATATATATATATATATATATATATATATATATATATATACATACACACGCATATGTGTATAATTTGAAGACCTCTTTTAGACAGCTGAGAGAGAGAGAGAGAGAGAGAGAGAGAGAGAGAGAGAGAGAGAGAGAGAGAGAGAGAGAGAGAGAGATAAATAACATGGCCTCATCAAAATTCTATTCAAATAAATCATCTTCACATTTCGCCTTTGGATGAAGCCGTCAGGGGCATTAAAAGATGAATTTCTCCATCTTGGCGTTTGCTACACTTTCTAGTTTCCTTCTCTGCCTTTTCTGTTTTCCTTATTCTTTTATTATCTATCTTTGTTTTATAATCAAAGTCAAATTCTTTATTCCATTAAAAATGGCTATTACATAATTTTACTCTTTCTTGAGTAACACAGGTCTATTCATAGCTTGATAAAAGTTTTTACATAATAAACAGTACTCATTATCACAGGACTTGCAACTAGTATACAGGTGGCATATTGCCATACAATATCTCTGAATTCAATAAAAACGGAAATGCAATAAAAATTTTCGACTCTATGTAACAGAAATGCAGTAAGATAAACAACATATAATGATATAGGCATAAAATGAATACGATCCTTAAAAACAATCAAGTGAAAACTTTCAAATCAGTAAAATAATAAATTAGCTAATTCTCATAAAAGATAAAGTAAACAGAGTTTACAACCAAAGATAAAATTTCACAACCTTTGCCATTCTTGACGAGCAAAAAAAAAATACCATTCATTTATATAATTTGTTATATCATCACGTAGATATTAGTTGTCGTGGAAGTGATACTATTACTATTATTATTATTATTATCATTTTATAATAGTCATCCTATTCGCATGTGTGGTATTTATAGTGTGGGGTTCCTGGTTGCATCCTGCCTCCTTAGGAGTCCATCGCTTCTTTCACTATGTGCGCTGTTTGTAGTAGCACACTCTTCTGCATGAGTCCTGGAGTTACTTCGGCATCTAGTTTTTCCAGATTCCTTTTCAGGGATCTTGGGATCGTGCCTAGTGTTCCTATGATTATGGGTACAATTTCCACTGGCATATCCCATATCCTTCCTATTTCTATTTTCAGGTCTTGATACTTATCAATCTTTTCTCTCTCTTTCTCTTCTACTCTGGTGTCCCATGGTATTGCGACATCAAAGAGTGATACTTTCTTCTTGATTTTGTCAATCAAGGTCACATCTGGTCTATTGACACGTATCACCGTATCTGTTCTGATACCAGTCCCAGAAGATCTTTGCCTGATCGTTTTCTATCACTCCTTCATGTTGGTGCTTGTAACAACTTAGTTACATGAGAGGTGTAGCTGGTTTTTGTTTTCTTGCACAGGCTCCAGTGGAGGGCTTTTGCCACTGAATCGTTCCTCTTTTTGTACTGGTTCTCTGCAAGCGCAGGACATTCGCTTGCTATGTGGTTTATTGTCTCATCTTCCATATTGCACTTTTTATTATTAGTATTATTATCATTTGAAAATGACGTATATCTATTTATTTATACTAATTGTAGTAGCCACAATGCCCTTTTAACTTCTCGAATTCTTATCGCATTTTTTGGATACACTTGTCACTACAAGCCTTCAGATCCAAGTGCAAGAAATAGGAAGAAACTATAATGTTAGGTAGCGGAAAACGAACCCACGTCCCATAATCACAACGAGGTCACGTTTCTCGCTATCGGACATCATGGTTTCTTCACATTTCTTACACTTTGGATCTCAAGACTTTGTAGTGACAGCCTCATTCAAAAAATTGCGAAGAACTGGAGAAGTTAAGAGGACATTGTGGCTATAAACATACATGCATATAAATATATTATACATATATATATATATATATATATATATATATATATATATATATATATATATTATATATACGATGTTAAAAATGTTCTGTTACATCAGAATTCCATCTAATAAAGGAGCCCATAAAAACGCCAAAATATAGAGAGAAAATACTTTTTTTTCTGAGACTGATGTCTCTCTCTTCAGGTAGATGAATGAGAAAAGTTATATATATATATATATATATATATATATATATCTATTATGATATATATATATATATATATCTATATATATATCTATATGATAACTTACTTTCATTAAACCAAGCAATTGACAAACATCATTAATTCCATCTACAGCTCCACTTAATAATACCATGCAACTTACATACATATTCATACGTATCGTTGGGTAAACGATACATTCGTAAATATTCCCAGGAACTATTCGGTCCTTTATTTCCATAGATGTCTAACTAGGAAAAAAAAAAACGTCTCCAAAACTGTCTGCTCCTCAGACGGCAACATTTGTCACGGAGATGCTTTATTAGATCAGGAAGCTTCTTCTCTCTCTATCCTGACTTCGACCTACTTTCGGCAAATGGCGCCCTTCCAGAGTTTCCAGCTCTCAGCTCTTTGGTCCTGGAACGTTTGTTGTGCTATTATCTATATATTTGTCTGTCTAGCTATCTGTCTATCTTCCTAGTTAGCTACTTAGCTAGTTATCTTTTCGTATATTTCATCATAACTTTATTTGCGTAAGCAACTTACTACTTGGTGATGTTATAAACGCAAATTATATGGAATATATGATTTGGCAAGAGAGTAAATATGTTTTTATTGTTTTATATATATATATATATATATATATATATATATATATATATATATATATATATATATATATATATATATATATATATATATATATATATATATTTCCTATTCTTTGAGTCTTTGACTCCAAATACCAGCCCTATTCTTGGATTCTTTGATGCCAAATACCAGCTCTATTCTTGGATTCTTTGATGCCAAATATCAACCCCATTCTTGGATTCTTTGATGCCAAATACCAGTCCTATTCTTGGATTCTTTGCAGTTAAGTACCAGTCCTATTCTTGGATTCTTTGATGCCAAGTACCAGTTCTATTCGTGGATTCTTTGATGCCAAATTCCAAGTTCTTTTCTTTGATTCTCTGATAACAAATACCGTTCCTATTCTTGGTTTGTTTATTGAAGATATTGGTCCTATCGTTGGAATATTTTATTCCAAACATTTCTATTCGTTAATCCTTTGATATCAGTTGTCATGAAACCCGTTCGCCATAGAGGGGCAGTGCCCTCTGTGTACCTCCCGTGGTGCACTGTAGGCATAGCTAAGGGGTGTTTGCAGGCATCCCTTCGGCTCCGTTAGCTGCACCTAGTTAGTTTTCTGTAAAAGAAAATTACTGTGCCAGCTTTTTCCGTCCGTCCGCCCTCAGATCTTAAAAACTACTGAGGCTAGAAGGTTGCAAACTGGTGCCTTCATCAGCCACCCCAACATCATCAAGCATACCAATTCGTAGCCCTCTAGCCTCAGTAGTTAATATTTTATCTTAGGTTAAAGTTAGCCTTGGATCGTGCATCTAGCAACGTTTTATGGAGGCATGGGACCCACACTCACTCTGCCGCTTCTGGCTAGCAACTGAAGTGCTACCGGGTATGGCTGATTGTTTTATATACAGCATTATACGCTGTACAGAATACTGGATTGCGCGGTAGAAACTTTTTTCCATGATTTTAGTAATTCCCTCTTCCTTTCTTCGATATAATTATCCGACATCCTTTAACTATTACTTCTTAATGTATCTTAGTTTTTCTTCCTTATTCCACCTCTATGTCCTTGCACTCTATCTTCTTTATTTTCCTGATTTTTCTGTCTTGTTATTCATCCACTCCAGCTCCAAAAACCACAGCGCTTGGCTTGGCAGCCTGAAAATTCATAAAATCCACCGACTGCATTTCTCCTCCGTCAGGTCAGGAGAGAGTTTCCCTGTTGAATCAGGCTGTGCTTAGACTGTGTTTTCATGCGTTAGAAGCTGTTATGTAATATAATTTTAAAAAATTTTTCTTAAGACCTCTATGCAGGATGTATTTTCATCTAAATCTTGTTCATCTATGTAATTTATTTAATATTCTTCTTCAGAATTTTATAAAAACTATGTATTTTGTCTAATTATATTTCATTTACATAAATGTAATTGGAAATATTTTTCTTCAGAATTCTAGACAGTATATATTTTCATCAAGTTATATTTAATTTATGTAATATATTTAATAATATTTTTCTTCAGAATTCAAGACAGACTATATGTTTGTAATTATATATCATTATGTAATATACTTAAAAATGTTTTTCTTCAGAATTCTAATTGGTATATAATTTTATCGAGGTATATTAATTTTATGTAATACATCTAATAATATTTTTCTTTAGAATTCTAGGCAGTCTATATTTTTTGCCTAAGTATATTTCATTTATTTAGTATAGTGCACAAAAACATTTTTATTCAGGATTTTAGACATTATATATTTTTTATAGATATACATTTATGTAATATATTGAGGAAATGTTTTTTTTCATAATTCTAGACAGACTGTATTTTTCTTTAAATACACTTCATTTGTGTAACATACTTAAAAATATTTTTCGCTAAAATTCTAGACAGGATATATCTTTGTTTGAATATACTTCACTTGCGTAGTATAATAAAAATATATCTATCTTGAAAATTCCAGGCAAGAAATATTTCCACCTAAATACATTTCATTCATTTCATTTCCTTAACTGTTTTCAGAATCTAGTCATATTTGTTACTGAAACAAGAGGAAAAATATATATATATTTTTGCACGACTTCGCATTTTTACATTAACTTAATATCAATTTTCCTTTTTATTTCTCCATTTCTCAGTCGCGGTAAAGATTTCTCTTGCGTTTGGACTTGGAACAGATGTTGAAAATATATTTATGCAAATGAAGCGAGAATATTTTTAACCTGAGGTTTCGGCGAGAAAAATCTTCTGCATTCCCTTTTATAAGATTTATGAAAATTTATGTTAGTATGCTTTACTTTAAAGAGAGAGAGAGAGAGAGAGAGAGAGAGAGAGAGAGAGAGAGAGAGAGAGAGAGAGAGAGAGAGAGAGAGAGATGAACCTTATTTATATATATCAAGCCCACCACAGAATATGGTGTTCATTCGAAAGGATTAACAAAATATTAAGGGAAATGCAGAAAGGGGAGATCAGCTATTAGAAAAATAAATAAATAAATAATAAATAAATAAATAAATAAATAAATAAATAAATAAATAAATAAATAAATAAATAAATAAATAAATAAATAAAGTTGTCCTTTACTCTCGAAATTTCAAGCGAAGGATCAACGCATCACCACCCCAATTCTCCTTATGGTTTGATCATATCCTTATATTTTTTTATTATTAATTAGTTAATTTACCTTTTCTTTTATAGTAGTAAATCTCTTCTTTGTCTGTATTTCCTATTACCTTCTGCTACTTCATTCAAATGAATACCATATTCTTTGGCGGCTTGGATTTCAAGTCAGTGGCGCCTGTGAGCTTCTTCCATAAGAATGGGGTCCATCTTCTGAATAATGATAATTATAAAAATGTTCTAAGAGGTCCACAATGATAAAAAATGTGGTGAGTTCGTGTATAATTTAAAAGCCCTTTACAAAGCTTTCGAACCCTTCCCTGGGTTCATTTTTTTTTACTGAAGATGAACCCAGGGAAGGGTTCGAAAGCTTTGTGAAGGGTTTTTGAATTATACACGAACTCGCAACATTTTTTTTATTATTGTGGACCTCTTAGAACATTATATATACTCTCGTGATAGAGAGTTTTTCCCAACTAATAATAATAATAATAAAAATACCATGACAGCATTACCTGTAACGTATGCCGTAGCCGACCATAATAGAACAGAAATTTAATTATCTCAATTCCCTGTAACAAACTGACACTTGGCTGAACTCTTGAGTTCCTGTAAAAAGGCATTTCCTATTAATGGATAGTTTCCAGGGAGACGTGGTTCACTCACCAACACATGAAAGTCAATCAACCAGATATTCAATTGCAAAAAAAAAAAAAAAAAAAAAAAAAAAAAAAGAATGCGTCACCAAAATTCAAAAATAAAACTAGTTTAATATTTTCTTTAATTACATTTTCCAGTCTCTATCAGAGATTTCATCGTCTCTATAAGTCTCGGGAAAAATAATCCCAACATTTTAATTTTCCATTACATTTTTGAACGTAATGCCCTCACTTATGCCTGAAGAGCACCAGGAAGGATGCTATATATATATTTCAAATGCCATGGTAAATTGGCCATCCCTGTATTGAATCCCTAAAGGGAACGTGATTCGGAAATCCATCTCATCTACGCTGCATTAGCGATGTATGGCTACTCGTTCATAAATACAAAACTTTGGTTTTACATTATCTTCAAAGTGCGATGAAGTCGATGGGCTGTTTGTAGATTAATAATTGGAAAAAAATAGGCCAAGTGCTGTATTGTCAAGTTAGAATTCATGTATATAAGGGGGTAAACTAAAGAACTGAATTTTCTTGGTTGTTATAGTTGAACTTAACAAGTGTAGAATCTCTGTGACTCACTGTACTTCAGATAATGATGTTACGAATGTTATAAAACAGAAATATCTTTACCTCTATACTGGGTGAATAAACTAATTTTTCCATTTGAATGTTCGTAATATCCTTGTGTACTATTTGTCCTTTTTCTTTTTTAAATCAGGAACTTTATGCCAAGAATATTCAATTATTCCGAACAGAATTCCGACAGAAGATGGTATGGCTCTAATGTGGGTTTCCTTAACTTTTCATCTTAGTGGCAATTTGTGTAAAGTTCATCAGCATCCACCAGTGTCTTCAAGGAATTTTTCAGAAATATTTGAACATTCTTATATAACATTCACCTTTTGAAACCAGCATCTCATTATAGTTATTATTCAGAAAATGAAACCTTTTCATATGGAAGAAGTCCACAGGGGTGACTGACTTGAAATTCAAGCTTCCAAACAATATGGCTTTCATTAGGAAGAAGTAAGACGAAGTAAAGGGAGATACAGAAAAAAATAATTTGATGAATTAACAAATAGATAACAATGCATTAGAAATGTAGGACGAATAGTATCAGGTAGCAATGTATTGCAACTCCGCTTGAGCTTCTGAAATTCCAGTTGCACAACATTATCTGGAGGCTGTTCCACTTATAATCTGTATTGTACATCTAAGTTATACCAAAATTGAGAATAAAATACATTCTCTCCTTTTATCCCGGTTAAAATTGCAGTTCATCCCTCATCATTAAACAAAAAATTGTCTGGGATTTTCAATTATTTTCGTGACGCCGTGAGATCCTTTTCATGCAACATGATAATGAAAACGAATAATAGTCTCCCAGTGCCTCTTCCTTTGTGCATGTGACTTGGAATCTTTTAAAAACGGAAGAATGCTGTTCATAAGGAATTAATTGGTAAGCGGAAAACTCTTTATCCGAGATAAATAAATAGATAATTCGCAAAGACGTTCCCCTGAAATTGAAAGGTCTAGGATGAAAGACAAGAAAATGTGGAGAGAAAGCTTTTATAAAAAATATTCTTGGATATGTTTATATGGAAATATTCTTATTTCTTTTATGTAAATTTTCTTATTCTCCTGATCAAAAATGATGATTTTATGGTAAGTTATTAAAAAAAGATATTGAACGTATGGTAAGGTTCTAGGATAGAATTACAATGACAATAGTAACAGGAAACCAAATAATAATAATGATAATACTAATAATTATAGAAAATTCATAGTATCGTACATATGTATGTGTGTATACATACATTATATATATATATATATATATATATAATATATATATATATATATATATATAATATATATATACGAGTGTGTTTCGAAATTAGAGGGCCCCCACCCTCCAAAGGAACAAATGGAAAATTATGAAGTTTTCTGCTATAGCCTATCTCCAAGTACATTATCTTGAGTTTATATTAAACATTTTTCTTTTTTTACACTGATTGTATTTTCAGACTGAGTGACGAAGTTAGATACAGCCATGGCTAACGACTAGGAGGAAATCAAATGGATTGACCGAATCCGGGCTATAACCTTCAGAGAGGCCAGGGATGCTGGCGCATCCTTCATTTCACGTCCTAAATAGCTAAATACATTAAAAGAGATGAATCTTTTGTTAAAAGAAACTGGAACCAAAATCCATGTAAATGTCATCACGAAAAGAGTGAGAATCTTGGAAGGCCTGAAGTCCTTTCTCTGGAGTCAAAAGACATCATAGCTGAGGCAGAGGGTAGACCAAGAAAATCTTTATGTAAATCGCGTGCTTGAACTAGAAACGAAAAGGGGAACAAAGAAGAGAAGTTTTAGTGCTGCATATCGTGAGTTAAAACCACTACGCCACCGCAAGAGATATAAGTTCGTGCCGCCTCCCAACTGAAATACCTGTCGCGCGCAGGTATTTTTGTTTTTGGAGACTGCACAAGCCCATCTCGTCCTCGGTAGCGTAGTAGTGCTTTTGCCCGCACGTAGTCATTATATCAGTCATATCACATTACCGTGATTCATATACAAATATCGAACTGCAAGTGTCCTTTAATATCTAATTCTCTCTACCTCGGAATTAAAATATTTTCATATATGTTTAACCGAGGGGAATTTTATTAGGCGATAGTAGGATGGGCGATCGCCAGGCTCGAACCAGCGAACTCTCAATCCCAGGAGGCGGCACGAACTTATATCTCTTGCGGTGGCGTAGTGTTTTAGGTTTCACTGCCAGTCCTGGGATTGAGAGTTCGCGGGTTCGAGCCTGGCGATCGCCCATCCTATTATCGCTTATAAAATTCCCCACTCGGTTAAACATATATGAAAATATATTAATTCCGAGGTAGAGGGAATTAGATATTAAAGGACACTTGTAGTTCGATATTTATATATTTATATATATATATATATAATATATATATATATATATATATATATATATATATATATATATATATCATATATATAATATATATAATATATATATATATATATATATATATATATATATATTATATATATATATATATATATATGTATAAGTGCGTGTTCACACTGAACGGCTAATAATCTATTTTCAGCAAAAAAATTCTGTCTCAAAAGGGAAGGGAGGAGGGAAATGAGATCTTGTGAGTATAACGAAGACTCTTGGGGCTATCGTACAAGATGTCTCTCTTAAAAAAAAGAAAAAAAAAAAAAGAAAAAAAAACTAATCTTGTAAGTCTATTTCAGGATTTGAAAGAAAAAAGTGAAGCCATTACGGGACATCAGAACAACATAAGATCAATACCAATTAAGCGTACTTTTTACTTTTATAGCTCTTTATATATAACCCATCACTCTTAATTAAGCTACCGAAACTTTCTATGCTTCCATGAGCCGCTTCACTAACCCCTCGGGGAGACAGAACTGGAAGACATGGAACTGTTTGAATTCCAGCAAAAAATTGTCCTCTCTCCTCTCTCTCTCTCTCTCTCCTCTCTCTCTCTCTCGGTCTCTCTCTCTCTCTCAATCTCTTCCTCTCTCTCTCTCTTTTGGATGTGATATGGCTGAAGATTCCGTTAGGAGAAAGCTCTTATTTCAAATCAGGCTAATTCCTTTCCCAAACTACCCGATTAGGTATAGTTCTTTCTCTCATTTTTTGGTCCACTTTTAGCGGCGAAGTTATTCTGCAAGTAATGGCTATTATAAGATTTTCCAATTTTTTTTTTCGCTCTTTCACAGTTGTTAACTTTTTTTTTTCATCGTCTGTTCATGTCTACTTATATGACCCATTACAACATTTGTTATTTTAGATTATGTTTTTTTTATGGGAGTTGTAAAAACGTGGAAATCATTGTTAGCTTCCCAGAGTTCCCAAAGCCTCCGGTTAACCCTTCCCAGCGAGGCCTCTGGGACGCACAACAAGGGATGTTACTTGTTCTTCCCTGGGAGCTCTCGCGTCTCCAGACGGGAGCTGTGTGTCATTTTACTGGAAGAGCGAATGTGACCGGATTGTTGCTAAATGATTCGTCGGTGTCTGGATGTCGAGGCTTTAACGTTGCAAAAAAAAAAAAAAGCCTGAGTTAGCTTTGAATTACCATTCAAACATGAAGTGAACTCTGTAAAATTAATCATTTATTCAAAAGGTTGAACTGACAGTATGTCGTTGTTGGAAACATTAAGAGAAGATTTCTAGGATTTTAATCGGCATAATTTAACATGAAGAATTAACAGAAGCTGTTATATAATAGCCGTGGGATTTCATGTTATCTCTTCATTGACACCGTAATTATTCTGTTTTTCAGAGAACTCAACTTTCCTTTTGTTCTCTCATTAAATTCAGTGCGAATGTGATTTTCGTTTTAGTTGTTAATTGAAATCTCGATCATGTTTATGATACTTGTTCCTACTTTGTTTCAACCTGTATTTTAATATCTTACTTAATCTTTTTATTTATTGTTTACTTGTTAACTTCCATACTTGGTTTTCTGATCAACATTTCTGTTTTGCGTTCTTTTCGAAGGAACGTCCATATTCTTTGGCAGCTTGAATTTCAAGTTAGTGGCTTCTGTGGGCTTGTTCTATATGAAAAGAGTTCATCATCTGAATTAATTATAATAGAAAAAAATATCTAAATGCCCTGCAGATGTAATAGAATATAATAATTATAATAAAAAGATACTCAAATACCCTGCAGAATATAATGGAAAATGACCATATGGTCATGTTCCAAGAAAGGGAAATAAAGAAAAAGACCCTTAAGGGTTTTTCGGAGGTCAAGCAGAGTTTTTTTTTTTTTTTTTTTTTTTTTTTTTTTGTTTTTTTTTTTTTTTTTTTTTTTTTTTTTTTTTCAGCTGATAGGTAAGCTGGGTGAAAGAAGAGTGAGAGGAGATAGCTAGGTAAATTGGGATAAAATGTATTCTCTTGTGAAGCAACTGACGAATGTTAATCCAAAAATCCGATATATATATATATATATATATATATATATATATATATATATATATATATATATATATATATATATATATATATATATATATTATTTGTTTGTTTTCAGTACAACCCTGTTGTAAGACGGCCATAAAATGGTCAAGGGTTCTGGAAATAGTAAGTTAGGCAGGGTTATTTTTTGTCGTCAACCGGTCTATAATATAGTTGTTAAGCAACTGAAGACTAGGCATGAAAAAATGTCAAAATATTAAAATAATAATAATAATAATAATAATAATAATAATAATAATATAATAATAATAATAATAATAATAATAATAATAATAATAATAATAATAATAATATGTTTTGTTAAAAGTAATTGCTGCCTCAGCTGCATTGATTTTATATTAGGAAAATAGAGAAGAACGTACATAAAAAAGGGGGTTACTTTCAGCATACATAATAATAATAATAATAATAATAATAATAATAATAATAATAATAATAATAATAATAATAATAATAATAATAATAATAATAATAATAATAAGAAGAAGAAGAAGAAGAAGAAGAAGAGAGAAGAAGAAGAAGAAGAAGAAGAAGAAAAGAAAAATATAGATGATACACTAATAAGTGAAGCACATACAGATGCTTCAATCCCGTGAAAATGATTGGACAAAATAACATCATTAAAAAAGAAAAACCACGGTGATAAAATGAAAAATAAGTGAATAAAAACCTATCCAGTATTTTGACAGGATGAGCTCAACGCAGAGACCGGACGAAAGCTCTCGAGTTCTATATTCTTACGAGGTACTGGAGCGAAAACGGCTTGCCTTAGCGCCTGAATTTACTGTAAACCTCGCGAAGGTTATAATATAACACCGACTGCAGCTCTGTTGTTATTTCCGTAACGAGGAACGGCCAAACAATCTCCTCCAACAACTGCAGCCCAGATAACCTCGCGAGAACTGTGAGGTATATTTAGTCCTTCCGTGGATATATTATAGGCTTTATCGCAAGGTGTTGGCAGAGGGACGCTCGGCTGAGGCTGCTGCCAGGATTCAGAAATCAGCCGGAGGGATTCCAAGACCCTTTGTTTGCCCAATATACGACCTCGGGAGCCGCCGGGAACGAAGTCTGCTTCAGCGAACTGGACTGATCTAATGGCGAGACCACTTACATGTGTAAAACGCTCGCACGCACGCGCGCGCGCGCGCGCGCGAGAGAGAGAGATGATTAAGCAGGCTCCCATTGTCTGCTTTGCGAATTATATATCTGACAGATTTGGCTTACTATTGTTTTTATCAGCTTTATTTTCGAGTCACATCTACAATTTTCATCATACATATTCAGTTTCAAGCTTTTACCTTTAAGAAAACTTAATGCATTTACTTCCATTGTCAAATAAATGACAGCCAATCACTTCATGCAAGATTTTGCTCTCATTTTGAATTTTTTTTAGCTTTATTTTATTACTAAAAATATATATACATTGATAAAAATAATAATAACATAAAATTAAACAAATATAATCTTGAAAATGAGAGCAAAATCTTGCAAGAAGTAAATGTGTCAATGACTTTTCAGATCGTAATTCCTGGTAAAGCCATTATTTATTTTGTGTCGTTTTGCATATTTTATAATAATAACATAAATTTGACGAAACGTCAACTTTAAAATCTTGCAAGAAAAATCTCTAATTCTCAAAAAGGTGATGCCTTAAATAAAAAGAATGCCATTAAAGAATCAAGCTTAAGGACCAGTGCCCTGGAGAATGTAAAAATAAATCCTTTAATGATTTAACCAGGATTTACCTTTGCAGTTGGATTATACATTTGTATATTATCAATATTTTTGTTGTTATTTTGCTAGTATCAGTAGTAGTAATTATAGAAATAATAGTATTTCGTAGATTTGCTGGAATACTTACTAGTTTTATAGCAATAGAATACGAAGCAAATCTATGATTTTCAGAAATTCTTTTTGAAAAATACATTGAAAAATCCATAGCATACGATCTCATCATTAAACTTACTCTTATAACCTATCAGTATATCAATATTTTTGTTGTTATTTTGCTAGTATCAGTAGTAGTAATTATAGAAATAATAGTATTTCGTAGATTTGCTGGAATACTTACTAGTCTTATAGCAATAGGATACGAAGCAAATCTTTGATTTTCACACATTCTTTTTGCAAAATACATTGAAAAATCCATAGCATACGATTTCGGCATTAAACTTACTCTTATAACCTATCAGTATATCAATATTTGTAATTATTAATAACCACAATGGCATTTCTATTGGTAAGAAAACGCTCAGCGCTCCCCCTAAAGCCCAGAATCAGATGAGGAAAGATTTGAAGACATTCTTGCTTCATTTGGATAGGCTTAGCAGTGAAGAAATCGAGAAGATAGAAGGGCACTGTGGTCATTGAAAAGTATCTGAAGCTGATAAGAATAAGCGTAAAGATATCATATTGCTAAAGATGCTGCAAGGACAAATATTTGGCATAAATTGACCAATAGATTCTAAACACAATACTCGTTGCATAACTATTCCTTTATTGCATCTTCTGTTCCAATATCGTTTACATCAAACCCAATATTTCTACGAAATCGTTTCAAGCGGTTTCGATGAAGAATTAACTTCGTGGTGAAAGCATTGGAAACGCCAGGTAACACAATTTTATTACGTTCAAATGTTTATTAGAGCGAAAAGCTTTATTTCCACTCTAATGATTCTTTTGTGTTTCGTCGGTTCCATTTTATTGTCTCTCCAACGTTCCATTCGCCTTTTGATAATGTCGAAAGCAATTGTATGTGGTTACCATGCCGGGAAGTTATTGCTTCCTCCCCCCCCCCTCCTCACTCTCTCTCTCTCCTTCTCTCTCTGTCTCTCTCTCTCTCTCTCTCTCTCTTTTATAGAAATTCATCACGTTATTGGTCATTTTAGTAGGATTCGTCAAAGACAATGATAATTGTTAAATGTTGGAGTTTCAGAAAATATTATAAAACAGAAAATATAGCAGAATTAGCATGTTCCTCTCCCCCCCCCCCCACCCCCCCCCCCTCTCTCTCTCTCTCTCTCTCTCTCTCTCTCCCTGCCATTTATAGAAATTCATCACGTTATGCGTAATTTCAGTAAGATTCTTCATAGACAACGATCTTTTTTTTTTTTTTTTTTACTTTTTTTTTTTTTTTTTTTTTTTTTTTTTTTTTTTTTTTTTTTTTTTTTTTTTTTTTTTTTTTTTTTTTTTTTTTTTTTTTTTTTTTTTTTTTTTTTTTTTTTTTTTTTTTTTTTTTTTTAGATGCAAGAGTTTCAGTAAATGTTATAAAATAGAAGATATGATAGCAGTATTAGCAATTTTAAGAAGACTGACATGTAAGTGTGGA
>NC_087201.1:164479968-164544968 GCF_015104395.2 Macrobrachium nipponense
TTGCATCATTAGACGATAATTGATGAAAATATCTGATAGAAACAAAAACTTAATATATTTTCCACACAAAGCAAAACCAATTTAGGGAATTCCTCAGAAAGATTACCTGCCACCAAAAGGTCTACAGAAAGACCTTTAGCTTTCTAGTCAATGACTAGAAGTACATACAACAAATATATTTTCCTTTTCCTCTCTCTCTCTCTCTCTCTCTCTCTCTCTCTCTCTCTCTCTCTCTCTCTCTCTCTCTCTGTGGCGATGGGGATTCCAAAACCATCTCTCTCTCTCTCTCTCTCTCTCTCTCTCTCTCTCTCTCTCTCTCTCTCTCTCTCTCTCTGGCAATGGTGTTTCAAAAACCAACTCCATTTCAGGGAAGTGACTCGTGAAAAGATTTTCAGCTCCAGTGTGAGATTTTTTCTTTTTTTTCTTTTCAGTTCATCGAACCAAGAAAATCGTACTTGGAATCACTGAGTGAGTTTTTTTAAGCCTCTTGGTGGTTTATGCAGAATTCATGTATTGCTGTGATGTATTTTTTCCCGGCTGTGTAATTTGGTCTTTTTTTTTTCTTTAGTGTAATCTAGTCTTTATCTGGTTTATTTTTATATATCTTGAGTTATGGGTATATTAGTAAGTTCCATAATCTGATCATAAAATAGATAGTTAAGTACTTGATTTGATTTGCGGTGATGTATTTTTTTTCGGTTGGACGAAATATAAGTTTGTATCCGCTGTATTTTTTTTTACATATTATGCAATGTAAATTCTCATTATTTTCCTCATTCGTTCATAAAATTCGTTGATTAAGAAAATTAAAATTTTTTCAATGTTCTACAAAGATGAAGCAATTATATCGTTACTTTTATCAAGATAAACAAGAGAAAGCCTTAGGAATGCAATAATAGATTCATTTGATTATACATATTTCATAATTTGGTAACAATGATAAACTATGATATATTCTTTATCTAGTACGTCTTAAAACTTGCTACTGAAATAACCAGTAACCATAGGATAAATATATTTCGTTATTTTCATTGATAAGTGCTTAGTTTTGCTTAATTTTTCAAAACGAAAGAGCCTTTGTACAGAGGTTAATATCAACGTTTATTTTTCACTGTGGGAGAGTTAGGAAAGTCCATAGATATTGAACAGTAATGTTTGTTTTCATTCCAGGGAATATCATATGTTATTTACTTAATAACTAATACTTATGTGTATTTTATATTAGAGACTACGGTCAAGTCCTTCATGGAGTCTTAAGATAAATCAGTAGCTCCCATACGAGGCGGTTAGGGCTATAATCTATTTTGAGATCCTTCGGCGTCATTTATTAGCCTCCCGCATTATAATTGGTCATGCTCTATCTAATTATAATTTCCAATTAACTTATTTCAGGTCGGTCTTCTGTTAATTGTTTATATTCATTATTTCTTTTAGAACGATAGTTTCATTTTGTGTGCAAACTTGGCATCGGGTTACAATGAACCTACTTATTACTAAACAGGATTGAGAAGTTGGTGTGGACCTTACGTCTCAGCACAACCAATCGATGTGGAAGCATATTTTAATAATCAGGGTAGCCACAATACAAAATTGAATGTCGAATTCAAAGGCTTTTGGGAATAAACAACACAGGGGGAATATTTGAGGTTTTATTTCATTTCTGTGAAAAATATGGATAAAAATACATCGTTTGGCCTTGCTGGTTCAGAAATACTTATAATGTTTCAAAGGATGATAAGGTTGCAGTCCAAATGGAGCTAGTTAGTGCTTCCTTGTTATGATATAGATCTTGATTGTAGCATCTTGTTTCCCTGCTTCTGTCTAAGTCACTAGAATCGTTCGTTTTTAATTTTACCTTTTATCCCATTTTCTCTTCTGCTTTGTTGCTGAATTCATTCACTCTCAATTTGATACATTCATCAATGAATCTATGGGTATACCCCCCCCTCCCTCCCCCCCCCCCCCCCCCCCCCCTCCCCCCCTCCCCCCCCCCCCCCCCCCCCCCCCCCCCCCCCCCCCCCTAACCCTAACCCCCCCTCCCCACCCCCCCCCCCCCCCCCCCCTCCCCCCCCCCCCCCCCCCCCCCCCCCCCCCCCTCCCACCCCCCTCCCCCACCCCCCCCCCCCTCCTCCCCCCCCCCCCCTCCCTCCCCCCCCCCCCCCCCTCACCCACCCCCCCCCCCCTCCCCCGCCCCCCCCTCCCCCCCCCACCCCATAAACCCCCCCTCCCTCCCCCTTCCTAACCTTCGCACCCCCCCCCCCCCCCCCCTCCCCCCCCCCCTCCCCCCCTCCCCCCCCCCCCCCCCCCCCCCCCCCCCCACCTTCACTCCCTCCCCCCCCCCCCCCCCCCCCCCTTTCCCCCCCCCCTCCCCCTCCCACCCCCCCCCCCCCCCCACCTCTCCCCCCCCTCCCCCTCTCCCCACCCTCCCCCCCCCCTCTCCCTCCCCCCCCCTCCCCCCCTCTACCTCCCCCCCCTCCACCCCCCCCTCCCCCCCCCCCCCCCTCCCCCCCCCCCCCCTCCCCCCTCACCCCCCCACCCCCCCCCCCCCCTCTTCCCCCCTATCCCCCCCCCCCCACCCCCCTAACCTACGCCCTCACCCCCTCCCTACCCCAATGGGAGGAAGGGACCCCCCTCCCCCCCCCCCCCCCCCCTTCACTCTCTCAATTTGATACATTCATCAATGTTTCAAAATAAAACTATATACTTCATTTCCCTTAGAATATTAAAGGTGGCAATTTTCCCTAGAAAGATAAACTGCCACGTAGGATATCCTCGAAAATACCTCCTGGTCGCACCAGAGACTGGGGAAAAACTTTAAAGGCTTCCAGCCAATGAACGATCAGGTCACTAGTATCTTAGCCAAAACACGAGGCTTAAGGCCAATGAGAGAGGGCGACAGATACTGCTTTCGGAATATGTCTGGTGGAGGTCTGTGATTGGCCAAGAGAAATTTTTTAACAGTTCTTTGGTACCACCAATGCATAGCTGCATACTACCAGTTGTGCAGGGGCCATTACTGTCTCCGCTTCGTGGATATATTCGTGGGGTTAGTGAACAAAAGATCCTGCTTTTAAAGTTTGGGATCACAATTGTTATTGCCGATACTGTATATCAATAGTCAATATTCTACGCTTTAATTGTTGTGCCTTTTCCAAGTGTTGTCAGTTTTGAATAAAGCTGGGTCACAGCCAACGTTACTTTGTGTTATAGGGTCATACTGCATTTCTTATAAAAGTTACGATGGTATATGGACCAGGAGACTAGTGTGAATGAATAAAAGGGCTTAACTTAATAACTTAATGTGATATATTTTCCAGGTCGATCCAGATGTTTTGAGGAAACCTGTTACCACAATGACCTGTCAAGAGTAAACCGTTCCGGTCATGACCGCCATCTCAGAACTGACAAGGCCCGGGATGCTTCCATGGACCGATTATGTCTTTGAAGAGCTTCCTCTGTGACTGGATAAAATAACTGGATAAAGCAGGTTAGTAGGGTCATCAAGCTACTAAGGTTCTTATCCATTTCCTCATTGGGCAGGGGACCTGAACATTTTATAGGTTAGGTCAAAGAATTTTGTATTGAAAAGGTAAACAATTTACCAATTTACCTGGCTTGGGTCAATACATTTTGTGATATCGTTAATTAATGTTTGATGGGTTCAATAAATTCTGTGAAAAGGTCAATAAATTGTCCATAAATTATCTGGCTTAGGTCAATGAGATTTGTGCAAAAAAGTCGTATTGTCAAAATGACTAGGTATGGTCATTTTTATGTGAAAACCTTAAACTATAAAATTGTCTGGTTAGTCAATAAATTGTGTGGAAAGGCCAATAAATTGTGTGGATAGGGCTAATGAATTTAATGGGAAAGCTCAATTATCAAATTGTCTGGCTAGTTTTAATACATTTTGTGTGGATAGGTTAAAAAAAAAGTTTTAAAAAATAATTTGGCTAGGGTGAGTGAATTATTAGTTAAACGTTAAGTTTTCAATAAATCATCTGTCTAGGGCACATAGATTTTATGTGAAAAGGTCAGTAAATGGTCAATAAATTTTCTAGAAAGGGTTACTAAATTTTGTGAAAGTATCAGTAAGTTGTCAATTAATTGTTGGGCTAGGGTAAATGAATAGTGTGAAAATGTCAGTAAGTAGCCAATAAATTGTGAGTAGGGTCAATAGATTTTGTGAAAAGGCAATAAGTTATCAATAAAATATGCCTAGAGTCAATAGATTTTAAGTGGAACAAATTAAGATGTCAATAAATCGTCTGGCTAAGGCCAAAGAATTGTGTGAAAAGGTTAATAAGTTATCAATATATTGTCTTGCTGAGGCCAATAAAGTTTGTGAAAGGCTCAATAATTTGTCAAATTTTTTGGCTAGGGTTAAAACATATTTTTAAAATGTCAGTAAGTTGTTAAATTGTATGGATGAGGGTCAATAATGTGTGAAAAGTCAGTAAGCTAGGGTCAATAAATTGTGTGAAAAGGGCAATAAGTGATCATTAAATTTTCTGGCGTCGGTCAGTGAATTTTAGGTGGAAAGGTGAATTAGTTGTCAATTGAAAAGTCAGTGAACTGTCAAATTTTCTGGTGGGGATCACTAAATTTTGTGAAAACTTCAATAAATTGTCAAATTGTCTGGTTAGGGTAAAAGTATTATGTGAAAAGGTCACTAAGTTGACAGTTAATGGTCATGCTAAGTTCAATAACTTTTATGTGAAAAGGTTGTGATAATGGCTTAAGGCTGATATATTTTCCAGGTCGATTCAGATGTTTTGAGGAAACCTGTTACCACAATGACCTGTCAAGAGTAAACCGTTCAGGTCATGACCATCTCAGGACTGAAAGGGCCTAGGCTGCTTCCATAGACAGATTGTCTATGAAGACCTTCCTCTGTGACTGGATAAAATAACTGGAGAAAGCAGGTTAGTAGGGTCATCAGGGTACCAAGGTTCTTTTTCATTTCCTTATTGATTAGGTCATCCAAGTATTTTATAGGTTGGGTCAAAGAATTTTGTGTTATAAGTTCAATAATGTTCCAATTTACCTGGCTAGGGTCAATAGATTGTGAAATTGTTAATAAATTGTCGATGGGTTCAATTTATTCTGTAAAAAGGTCAATTGTCCATAAAGTATCTGGCTTAGGTCAATGAGATTCATGCAATAAAGTAAAGTCAAAATGATTGGTTAGGGTCCATAAATTCTATATGAAAAGTCAATAAATTGTCAATAAATAGTCTGGCTAGGGTCAATAAATTATATGAAAAGGTCAATAAGTTGTCAATAAACTGTCTGGCTAGAGTCCATAAATTTTATGTGGAAAGGTCAATAAATTGTCAAATTTTCTGGCTATGGTTTTAAAATTTTGTGAAAGTATCAATGTTGTCAATTAATGGTTGGGCTATGGTAAATGAATTCTGTGTGAAAGGGTTAGTTAGTTGTCAATAAACTCTCTGGCTAGGGTCAATAAATTGTGTGTGAAAAGTTCAGTAAGCTGTCAGTAAGTTTCTTGCTAGGGTTAATTTTTATGTGAAAAGGTCAATAAGCTGTCGAATTGTCAGGCTAGGTTAGATGATTTTATGTGATGAGATCAATAAGTTGTCAATAAATTATCTGGCTAGGTTCAATTAATTGTGTGAAAAGGTCAATAAGTTGTCAATAAATTGTGTGTGGAAAGGTTAGTAAGTTGCAATAAATTATCTGGCTAGGGTTGATGGATTTTATGTGAAAAGATCAACAATTTGTGTTGTTAAATTTTCTGGCTAGGATCAGTGAATTTTTTGCAAATAAGGTAAATAATATGTCAATAAATTGTCTGACTAGGGTCGATGAATTGTGTGGAAAGGTTAATAAAAATAAGGAAACTATCTTGCTACTAGAGAATATATTTTGTATGAAAAGGTTAATTCCTGATACATCGTCTGGCTAGTGAATTTTTTTTCCAAAAGGTCGGTCAATTGTATGATGAGGGTCAATCTTTTTCGGTCAAGGTCTATGAAATTTGTATTTAGGTAAAAGGGAATTTTGTAGTTAGGGTTGGTTAATCTTAAATGAAAAGGTCAGTGAACTAGATGAATAAGGTCCATCAATTCGGTTTTTAAAGCAAATAAATTGTGAGTAGGGTCAAGTAATTTCCTTTGGTTAGGGTCAATTAACTTTGTGTAGTTCTGGTAACAAAAAATATTAGTGCGTTTAGGGTTAATGAATCTTTTGCAAAAAAGGTAATTGAACTGTATGTGAGATCAATGTTTTTATGTGACAAGGTCACTGAATTGTGTATAAAGGTGAATTGTGTGAGTAGAGAATGAAAGGTTCATTTACTGTAGTCGAATTTGCGTCAAATTGCGTAAATAGGTAAATGAGTTGTGCAGAGTCAATGAATATAGTGAGCAAAAGTCAGTGAATTTTGCGAGTAGGGTATGAAATGTCAATTAACTTGCTAGGGTCAATACATTTTTCATGTAAAAGTCTGTGAATTTTGCAAGTATGGCGTGAAATGTAAATGAATTTATAGTTTATAGTTGCTGTGGTTTGTTGTTCATTTTGCTGTTTAAAGTACAAACAGTCGTTATGGGACAATATGGTATTATTTTATTTATGGACATTAATAATGTAGCGTATTCTAACTTAGTTCACTATGTTAAGGAAGTGTTTTGTAGTATTTCTGTATAATATTATCTGCCACAAATTCCTAGTTCTTATAAAAATCAAGAAAGACGTTAGCAAGTTCTTAACGTCTAAGTCCAATGTTATTCTTTTCATGGGCACGGGCAGCTCTGTAAATCTCATTCTACTAGGTAGAAGCTTCGTAAATCTCATTCTAGTAGGTTGTAAATTTATCTCCAATCTGTTTTGGTTGTTGGCTCCACCTTTCAACTTCTGTTATTGGAAGTAATTTTATGACGTCTTTATATTTGCCTTCTACACCAATCATCAGTATCCTGAGTTTGTTAATTTATTTATTTGTTATCGACAACCACTCAAATCACCTGTTTCATCTCTTGTGGATTAACTCTTATTGATTTTAGCCAATAACAAACTTTTTTGGAATTACGTAATACTTTTGACGTTTTGCCATTCGAAGACAGGTGCTCCAGGCCACTATTTCGACAATTAGCCAATCTACAACTGCCATCTACAAACATACCTGATTCTCTCCAAAATACTATGGTTTGGTTGGTCCTCGTTAAAGAGATGATGACGTCAGTTGTCACACTTTATGTAACTGGCTGTCAATTTATGACGTTTTCATTGTTTACTGATCAAAAAACAATACGGTTCCAACAGACCAAGGATTTTCTTTTCCGCCATCAGTTTAAAGGTATGGATAGTGAAATTCAGTTGTGTGACTCTTGTGAGCTCGATTATTTTTGGGTAAAGGCAAATATCATGGTGGTGCATATCCCGAACATGCAAAATATGCATAGGATTTTTTCCGTCAACATTGTGTTACCTTTGAGTGTTCAGTGTCCTAAGTGTCAGAAACCATTACTTTTTAGGGAAGATAAGCATATTTGGTATTGTAGTTCTACGGTGGTGATCGCTAAAACAAAGAAACGCCGGCGATGTGGGTATCAAGTTTCAGATTATAAAGGTACCTTTTTAGATGGTACTCATCTTCCTGCTTGGAAACTATAATTATTTATTAATCATTGGGTCAATAAATTGTGGAACCATCATACCATACTGTAATAGATTCTCGGACATTAATAAGGTAACCTAGTTCTTATACAAATCAAGAAAAACGTTAGGTAGGTTAGGGGTATGGGGGCAAGGCACCCACCTAAAAAGGGGGGGTGGGGGAGTGGGGGGGGGGCGAAGCCCCCGCCATCCAGGTGCAGATATATTCAGTGACAGGTTAGGTTAGAAAATTAAGGTTAGGTTAGTGCACAGCAACAATGTGACGTGCAATAACTGGTCATATAGTGCATTTGTATGCCATTTTCTCGTGTAAAATTCTTGGCACGGGTTTTCCCATTTCCAGTGTGTTTTTATGTATTTCCTCCATTTTGCCCTGTTTTTACCTACTTTGTCTCCCCCACCCAAACCCGCGTTCCCAAGGATGTTCCCCAGATTGTTATCTATGGGGGGAGGGTGGTGGTAAGGATAAGTATTCATTTGCGATGAAAATAAACCTCAAAATCATTCAAATCACATCATAATACAACAGTAAAACCCTATATTTTATGTTGAAAGCAATTAATGTCCATAAGTAAAATAATACCATATTTTCAAAAATAATTGTTGTGATGTTTTCTAAATTTTGCCGATGCAAGTACTCACGGTTGCTGTATGA
Source organism: Macrobrachium nipponense (assembly GCF_015104395.2). NCBI lineage: Eukaryota > Metazoa > Arthropoda > Malacostraca > Decapoda > Palaemonidae > Macrobrachium > Macrobrachium nipponense. The sequence continues at coordinate 164,488,265 of NC_087201.1, forward strand.
AAAACTTCAGCCTCTATTTTTCCAGATTCCTTTTCAGGGAGGATCTTGGGATTCGTGCCTAGTGCTCCTATGATTATGGGTACAGATTTCCACTGGCATATCCCATATCCTTCTTATTTCTATTTCAGATCTTGATACTTATCCATTTTTTTCCCTCTCTTTCTCTTCAACTCTGGTGTCCCATGGTATTGCGATATCAATGAGTGATACTTTCTTCTTGACTTTGTCAATCAACGTCACGTCTGGTCTTTGTTTTGCACGTATCACCCTATCCGTTCTGAATACCGCATAGTCCCAGAGGATCTTTGCCTGATCGTTTTCTATCACTCCTTCAGGTTGGTGCTCGTACCACTTATTACTGCACGGTAGCTGATGTTTCTTGCACAGGCTCCAGTGGAGGGCTTTTGCCACTGAATCATGCCTCTTTTTGTACTGGTTCTGTGCAAGTGCCGGGCATTCACTTGCTATGTGGTTTATGGTTTCATTTTTCGTATTGCACTTCCTACATATGGGGTAGAGATGTTATTTCCGTCTATCATACTTTGAACATATCTGTATTTTAAATGACAAAAATCAAACTGACCCGCTATTGAGGTTTCTTGGGATTATTAGTATTATTATTATATTATTATTCAGAAGATGAACCCTGTTCATATAGTACAAGCCCACAGAGGCCACTGCCTTGAAATTCAAGCTTCCAAAGAATATGGTGTCCATTAGCAAGTAGTAAGAGGAGGTAAAGGGAAGTCCAGAAAGATGAGGTCCCACATATCAACAAAAAATATAAATTGATAAACTTATAAATAATAAATTAGTTAATAGATAAAATTGTATAAAAATGCAAGGAGAATAGTGTTAGGGTATTAATTCATTGCATCTTTGCTTGAACTAACGAAGTTATTATGTGATATTCAATGCATTTGTAGAAAATACGAATAATGTAAGCAGTCAGTGACGTCACCCTCACGTTGTAGAGGGATTTTCTTGATTCTTCTGGAAAGATAAGATTATAACAAGAAAATGAGTGAGATAAGCAGTTTACAAGACTTAATTGAACGCCTGAGAAAACTTCCAAAGGAGATTTGTGAAGGAATTGTAAATTAATTAGGGATAGGCCTACTTACTGTGCTCAATACTGGTTTCAAAATGGAAATTGAACGTGTGATTTAATTTACTTATATCTAAGCATGGCATTTGATTATGACGGTTTGATGATGAAGGAAAAATCAAGGGAATAAAAGATTTACTGAGGAACATTTCCTTTCCAAGGAAATTATTCTCAGACCAAGACAGGGAAAGCTCTGCATCGTATGCATCCATGCAACGTAAAAACACCATACAAACAAACCTTGAATAAGATTTGTCTAACTTTGTTAGGGAAATTATTTTCTTATTTTGTTGCTGCTTGAAATATCATATTTCAAACAGTTTTCAATTTAAAGTAGTTAAAAATATTATTGTATTCGTACCTAAAGATATAACATTCCTTTAAAATATCTCTTGATGAGAATTATATAACCCTTGAATAAGGTTTGTCTAACTATGTTATGGAAAAGTAATTTTTTTCAGGTATTTGAAATAAGATATTTCACAATTTTCAGTTTAAAGTAGTTAGAAACATTATTTTATTAGTACCTAAATATATGAAATTTCTTTAAAATATTTCATGAAATTAATTAAAGTAGTTAGAAATATTATTGTATTCGTACCTAAATATATGAAATTATCTTTAAAATATCTCTTGAAATCTATCTAATTGCAGAGGCTTCCAGACACCATTTTGAGTCAAGTCCCGCCCCTGGACTTTTCTCTCAAAACAACTTCGGGTATATTTGTGGGAGGTAATTCAAACCATGCCCGGCAGGATAGCAGGGGCGCAAGTTCTGCAAAATGCAGGTGAATGCCCCAGGATGTCGACCCAAGATTCCTCAGGCCCTTCTTGATAAGTTCTGGAATTCATGGAAGGAAGAGAATTAGGTCCCCCTGCTGAAAAAAAGATATTCTATTAACGTCTTGGTTTGGTCGTATAATTAAAAGTGTTCTACTGCACTGTACGCTTTATGTAGACAGGTCACTTATTTATTCTATATTCGGAAGTTTGATAATTAGGTCATGCATATCGAGCATAACCAGAGCTTTGATAAATGAGTGTATACTGTAGTAAGCAGGTTTATTTTGTGCTCGAACCAGCGCTCTGTAATTATTTTGTGCTTGAACCAAATCTCTGCATTATTTTATGCTTGAACCAAAGCACTTTAATTATTTCATACTTGAACCAAAGCTCCGTAATTATTTTCTGCCTGAACCAGCGCTCCGTAATGATTTTGTGTTTGAACCAGTGTTCTGTAATGATTTTGTGCTTGAACCAGCACTCTGTAATTATTTGGTTCTTGAACCAGAGCTCTGTAATTACTTTGTTCTTGAACCAGCGCTCTGTAATTATTGTGTTCTTAAACCAGCGCTCTGTAATTATTTTGTGGTTGAACTAGTGCTCTTTAATTATTTTGTGCTTGAACCAGCGTTCTGTAATTATTTTTTTGCTCGAAATAGCGCTCCGTAATTATTTTCTGCATAAACCCAGTGCTCTGTGATTATTTTATGCTTGAATCAGCGCTCTGTAATGATTTTTGTCTTGAACCAGAGCTTTGTAATTAATTTGTGCTCGAACCAAAGCTTTTTAATTATTTTGTGTTCGAACTAGTGCTCCGTAATCATTTTGTTCTTAAACCAGCGCCCTAGAATCATTTTGTGCTTGGACTAGCGTTCCGTAATTATGTTGTGCTTAAACCAACGCTCATTTAACGAAAGAGAATCTTCATCCGTGTACTGATATTCTTCTGTAAAAGTAATGTATGTATATATATATATATATAATATATATATATATATCTATATATATATATATATATATATATATATATATATATATATATATATATAAGAACTGTTTACCCCCCTATTGATGAGAAAGTCATTCTTTTAGCTAATGTAAATAATATTGGAGAAAGGTGGGGGGGGGGGGGGGGAGTTTGGAGGGGATAGGGGAGGGAGATGTATTGTTGGAGGTAGGGGAGGGGGGGGGTATGGCGAGCGGGGTTTGGCTGAGCGGAAAATAGAGATGGCTTTTTGGGGCGGTCCAATCAGTCTTAGCCTGTGTTTTATTTGATTAAAGAAGTGGAAAAACTATGCAAAGAAACCGCTACTTTTTTTTTCGCAGAAAAACGATGCATTGTAGAATTTTCACTACCAAGAAAGTTAAAAGAAGAATTTATTCAAGTATAAAAGCTCTTGTGTCTAGGCGGAAGAGGAACATCTCTACCAGTTGACTGGAAAATACTTCATACAAAACTTCAAAGGAACTTCTAACTTCCGAAGTTTAAGTGGAACATGCAATGCATCACTATCCTAATATCATCTCCTTGATGTTTTAATGCATTTTATCTGTTTATTATTTATTCGATTTTTTTTCTTCTTCTAATAGTATGTTTTTCTTTTTTTTTATGCATTTTCATTTCCTCCTATTACTTCTTCCTAATGAACACTTTGATATTCTTCTGGCCAGCCCTGGAGAGCTGTTAATCAGCTCAGTTGTCTGGTAAAACTATGATATACTTAACTTTGGAAGCTTGAATTTCATTAAGTGAGTGGCCCCTGTGGTGGCTTGCTCCATATGAATAGGTTTTGTCTTCTGTAATAATAATAATAATAATAATAATAATAAAATAATAATAATAATAATAATAATAATAATAATAATAATAATAATAATAATAATAATAATAATGGAGGATGGGTTAGGTCGTCAATAGACTTAAGTCAAGTTAAGCAACATTGGGGTCTGGTCAGTCGTTGGATGGGTGACCGCTCTCCTCGGGCGTTGATTCCTTGGGAAAGGATCTTTACCATAATTTCCTCCAGTCTACTCAGCTGTAAATGAGTACCTATCCCTGATGGGGTAGGGGTCCAGCTATGGTTAAATAGCAAAACTCAGCAATGATGGAAAGAAAATGAAGGAATAAACGACAACAACGTAAATGGAAACCTCTGGCAACAGAGGAGCTTCGTCCGGCAACCAGGTATTCAACCCAATTGTAGGGGAAGATGGTCAGGTACTTGGAGGTCGTCATCCAGCAACTGATCACCACAACGACAGTAATCAACAGCCTGAGATTGGAGCTACAGAGGGCAAATGGAAAAAATGGACAAGAGAAGAAAATAGGAAATATGGAGATGCTACATCAGAAGCAACCCGACGGAGAGAGGATATAGAAGAAGATTGGTCAACATCTGGAATGAGAGGAATAACATCCCCCAAACAGAGCAGAGGCTGGCAGACCAAGTAAGGAACATAAAGAAAAAGAACTGGCTCTCCCCAACAGAAAGAGAAGAACTGGAAAGGAAAGGGAAATGTCACACGACAACGAATTACACGAAGACGAACTGAGAGACGTTGCCACAGAAGACGACAGGGAGGATGAGGTATCAAACAACACACACGAAGAAACACCGACGAAGTAACAGAGAGGACGGAATGGGTAGAAAAAGATTAGACAATGGATGGAGCCAGATACAGAGAGAACAAAAATCCCCTCCATGAAAGCCTACAACAACAAGAAATTAAGGGAGAAAACAAGTGAGGTCAATGAAATAATGGGTCTAATACACACCACCAATATCACAGAAACAAATAACTTGGTATATGCAGGAGCAAGATTAGTAGCAGAAACTGATGGGGATTCGAACACCAACACCACCGTCACAACCAACCCAACAGAAACTAAAACAGCACCTCCTTGGAAAAGGAGCCTGGAAAAGCAAATCATGGTGATGAGATCTGACTTGAGTAAACTGAAAGAGATGGCAGAAAAAAGGCTAAGAACAAGAAAACAAGGGAGGAACTCAACGAGAAATACAAAGTACAAGAGAGGACACTAAACAACACAATAGAAGATGTAAAACAGAGGCTTAAGGCCAAAGCACATAAGATCCAACAGTACATGAACAGGAATAAGGGATACCAACAGAACAAACTATTCGGAACCAAACAGAAAGACTATACAGCCAACTAAGAGGGGAAGACAACCACCCAGAAATTCCTGAAGCCGAACCAAGTAAAGAGACTCTGGGATAACATATGGAGCAACCCGGTATCACACAACAAACATGCAACATGGCTCCAGGAAGTCAAAGGAAGAAGAAACAGGGAGAATAAAACAAATATTCACAGAGATCACGACATGATACCACACACTTGGCTAATAGAATGCCTGAAAATATATGGGGCAGAGGAAAAACACCATCAGTTTCCTCAAAAATACAATGCGCAACTGGAATACAATACTTACAAGCTCTGGAATAAGACTAGCAGAGGTTAATATCAGGAGAGGGATCTTCCAGGGCGACTCACTGTCCCCACTACTCTTCGTAGTAGCCATGATTCCCATGACAAAAGTACTACAGAAGATGGATGCCGGGTACCAACTCAAGAAAAGAGGCAACATAATCAACCATCTGATGTTCATGGACGACATCAAGCTGTATGGTAAGAGCATCAAGGAAATAGATACCCTAATCCAGACTGTAAGGATTGTATCTGGGGACATCCGGATGGAGTTTGGAATAGAAAAATGTGCCTTAGTCAACATACAAAAAAGGCAAAGTAAAGAGAACTGAAGGGATAAAGCTACCAGATGGGAGCAACATCAAACACATAGATGAGACAGGATACAAATACCTGGGAATAATGGAAGGAGGGGATATAAAACACCAAAAGATGAAGGACACGATCAGGAAAGAATATATGCACAGACTCAAGGCGATACTCAAGTCAAAACTCAACGCCGGAATATGATAAAAGCCATAAACACATGGGCAGTGCCAGTAATCAGATAGCGCAGGAATAGTGGAATGGAGGAAGGCAGAACTCCGCAGCATATATCAGAAAACCACTAAACATATGACAATACACAAAGCACTACACCCAAGAGCAAATGGAGGAGGGAGAGGACTACTAAGTATAGAGGACTGCGTCAACATCGAGAACAGAGCACTGAGGCAATATCTGAAAACCAGTGAAGAAGAGTGGCTCAAGAGTGCATGGGAAGAAGGACTAATAAAAGTAGACGAAGACCCAGAAATATACAGAGACAGGAGAATGGCAGACAGAACAGAGGACTGGCACAACAAACCAATGCAAGGACAAATACATGAGACAGACTAAAGAACTAGCCAGCGATGACACATGGCAATGGCTACAGAGGGGAGAGCTAAAGAAGGAAACTGAAGGAATGATAACAGCGGCACAAGATCAGCCCTAAGAACCAGACATATTCAAGAACGATAGACGGAAATAACATCTCTCCCAGATGTAGGAAGTGCAATACGAAAAATGAAATCATAATCCACATAGCAAGCAAATGCCCGGCACTTGCACAGAACCAGTACAAAAAGAGGCATGATTCAGTGGCAAAAGCCCTCCACTGGAGCCTGTGCAAGAAACATCAGCTACCTTGCAGTAATTAAGTTGGTACGAGCACCAACCTGAGGGAATGAAAGAAAACGATCACGCAAAAGATCCTCTGGGGACTATGGTATCAGAACGGATAGGGTGATACGTGCAAACAGACCAGACGTGACTTTGATTGACAAAGTCAAGAAGAAGTATCACTCATTGATGTCGCAATACCATGGGACACCAAGAGTTGAAGAAAAAGTATGGGTGAAAAAATGGATAAGTATCAAGATCAGAAAATAGAAATAAGAAGGATATGGGATATGCCAGTGGAAATCGTACCCATAATTATAGGAGCACTAGGCACGATCCCAAGATCCCTGAAAAGGAATCTAGAAAAACTAGAGGCTGAAGTAGCTCCAGGACTCATGCAGAAGAGTGTGATCCTAGAAACAGCACACATAGTAAGAAAAGTGATGGGCTCCTAAGGAGGCAGGATGCAACCCGAACCCCACACTATAAATACCACCCAGTCGAATTGGAGGACTGTAATAGAGCAAAAAAAAAAAAATAATAAATAAATAAATAAATAAATAATAAATAATACTAATAATATAATATAATAATAATAAGTACAATAATAATAATAATAATAATAATAATAATATAATAATAAAATAATAATAATATAATAATAATACTTTGGAAGCAGACCCTCTCTCAGCATACTTTATTCAAAAGTATTTGGCTACTTCAGCAGCTTTACACTTGTAGAGATTCTTCTCTATTTTCCGAATAGCGGCTTTTTCCGTGCTACTCAGACAGGCTAGTAGAGCGCCTATGGAGGTCATGATCAAATACAGACTCAAAATTGGTGTATATATTTGAATTTTACAGATAAACTATGATACCATAGTTATCAAAGTCATTAACAATATCTCTCTCTCTCTCTCTCTCTCTCTCTCTCTCTCTCTCTCTCTCTCTTTCTTGAAGCAAGCGAGCTTTCGTCTGGAGCTGCCAGTCATCCTCTGGGCGGGAAGCGGTGTCCGTCCTCGTTTATATTTGGAGTTGACAGCAGGGGGTCTGCCCATGCTGTCTACTATTGGCTTGGGGCGGTAGGTCTTCGTTTTCATTGGTGGCTTGAACCGGGTCTCAAGCCACTTTCCACGCGTTGATGGTTGCGATACTATAAGTCCTGCAGCCGCCTAGACCTCCTTAGCGGCGCGGTTACGTCGATGGGCGTTTCGCTATGCTGCGGGACGTCACGGGCGGCTGCAGGACTTACAGTATCGCAACCATCAACGCGTGGAAAGTGGCTTGAGACCCGGTTCAAGCCACCAATTAAAACGAAGACCTACCGCCCCCCCCAACCAATAGTAGATCAGCATGGGGCAGACCCCCTGCTGTCAACTCCAAATATAAACGAGGACGGACACCGCTTCAAAGATCAGTCCACCCTGAGCTTCCCAGCCCGAGGATGTCTGGCAGCCCCCCCTCCAGACGAAAGCTCGCTTGCTTAAAGAAAGAGAGAAAGAAAGAGGAGAGAGAGAGAGAGAGAGAGAGAGACATATATATATATCGTTAATGACTTTGATAACTATGGTATCTAGTTTATCTGTAAAATTCAAATATATACACCAATTTTGACTCTGTATTTGATCATGACCTCCATAGGCGCTCTACTAGCCTGTCCCTTAGTAGCACGGAAAAAGCCGCTATTCGGAAAATAGAGAAGAATCTCTACAAGTGTAATGCTGCTGAAGTAGCCATTACTTTTAATAAAATAATAATAATAATAATAATAATAATTATAATGGGTACCAACTCAAGAAAAGAGGCAACAGAATCAACCATCTGATGTTTATGGACGACATCAAGCTGTATGGTAAGAGCATCAAGGAAATAGATACCCTAATCCAGACTGTTAGGATTATATCTCGGGACATCAGGATGGAGTTTGGAATAGAAAAATGCGCCTTAGTCAACATACAAAAAAGGCAAAGTAACGAGAACTGAAGGGATAAAGCTACCAGATGGGAGAAGGATACAAATACCTGGGTATATGGAAGGAGGGGATATAAAACACCAAGAGATAAAGGACACGATCAGGAAAGAATATATGCAGAGACTCAAGGCGATACTCAAGTCAAAACTCAACGCCGGAAATATGATAAAAGCCATAAACACATGGGCAGTGCCAGTAATCAGATACAGCGCAGTAATAGTGGAATGGACGAAGGCAGGACTCCGCAGCATAGATCAGAAAACCAGGAAACATATGACAATACACAAAACACTACACCCAAGAGCAAATACGGACAGACTATACATAACACGAAAGGAAGGAGGGAGAGGACTACTAAGTATAGAGAACTGCGTCAACATCGAGAACAGAGCACTGAGGCAATAATCTGATAAACCATGGAAGGCGAGTGGCTCAAGACGTGCATGGTAATAAGGAACTAATAAAAGTAGGCGAAGACCCAGAAATATACAGAGACAGGAGAATAGGGGACTGGCGCAACAAACCAATGCACGGACAATACATGAGACAGACTAAAGAACTAGCCAGCGATGACACATGGCAATGGCTACAGAGGGGAGGGCTAAAGAAGGAAACTGAAGGAATGATAACAGCGGCACAAGATCAGGCCCTAAGAACCAGATATATTCAAAGAACGATTGACGGAAATAACATCTCTCCCATATATAGGAAGTGCAATACGAAAAAATGAACCATAAACCACATAGCAAGCAAATGCCCGGCACTTGCACAGAACCAGTACAAAAGGAGGCATGATTCAGTGGCAAAAGCCCTCCACTGGAGCCTGTGCAACATCAGCTACCTTGCAGTAATTAAAGTGGTACGAGCACCAACCTGAGGGAGTGAAAGAAAACGATCAGGCAAAGATCCTCTGGGGACTATGGATCAGAACGGATAGGGTGATACGTGCAAACAGACCAGACGTGACTTTGATTAACAAAGTCAAGAAGAAAGTATCACTCATTGATGTCGCAATACCATGGGACACCAGAGTTGAAGAAAAAGTATGGGAAAAAATGGATAAGTATCAAGATCTGAAAATAGAATATAGAAGGATATGGGATATGCCAGTGGAAAATCGTACCCCATAATCATAGGAGCACTAGGCACAATCCCAAGATCCCTGAAAAACCCAAAAGGAATCCAGAAAAACTAGAGGCTGAAGTAGCTCCAGGACTCATGCAGAAGAGTGTGATCCTAGAAACGGCACACATAGTAAGAAAAGTGATGGACTCCTAAGGAGGCAGGATGCAACCCGGAACCCCACACTATAAATACCACCCAGTCGAATTGGAGGACTGTGATAGAGCAAAAAAAATAATAATAATAATAATAACCTACAGTAGAGAATTATCAGAATACTAACAATGATGCTTATACGAAGATACATTTTGTATTTTATTGGTGGGGAGCTTTATGAAATATCTCCAACGACAGTGTTCCTGAGACAGTGAAATGATTATGCTAAAATACCAAATCATGTTCATCTGGTTTTTATTATTCACATCTTACAATACTGCTGCTATTTCTGATTTAGCTTACCATCCCAGCCATATTTATTCATCAGAGAGAGAGAGAGGAGAGAGAGAGAGAGAGAGAGAGAGAGAGAGAGAGAGAGAGAGAGAGAGAGTCCTTTAATAGAAGTAAGATAGAATGTTTCTATTTAGATTTAGCATACAATCTCATAAATATTTATTTTATCAGAGAGAGAGAGAGAGAGAGAGAGAGAGAGAGAGAGAGAGAGAGAGTCCTTTAAAATGAGTAAAATAGAATGTCTTTGCAGTAAACGAAATTCCCCAGGGATGGATATATTCAATAATAGGATGAACTTGAGGATATCTTTCAACTAAAAAAAAATAAATCTTAAGTACTCGATATAAAACGATTATTCGGGGAGCCAGGTAATTTCTGATAGGTTGCATTAACGTAGGTGACGCAATACATTAATGGAATTTCATATATTCCAAAATTATTCGTCATAAGATTTGGAACTTGCATCTTTATATGAGGGCAATTGCAAAAGCTAATATAACCGATGTGGAAGGGGGAATATTTACTTTTGAAAGGGAGCCGTCATTATTATGAAATACTATTCCAAATGGTAACATGCTTGCAGAGTAAGCTTCTATAGAATAAAATGGCAATGCATAAAAAAAAAAGACGAAATGAGAATAAGGAACTGACAAAATATGAATGATAGTACCTATATATATTATATATATATATATATATATATATTATATATAATATATATATATATTATATATATACATATATATATATATATATATATATATATCTATATCTATATATATATATATATATATATACATATATATATAATATATATATATATAAATTATATATATATATATATATATATATATATATATATATATATATAGGTACTACTTCATTTTCATATTTTGTCAGATATCAAAGATAAAATCTTCCTTCAACCAACGCTTAAGGAGATTAAAAAAGAATTATCAGCATGGAGGGGGGACTTAGTAAAACGTGCTACCTGTGGATGGATCTCTTGGTATAAATACCGCTTTTTCTGTAACTTTTCTCATTCATTACCTACCTGAAGAGAGAGACAGCAGTCTCTGAAATATAGTACTTACTTTCTATATTTTAGCATTTTTGTGGCCTCCTTTTATTAGATGGAATTCTATTGTAACAGAACATTTTCACCAGTCTATATAGTATGTACCTATATATATATATATATATATATATATATATATATACTATATATATATATATATATCTAGGTATGTACCTATATATATATATATATATATATATATTATATATATATATATATATATATATATATAGGTACATACCTATATATATATATATATATATATATATATATATATATATATATATATATATATATATATAAGGTACATACTATATATGACTGGTGAAAATGTTCTGTTACAATAGAATTCCATCTAATAAAAGGAGGCCACAAAAATGCTAAAATATAGAAAGTAAGTACTATATTTCAGAGACTGCTGTCTCTCTCTTCAGGTAGGTAATGAATGAGAAAAGTTACAGAAAAAGCGGTATTTATACCAAGAGATCCATCCACAGGTAGCACGTTTTACTAAGTCCCCCCTCCATGCTGATAATTCTTTTTAATCTCCTTAAGCGTTGGTTGAAGGAAGATTTTATCTTTGATATCTGACAAAATATATATATATAGGGGTACTATACTATATATATAGGGTACATACCTATATATATATATACCTATATATATATATAGGTATGGTACCTATATAGATATTTATATTATATATATATATACCCTATATTATATATATATATATATATATATATATATTAATTTTTACTATATATATTTATATATATTAAGTTACTACCTATATATATATATATCGGTATATCTATATATATATAATATATTATCTTAAGGTACCATACCTATATTATATATATAGGTATCCATATATATCTAGGTTTATTAGTACCTATATATATATATATAGGGTATATCTATAATATATATATATATATCTATTATTATATATATATAGATATCTATATATATAAGGATTATATAGAGGTACCATAGATATATATACTATATATATAGAATAGATATATAATAGTAACATACCTATATATCATATATATATATGATATATATTAATATAATATTCTATATAGAATTATGAGTACTTTATTGATAATATATAATAGGAATTCTATTGAAACAGAACATTTTCACCAGTCAGATTTATAGTATGTAGCTATATATATATATATATATATATATATATATATATATATATATATATATATATATATATATATATATAATATATATATTATATATATATATATATATATATATATATATAGGTACATACCCTATATATTATATACCTATTATAATATATATATAGGTATGTAACCTATATATATATATTATATATATATATATATATATATATATATATATATATATATATATATAGGTACCATACCTATATATATATATTATATAGGTAATATATAATATAGGTATGTACCTATATATATATATATCATTATATATATATATATATATATATATATATATATATATATATATATATATATATATATATATATATTATATATATATCTATATATATATATATAGCTACATACTATATATGACTGGTGAAAATGTTCTGTTACAATAGAATTCCTATATATATATATATACTATATATATATATATATATATATATATATATATATATATATATATATATATAGGTATGTACCTATATATATATATATATATATATATATATATATATATATATATATATATATTATATATATATATATAGGTACATACCTATATATATATATACCTATATATATATATATAGGTATGTACCTATATATATATATATATATATTATATATATATATATATATATTATATATATATATATATATATATATATATATATATATATATATGGTACATACCTATATATATATATGGTATAATATATATAGGTAGGTAGGTACCTATATATATATATATATATATATATAATATATATATATATATATATATATATATATATATATATATATATATATATATATATATATATATATATATATAGGTACATACTATATATGACTGGTGAAAATGTTCTGTTACAATAGAAATTCCTATATATATATATATATATATATAATATATATATATATATAGGATATAGGTATGTACCTCTATATATATGATATATATAGATATATATATATATATATATATATTTATATATATATATAATATATATATATATATATATATATAGGTACACCTACCTATATATATAGGTATAAAAATATATATAGGTATGTACCTATATATAATATATATATATATATATATATATAGTATATATATCTATTATATATATAGTTATATATGATAGGTACATACTATATATGACTGGTGAAAATGTTTCTGTTACAATAGAATTCCATCTAATAAAAGGAGGCCACAAATGCTAAAATATAGAAAGTAGTACTATATTTCAGAGACTGCTGTCTCTCTCTTCAGGTAGGTAATGAATGAGAAAAGTTACAGAAAAAGCGGTATTTATACCAGAGATTCCATCCACAGGTGGCACGTTTTTACTAAGTCCCCCCTCCATGCTGATAATTCTTTTTTAATCTCCTTAAGCGTTGGTTGAAGGAAGATTTTATCTTTGATATCTGAATCCCAGGTGCTCTTTGAGATGTTCATTACTTGTCTTTCTTTAATCAAGGCTGACTCTATCATCTGGCGTTTGTACCGACATTTGCTGCTATAATTGTACTTGGCAAATTCCAGTTTATTCTGTGGTTATGGTTATTAATAATGTTAAAAATATTTGAGCTCTCATGTCTATACCTATACTATTTGTGAGTGTGTGTGTGTGTGTGCATACTGCACCCTGAAGTCTAACTGGCCTTGCAGAAACTAGAAAGAAAACAATCTGCTAAGTTTAGTTTTCAAACTACAAACATCGCTTTAAGAGAATATAAAATCCAAAACCTGTTTTGTATTGACTGAAAGCAGAAGAAAATGGGGAAATAGTGCCTAGGATAACAACTGCCATAGAAGAATACCAATTGGTAAATGATTCATTCCTCAAAGGGCCTATGAAGAATGCTATGCATGTATACAAAATTGATTTAGAACTACCTTTTCTTCTATGCATTGTTTGTACATACATATATACATACGTATATGCAGGCAAACACACACACACACATACATAACATCATACATGATATATATATATATATAGTATATATATATATATATATATATATATATATATATATAATAGATAGATAGATAGTAGATAGATAGATAGATAGATAGATAGATGATAGATAATAGATACATAAACATACATACATACATACATACATACATACATACATATATACATGGATAGATAGATAGATCGATAGATAGATAGTACTATAAAGGGCATGGTCTAATTCGTATCAGTGATACCTATATAGGAAAGAAATAATAAGAAACGGAAGCTCTTCCTGATAGATCAAATTATAACAATACAAATGCAAAGTTGTATTGTCTCGCTTTCCAAAACGTTTATCACAAATGAAAAAGTTTACTAAACCCCATGCACTATTTCTGTCTTTAGTATTTGTCAACCATTCTGAATTAGAAGTCTCAGATACTGCTTAAACAAAATCTTTATAAACTGAATGGTTTGTCCGTCTGTATGAAATTTTCGGAATAATCTTATAAATACAAAGAAATAAATATCTCAGGTTTCTAAGAACATTTCTTGAAGGTTAAATGATGTATGGAGTTTGAAATACAATTTTGTAGACTTTACGAATATAAAGAGGAATGAAGGCTCTAGAATTGATAGAATTTATGTAAGGGATTTAGCGTGTAATGTTACTGAAACTTTAAACATTCCCATTCTGATCACAACAGATTTTCATCTATTAAAATAGAAGATAATCTGCAATGGGCTCATGCATATTGGAAATTAAACTAAGATTTTAGAGAGTGACCTTGTTGAAGGGAACTTTCAACTAATGTGGAATGATCTAAAGATGAAGAGTGATAACCATGTCCATGGCAATATAACTGATTGGTGGACATAAACAAAATAGTTTATAAAGAGCTTTTTCGTACAAGCATCAAAGAAAGGAGCATGGGAAAAGTTTACATAATGTATTGAAAGCACATTTTAGGAAATTGTATCATCATCATCATCATCATCATCATCATCATGTTATAGGCAGTCAGTTCGAAAAGATATCTGAATTAGAGGAACGGATAAAAACAACAAAAGATGAAATATGTGAAGGGGTAAAAGTTAGATTAAGAACAGAGGAAAAAATTCAAAGAGAAAAAATGTCTCAATATCTTTCAGGAAAAGAAAAGACTCCTGTGGCAATGATACCAAATTTAAAAACAAAGGAGGAGATATACATAACAGACAATAAAGCAATGGAAACACGTGTAGTAGAGTGCTATCAGAAATTGTACAATAAATATGAAAGTAATACCCAGGTTCAAAAGAGAGTTTTAGATATGATTCACTCTGTGATAGGCAATAATAATAATGAATTATTAACAGCAGAGGTCAATGAAAGCGAAGTATGGGAGGTTATATCATCGATGAAAAATGGAAAAGCACCTGGCATAGATGGATTACCAGTAGCATTTTTAGGAAAATGTGGAATATAACAAAAGTAAAATTTTTAGATGTAATGAAGTACATATTTAAAAACATGGTGATTGGTACTGATATGAACAAGGGAGTACTGAAATGACTTTGGAAGGATGATAGTTCACATTGCATTGAAAATTGAAGACCTATCACATTACTGAATGTTGATTATAAAATAGTGACAGAGATAATTGCAAATAGATTAAAAAGGTCACTTCCACTGTGCACATCACCTGAATAGTTCTGTAGTGTCCCAGGACGATCGATAACAAATGTAAATACAACGGTGAGAGATATTATGAAGTATTACATAAATGGGAAAGATATGCAAGCTGCTTTAATTAATTTAGACTGGGCAAATGCCTTTGACAGAGTATATTTGGAGTTTTTGTTTAAAGTGTTGGAACGGTTTGGATTTATCTTGAAGGTCATTGGTCTAATGAAAATGCTATGCACAAATGCAAAGTGTGGTATGTATTAATGGCAACTTAACTAAGCCCTTTTCCATCAAAAGATTAGTTAAACAGGGTTGTCGTTTGTCGATGAGGGTGTTCATAATTGCGCAAGAGCCATTGTATATTGTTGAAACAAAGAGTTAGTAAATATTCCTGAAATGCTAAATGATCTACGAATTTCTGTTGTTGGGTATGCAGACGATAGCTCTATTGTAGTCTGTAGAGATGAAGTGATAGAAGACAATTTTAAGGTCTTAAAAATGTGTGAGGATGCTACTGGGGTTCTTCTTAACTTGAATAAAACGAGTATATTTGGGTTAGGGCAATGGAAAAACAGAACCTTATGGCCAGTACAAAATTTTGAACATACAAACCGATAGCTGCAAACTTTTAGGTATAGCTCATTTTAATGTTTTTTTTTATAAACAAGGGAGGAAAACTGGAAAAATTTGAGCAAATTTTGTGAAATTGGTTGGCCTTTCACATAGTAGGAAGTTAATTATATTTCAAAAAGCTCTGGTCATCAATATGAAGTTTTTATCAAAACATTTTGAGAAGCAGATAGAAAAATGTATTTTCAAGTATTTATTGAGAAGTAATTACCTGCCAATTAGCAGGAAAACAACAGGCTGAAAGACAATGGCCATTGATCTTCCCAACCATCTGGTCAGGCGGATGAACTCTTACCCAGCTAGAGCCAACGGCTGTTTGGTGGACAGACACACTATACCAGCGAGAGTCAATGAATGGAGAGATCTCCCCAACTCAGCAAGTGGAAGAACTTTCCTAGGAGATTAAACGACTGTTCGGCAGACAAGCAAACGAGCTCATAGGGTGAGAGGGATACCAGAAGCTAACCAGTAGGCCACCAGAAGGTCACCAGAAAGCATGCAGAATGATACCATACAGATGCCATAAGATAATACTGTGGGAGGAATGTAGAAGGCTGGCTCTACAGAAAGAAGGAAATGTTTCTTCAAGTATGCTATGTACCGTGATGAAGTCTTCTAGCTTAAGATCTCTGGCAAAGTGGGCAAATAGTCAGATATCTAGATCGATTCTTGTAGGTGTCTCTCTTCTCGTAATTCTTTGGAAATAATCTGGAAGACTGGCTGGGCAGAAAGTCAAGTATGCTATTTCCTTTGATGAAGTCTTCTGGTTGAAGATCTCAGTTAAAGCAGGCAAAAAGTCGGATATTTAGATCTATTCTTGCAGATGTCTTACTTATGGTAATTCTGTGGAAATAACCTAGAAGCCCGGCTGTGCAGAAAGTCAAGTATGCTATGTCCATTGATGAAGTCTTCTAGTAGAAGATCTCAGTCAAAGCGGGCCAATAATCAGATATCTGGTTCTATTCTTGCAGATGTCTCCTTTCTGGTAATTCTGTGGAAATAATCTAGAGGACCGGCTCTGCAGAAAAGTCAAGTATGCTATGGGCCCTTGATGAAGTCTTCTAGTTTTAAGATCTCCGCCCACGAAGAGGACAGCCACCAGCAACGGGCCCCCTGATGACATCGCTCGTGAACGTCACAGGTATTGCCCAATGAAAAGTGAGGTACCCGTTTTCTTCAAGCCAACCGAATGCAGTAAATAGCGTGAATACATCTGACACAGACCATTGCACTCAGCGATCCCGTCCCGAAGATGGCCAAACGAGGTGGCCGAAACATGTAGACGCCTTGAAAACCAGAAAAGAAGAAATAACAAGAAATACCGGATAGACCCCTGACGACTACGGCCTGTTCCCCGACCTACGAAACCCACCTGTATACCTGTTGACCGACCCCAGCCCTGTCCCTGATAACCAGTTTTGCTTTTGATAACACCAGCCCGCCCGAAATTTCCGTTGACGACCTACAGCACGATGAACATTGGACAGCTGCTTTATAATACCAGCGTGCCAGAAAGAAAAATCATAAGGAGAATTGAAAGAATATTGTACAAAATCATTCTGTGAATTCTGCCATTATTTTCAATATTATTATTATTATTATTATTTATTCATTTATTTATTTATTTTTATCACAGTCCTAATACGACTGGGTGTATTGATAGTGTGGGGTTCCGAGTTGCACCCTGCCTCCTTAGGAGTCCACCACTTTTCTTAATATGTGCGCTGTTTTTTAGGAGCACACTCGTTTTTTCCAGATTCCTTTTCAGGGATCTTGGAATCGTGCCTAGTGTTTTCCTATTATTATTATTATTATTATTATTATTATTATTATTATTATTATTATTATTATTATTATTTATGGAAAAACTCTCTATCACGTGAGTATATATAATGTTCTAAAGGGTCCACAATACTACAAAGTGTAAAAGTCTGTGTATAATTTTGAAGACTTTACAGAAAGCTTTTCGAACCCTTCCTGGGTTCATCTGCAGTCCAAATGAATAATGGATTATTATTATTATTATTATTATTATTTTTTTTTTTTTTTTTTTTCTTTTTTTGCTCTATCACAGTCCTCCCATTCGACTGGGTGGTATTTATAGTGTGGGGTTCCGGGTTGCATCCTGCCTCCTTAGGAGTCCATCACTTTTCTTACTATTTGTGCCGTTTCTAGGATCACACTCTTCTGCATTAGTCCTGGAGCTACTTCAGCCTCTATTTTGTTTTTCTAGATTCCTTTTCAGGGATCTTGGGGATCGGTGCCTAGTGCTCCTATGATTATGGGTACGATTATTTCCACTGGCATAATCCCATATCCTTCTTATTTCTATTTTCAGATCTTGATACTTATCCATTTTTTCCCATACTTTTTCTTCAACTCTGGTGTCCCATGGTATTGCGACATCAATGAGTGATACTTTCTTCTTGACTTTGTCAATCAACGTCACGTCTGGTCTGTTTTGCACGTATCACCCTATCCGTTCTGATACCATAAGTCCCAGAGGATCTTTGCCTGATCGTTTTCTATCACTCCTTCAGGTTGGTGCTTGTACCACTTATTACTGCAAGGTAGCTGATGTTTCTTGCACAGGTTGTTCCAGTGGAGGGCTTTTGCCACTGAATCATGCCTCTTTTTGTACTGGTTCTGTGGAAGTGCCGGGCATTCACTTGCTATGTGGTTTATGGTTTCATTTTTCGTATTGCACTTCCTACATATGGGAGAGATGTTATTTCCGTCTATCGTACTTTGAACATATCTGGTTCTTAGGGCCTGATCTTGTGCCGCTGTTATCATTCCTTCAGTTTCCTTCTTTAGCTCTCCCCTCTGTAGCCATTGCCAATTGTCATCGCTGGCTAGTTCTTTAGTCTGTCTCATGTATTGTCCGTGCATTGGTTTGTTGTGCCAGTCCTCGTTCTCTGTTCTTTCTGTCTTTCTCCTGTCTCTGTATATTTCTGGGTCTTCGTCTACTTTTATTAGTCCTTCTTCCCATGCACTCTTCAGCAGCCACTCGTCTTCACTGGTTTTCAGATATTGCCCCAGTGCTCTGTTTTCGATGTTGACGCAGTCCTCTATACTTAGTAGTCCTCTCCCTCCTTCCTTTCGTGTTATGTATAGTCCTGTCCGTATTTGCTCTTGGGTGTAGTGCTTTGTGTATTGTCATATGTTTCCTGGTTTTCTGATCTATGCTGCGGAGTTCTGCCTTCCTCCATTCCACTATTCCTGCGCTGTATCTGATTACTGGCACTGCCCATGTGTTTATGGCTTTTATCATATTTCCTCCATTGAGTTTTTGACTTGAGTATCGCCTTGAGTCTCTGCGTATATTCTTTCCTGATCGTGTCCTTCATCTCTTGGTGTTTTATATCTCCTCCTTCCATTATTCCCAGGTATTTGTATCCTGTCTCATCTATGTGTTTGATGTTTGCTCCCATCTGTAGCTTATCCCTTCAGTTCTCGTTACTTTGTGCCTTTTTGTATGTTGACTAAGGCACATTTTTCTATTCCAAACTCCCATCCTGATATCCCCAGATACAATCCTTACAGTCTGGATTAGGGTGTCTATTTCCTTGATGCTCTTACCATACAGCTTGATGTCGTCCATGAACATCAGATGGTTGATTCTGTTGCCCTCTTTTCTTGAGTTGGTACCCGGCATCCATCTTCTGTAGTACTTTTGTCATGGGAATCATGGCTACTACGAAAGAGTAGTGGGGAACAGTGAGTCGCCCTGGAAGATCCCTCTCCTTGATATTAACCTCTGCTAGTCTTATTCCAGAGCTTGTAAGTATGTATTCCAGTTGTGCATTGTATTTTTGAGGAAGCTGATGGTATTTTCCCTCTGCCCCATATATTTTCAGGCATTCTATTAGCCATGTGTGTGGTATCATGTCGAAGGCTTTCTTATAGTCTATCCATGCCATGCTTAGGTTGGTTTTTCCTTCTGCTACTGTTCTTCATTACCATTTTGTCTATCATTATTATTATATTATGATTATGATTATTATTATTCTTATTATTATTATTATTATTATTTATTATTTATTATTATATTTTATTATTATTATTATTATTATTATTATTATTATTATTAAAATATTTGGAGAAAAAATTCCACAGTATATATGTATACGTATATTCCTAATGATAAATCTATAAATCTGGTTAGATATATCTTTAAATATGTGCACTACATAGGTAGATCACTCTAAGTAGGTCCCCACAAACAAGATGACCAATACAATTTCACTCGGAAATTCTGTACTCACTGCGTTCCTAAGTGCAGCTATCAGTGAACTTTTGTAACTTCTGTGAATTTAACAGGGCCCGGTTTTCGCTCCCTTATGACGTACTTAGTTCTTCACGAAGAAAGAAGACACGACCGTAAGATACACAGGAAAGCGAGAATCAACAATAAAAAGATATTGCTGCAACATTCCAAGAGTAAGGAATATCCTGGCGTGATAACAAGCACCAACCTACAATGGTGGACTGGGCTTTCATTGTATGTAATGGTCTCTCTCTCTCTCTCTCTCTCTCTCTCTCTCTCCTTCTTCTTCTTCTTCTTCTTCTTCTTCGTCGTCGTCGTCGTCTTCAACACACGCATGTTACTTTGAATTTTATTTTTTTTTCTTACTTCAGTTCTTTGTAAATTACTTTAACATCTGTTAAAAAGTTGCGCATATCTACCAGTTGTTATAAATATACCTAATTATAGTCATATTGACAAGGAGGACGTTTCAGGTGTTCGAAAGCTTTCTGTTTTGTATTTTAAATTACAAAATCAAATAGACACACTTTTCCAATAATAATATAATAATAATAATAATAATAATAATAATAATAATAATAATATAATAATAATAATAATAATAATAAATGCATGTGTGTATGTATGTATTTATGTATGAATATATATATAATATATATATATATAATATATATATATATATATATATATATATATTATATGTATGTATGTATGTATGTATGTATGTATGTGTATGTATGTATACACTTCACATAACGTGTATTGTTCTGGCAGAATTAAGCTTTTTTCCTACTAAAAAAAGACGGTAATTCTCTCATCCTACAGAACCGTGAGCGTACGAGCATCTATGAAGTGTATGTGTGTGTGTGTGTGTGTTCGTTTGTATGCGTGTGTGTTCCCCATTCAGATGAACGTACCTAAATTTAGTCGGCATAATTGGAAGTAGGAAACAAATGAGAAGAGGCAACTGAGATCTCCTGAGATGTGTTGCCTTAGGCTGGATAAAAATCCGATATTGTTTACTGTTCTTAATATATGACTAACAACATCCAAGAAGGGTTGAGAAAGGAAAGCCGGTGGTGACGCCGCGCTGTTTCTAACTGTATTCTGTTTAAATTACTTACAACAAACGATGACAAGAAGTCATCGGAAAATCTTACAGGATCACAAAACAAGTAACAATCACTTATCCTCAAATTTCTTACTCAACAATTACAAAGGCAAATCACTCAAAATTAAATTAAAGCAAATACAATACAATTAACAAATAATAATGCAGTGTTTCAATAAACTTAGATTATTAAAAAAAAACTCATAATTCAAATGACAATAAGGAAAACGTTGAACAGCAAATTAAATGGCATACTCAACTAAATAAACAAGTAAGCCTTTCACAAAGTTAATTCCAACATTCTCCCCACCATAGGAGTCATAAACTCCTATCAAGAAAACATAATAATGAACAAGGTACGTCCAATAACATTCAGTAAGTTTACACTGGAATTTGTCTCAAATAGAAGTTAAAATTTAACAGTAATTTTCAATAGATTCTGTAAGCAGTAACTCAAACTGATGTTTGCTGAGACAAAAATAAACAATAAATTAGGATAAATGTTATTCATAGCAAAATGGACTTACAAATCTTGAATAAACATGTGAATCTAGATGCAAACCTATATGCTCAATCTAGTTTTTCCTATGGGGCCTTAGTTATCCTGCCCGATCGGGTGCGATTCTCAACAGAGTACTCAAGAGGGAATACAGACTTAGATTTCTCAAGAGGGGATTCAGGCATGGATTCATTTATGGTTTCTGTTATAGCTTCAGAGTCAAAACTTGAAATTTCCAGATAATGTAATCTTTGTATAGGCCTGGTAATTACCCCTTTGGAAGTTTTTACATTTACACTTCTAATAAGTCCATCCATCCTTGCCTGGAAATACATCAACTATCACACCCAAGGGTCAATGCAGTCTGGACAAATTATCTTCCTTCACTAACACTAAATCGCCCTTTTTCAGGTCACAATTTGGAGTGAAACCCTTAACAACACAAGGTAAATTCCTGATATAATCATTGCTCCACACAGTCCAAAACTTATTTAAGATCTGCCTTCTTAAGATTTCTCTATCACTTAAATCCTTAGCTGAAATACAAGAAGGGTCAGTGCTTCACCGGAGTTTGAAAACCTGTACTTCTCCCAATAAGAAAATGAAGAGGGAGATAAAGGGACAGGGGCATCAGGTTCTTCACTAACAAAGTCAAAGGCCTGGAATTTACACATGCCTCAACTTCATGTAAGGTCGTTTCTAATTCACACTTGGAAATATAATTACTACCTAAAGTTTTTCGAACAGCAGACTTTACTGATCTTATTAAACGTTCCCACCAACCTCCCCCACCAAGGAGACCTTGGAACTATAAATCTCCAGTGGGGAGACAGGTGTCCATAAACGACACCCTGTGACGTTAACCAATTTGACGCCCTCCTCTCACCCACCCCCGCCAACCCCCACCCCCCACAAATCCATTTCAACATCATTCATGAATAGGTAATTGTTCCTTGCATGATTTCCACAAAAGTCTGATGCCTAGGTTGCAAAAAAAGGAATAATTAATCTACCAAGCTGAGACTCATTACACGTTTGATGCAACAGCTGCTGACGTTTTTTTTAATTCACGAATGTCTGTTACTAACGAGGTATCTGTGTTGCAACATGCTTCGTTGTGTAGGAGATTGCATGTTTTATTGCACGCGCTCGTCGACTTCGGGTCAACAATGCCGGTTGAATATTTGAATACCTGGTGTCGTTCACTACAGCAATCTATTTCTAAGACGAATTTCTCCATGGCAACATTAATAAAAATACTAAGGCGAATATAAAATGTAATAAAAAAAAAAAAAAAAAAAATAACGTATTACGATTTCAGAGAAATTTCAAGCTTACTTTGATCGCATCTATAGAAATCTGGAAAAGAATTCAAAAGTTCTATACAAATATATTTTTTTATCCTTACGGTGTGTGGTTAGACACTTCTGAAAACGCCAGCAAAAAATAGAACTATAAAATTATAAAATCCCCTTCCCTCGAGGTCGTCTCAAATGAGGTAAATCTTCACTTGCCTCCTCAAACTCCTCCTCTTCCTCAGAAAGATTTCTTTACCTCCAGAATAAGTCGACAATTCTTTACAAAACGCAAAATGATATGTTATTAAATCTGAAATGTCAAGAGCTCCGCAATTTATTTCCTTTTTTGAAGAAAAACAATTGCGTGATCCGTCCTCCACCTTACTCGGGACGTGAGCAAGATTTTCCACTGGAGCATATGTTACAAACGGTTGTTTCCTAACTTAACGTGAAGTGGTCTTCGTAATTAATACTCATAATTAGTACTACTCAAACTAATAACAAGGCTCAAGCAAAATGGACACAAATTAAACACGTTCATATACCCTCAGTTACAAGATTAAACACAAAATAATTGAACAGAAATATAGCCTCTAAATTCAGTATATCAAATAAATTAGAACGTGCTAAAATTTACTGACAGATAGCCCATTGTTTCACCAATGAAAATGAAAAAATACGCTATATCTATTTTTTCTGTACTGTTTAATATGGACATTATCCAATTTTTACATCTGCATCCTAATACATGAATCATAATCCTATCTATCATAAAACTCCTGTATCTTTAACTAAACGCGAAACATCTTTTTCAGACTTTTTTTTTACCTTTCCTCCCCTCCAACACCCCCCCCCCCAGCTATAACAAAGATGAGAGAGAGAGAGAGAGAGAGAGAGAGAGAATGAACAATGGAATTATTAGCTTTGATACATCATACATTACTTTAGACATTCCAGCATGAAATTCTACCATTCCCTCTGTTTCAAAATTTATGAACCATTCGGTTTCATTTCACTGTGGCAAGTTGTCGAAGGTTAATATTTGGGTGCACATGGTCTGATGACTTTTTTTTTTTATGTCGCACGAAATAGGTTCCCTTTATTAAATATTGTATCTTTGATTATTATTTTATTATTCATAATAATAATCTATACATGAGCCAAGCTATTCAGGAAACGAAAACGTACAAGCATTTCATTATTTCATACAACTGAAAGAAGTGAATTCAGAATACGATTCAGTAACCAGAATCAACTACCCATAACCACTACATTCATCGTAATGTCAGTATAATGTCTAACTCCAGAATAGTTTTGGAAATACCAAAAGGCTTCAGATTGAAAAGGGATGGATGGCGATCTTCTGCTCTTTAGGTGAAATGCAAACCAACAGGATACTAATGCTAAAACTGAACTAACATTGCTGCAAAGAGGAATAAGAGGAATAATAATTCACGTCTGTGATCAGTGAATATTTGTATGAAAAGCAGATGAATTTATGTTTAATCTTACATGGCAACATGATATTCAACTTGTTGGCTCTCGATATCCATTTTTTTCTATTTCCTCTTTTGCAGTCCCTAATAAACCGAACTATGGAGTTTATTGGTCACTCTCACCAAATCATGTATACATTATCATACCCTTTCGCATATACTGGAAATGTTTATGTCGAATGTAATTTCGATTCTCTGTACAGATTACTGAAAATGTTTTTCTTTTTCTTATCAGAATAAAATGAAAAGTATTTGTCATTAATTCTTTACTTGATTTCATTGTCTGTTGAGTTAATTTATTCAAGTAATGTTATTAACTTTTGTTTCTATGAAGTTAAAAAGAATAAATATCCCTGAGTATGGTGGGGAAAAGGACTGTAGATTGATCATACGTATGCATTTCGCTAATTTACTGGGCAGTGTGATATGAAAAGTACCGTCATAAATCATGCATATTAAAAAATCTATAATTGTCTGATTAAGCGAGAGAGTCAAGTCATATCCCCTTCTGTGAATAGGTTCAGATCTTTATGTTAGTCTCTCTGTGCCTTGGACTATATCATTCGACAAATCTGGGAACAATCGTTTATGAATCATACAGTAATAAGTCAATCTTTTTCTAAATTATGAAATGAGTAATATTGAATCATACTATCCAATAACAAAACGGTGCTTTACATGCATCTCTGGATGTGTGTTTATCTTCCTATCAGAGTGTAATACCATGAGAGCGTGGGGCGGGGTGGGGTGGGGGGGTGGGGGGTTGGGGGGTTGGTGGGGGGGGGGATGGGGGGGGGGGGGGGGGGGGGGCTCGACGAGGTAATCCTTACCTCAGGGGAGTGAAACCATTTATAAGATATTCAGTCGATTCTCTCTCTCTCTCTCTCTCTCTCTCTCTCTCTCTCTCTGTCTCTCTCTCTCCAGGCTAGAAATCTTTAGGATAATGTGAATGCACAGTAAAACCTGCTCCTGCCAATAAGCGAGCACACGATGTCTCCTCGGTTAGACTAACAAGTCTTTGAGACATCTTAATCCTTGTAACTCCTTGTAACTCTCTCTCTCTCTCTCTCTCTCTCTCTCTCTCACACACACACACAAACACACACACATCTTATCAAAATTGCCAAAATTCCAACACGCCTCCATTTTTATTGCCACAGATTCATTTTAATTTCAACTCCATCACTGTCTAGTCTCCAGGGGATCCCCCTTATTTCCTGAGTAAGCCTCATATTTCATCCTGTCTTTTATTCTCTGAAACTCCTCCGCTATGTTAAGTTTCATTCCCTTCCTCGCGCACCTTTGACGTTTCGTGTTTCAGTTTCCAGGAATACACATATATATTCCCGAGTTGATATCAGGGTATACGTTTCTCAACGACGAAATGCCCACCCATTCCAAGACGCAAAATACATGTGTTTTTTTATGGTTTTAAATGTATGGATGTATTGCATTTTTTACGTGAAATAAATTCCTTCCCGAAATATCCTCGAGGTAACCTTTAATCTAGAATAATCACAAGTTTCTAAACATCGTAGGCGCCTCTATAGATGAAAGTAGCTACATTTACCTGACAACTTAACTAGAGATATTTTGTGGCTCAAAATGATTCTAGATTGAAGTGCAGTTTAGTAAAGGATTTTTTATTTTAATTTGGTGCAAAACACAAAATATAATCGTTGCTATACTCGTTTATAAGCAGAAAGGAAAGACATATACTCTCATTCGTTATCATGAAATATTTCTCTACAATTCTTTGACGCAGTTGAGTCATCTTCTTAAACGTATTACTGACCCATTTTGGCAACTGTTTCATCGTATATCTTGAAGTGAAATATCAGTTATTGAAGGCTTCAGTCACATTTTGGAAACCCTCTCAAAGTTAATCTCAAGGATACCATATTGCAACCTTCAGGCAACTGATTTGTTATCTCATAGACGACAAACGTATAATAAAATATTAGATACACTTGAGGACCTCTTCAAATCTTCAGGGTTTATCCAGAGCGACCCTAATGTGAATTGCTTTTCGTAGAAGTGGTTCATGTCTTATTAAATTGTGCATTTGCTATAAGATCTAGGGGCATATTTGTTTAAAATTGATTATACTGCAGATTCAAAGATGAGCTGAGATTAAAACTTGGCTAACCGCAGTAATAAAAGATATTTCACGGTCGTCTCAAAGTTAAACAAGGCTCGTGGAGCCATTCCTGTTCTCAAGAACAAGGAGATCAAGAACAAAATCCTCTGAGAATAGGCTTCTCTTGTGAAAGAACAAACGAGGTCACTTCCTGCTTTGATAATCGCGGACATCTTTCTTCATTAGTGTCATCGCAAGTATTAGTATATCTGAGACGAATTAATTTTTTTTTTCATCACTCAAGCGACTTAAGATCTCATATGTCATAAGAGCAGGATTATTCTGAGGTCTATTTCCTTGATGAGCATCCACGTGGATGCAGAGGTTGTTGTGGCTCTCAGCTCAAAATCCCAGTTTAATTCACTAGGAATGATAAGGTTACGAGGATCTTAATATATATATATATATATATATATATATATATATATATATATATATATTATATATATATATATATATATATATATAAAATCAACCACTAACGACGACCTCTCCCAAGCCTTCATCAAGCGATTTCTTTGCAAGATGTTAAGTTGAAATTCGCGAACTTTTGAATTATAATCAGCAGGACACGTGTAATCTCTGGGCCATTAGGTTAGTTTGGTGCAGGCTTGGTAAAGCTAAATCCCTTTTTTCGTTATGTTTTTTAACAATAAAAAAAAAAAGAATTTAGGGCAAATGTATGGTCCTAACTCGTTGAAAATTTTTGGAAAACGAGAAAGAATATGTGAAAATAAAGAAAAACATGGCTTTAGAATGAAAGAAATAAAATTACTCTGGAGATGATATTGATAGTATCGAATAATTTGCAACAGTTCAAATTACCATGAAATCCTAGTAGTAGGTTAAAACGTATCTAATGTCCTTGAAATATTGTTTGACGAGATTAGTTGGCTCACACTCTGATTAATGCGAGAGTAATCTATAGCAATAACTAGCAAATTGCTTATTATTGCTATAGATTACTCTCAACATACTACTTTACGGATTAGTTATTTGTCCTTAGAACTCTACTGATAATTAAACCCACATTTCATTAAAGAAAAAAATCCTGGGTAGATGCAATGCAACCTGCTTATAAACTTTGTATAATGTGAGCAGATTGATAAACCATCGGAGTAATTTAAGAAGAATATGTACAGAGGAATATATTAAAAGTGAACACAAAAGAGCTCGAAGGCTTAAGGAAATATTAATCCAATAAAAATGAAGAGCCTAAGAAACAAAATGAGCTGCAAAGACTACAAACTAAAAACGAAAACAAGAGTTATTAATAAATACCACAATGAAAGGACGCGATGCAATTAGAAAGTTAATGAGGCCTGACCACAGCTAAAGGACGGGGGGATTAACCACTGACCCTGTGACGTTAACCAATCTACGCCCTCCTCCCCCCCCCCCCCCCCCCCACCCCCCCAAAAAAATCCATTTCAACAGCATTCATGAATAGGTAATTGTTCCTTGCCTGATTTCCATAAACGTCTGATGCCCAGGTTGCAAAAAAAAGAATAATTAATCTACCATGCAGAGACTCATTACTCGTTTGATACAACAGCTGCTGACGTTTTTTTAATTCACGAATGTATGATACTAACGAGGTATCTGTGTTGCAACATGCTTCGTTGTGTAGGAGATTGCATGTTTTATTGCACGCGCTCGACGACTTCGGGTCAACAATGCCGGTTGAATATTTGAATACCTGGTGTCGTTCACTACAGCAATCTATTTCTAAGACGAATTTCTCCATGGCAACATCAATAAAAATACCTACGTGAAGATAGAAAACATAATAATAAAGAAATAAAAATAAAGTAATACGATTTCAGAGAAATTTCAAGCTTACTTTGATCACATCTATAGAAATCTGGATAAGAAGCCAAAAGTTCTATACAAATTTGATATCTTATTATCCTGATGGTGTGTGGCTACTCTTCAGAAATCGCCAGCAAAAATAGAACTATAAAGTTATAAAATTCCCTTCCCTCAAGGTCGTCTCAAATGAGGTAAATCCTCACTTGCCTCCTCAAACTCCTCCTCTTCCTCAGAACGATTTACTTACCTCCAGAATAGAATTCAAAGAAGCCGACAATTCTTTACAAAACGCAAAAATGATGTGTTACTAATCTGAAATGTCAAGAGCTCCACAAATTTATTTCTTTTTTTAAGGAAAAACAAGGCCTGATCCATCCTCCAGCTTACTCGGGACGTGAGCAAGATTTTCCACTGGCGCATATGTTGCAAACGGTTTATTCCTAACTTAACGTGAAGTGGTCTTCCATAATTAATACTCATAATTAGTACTACTCAAACTAACAACAATGATCAATTAAAAAAGGACACAAATTAAACACGTTCATATACCCTCAGTTACAAAGGGAAACACAAAATATTTGAACAAAAATATAGCTTCTGAATTCAGTAATATCAAATAAATTAAAACATGCTGAAATTTACGGACAGATAGAACATTGTTTCACCAACGAAAATGAAAAAATACGCCATATCTATTAGAAATAATTTTTCTGTACTGTTTATTATGGAGATTATTCATTTGTTACATTTGCATTCTAATAAATGAATCATAAATATCCTATCTTAAAATTCCTGTATCTTTAACTCAACGCGAAACACCTTTTTTCAGACTTCATCTTAGACCTTTCCTCCCCTCCACCACCCCAACAAGGTAGGCTTACTTCCCGAGTAAGCGAAAATGTCTGGGTTGTAATTCCTTGAATTTGTGTGCGTGTGGCGTAGGAAGGAGAGAGAGAGAGAGAGAGAGAGAGAGAGAGAGAGAGAGAGAGAGAAACAATGAAATCTCGACTTTGATATATCATACATTATTTCAGACATTCCAGCATGAATTTCTACCATTCCCTCCGTTTCAAAAATTATGAGCCATTCGGTTTCATTTGACTGTCGCAAGTAGTCGAAGTTTAATATTTGGGTGCACATGGTCTGATGACAATTTTTTTTATGCCGTACAAAATAGGTTCCTTTTATTAAATATTGTATCTTTGATTACTATTATACTATTAATGATAGACTATACATGAGCCAAGTTATTCAGGAAATGAAAACGTCCAAGCATTTGACTAAATCATACTACTGAAATAAGTGAATTCAGAATACGATTCAGTAACTAGAATCAACTACCCATAACCCCTACATTCGTGCATCGTAATGTCAGAATTGATCTGTTTAACTCCAGAATATTTTTGTAAATACTAAAAGCCTTCAGATTCGAAAGATATGTATGAAGATATTCTGTTCTTTAGGTGTAATGCAAACCAACAGGATAATAAGGCCAAAACTGAACCAACTTTTCTGCAAAGAGGAATAAGAGGACTAATAATTCACGTCTGTGATCAGTGGATATTTGTGTGGAAAGCATATGCTTTTATGTTTAATCTCACATAACAACATGATATTCAACTTGTTGGCTCACGATATCTTTTTTTTTTCCTTTTCCTCTTTTGCACTGACTAATAAACCGAACTATGGAGGTTACTGGTCACTCTTGCCAAATCATATGTACATTATCATACCCTTTCGCATATACTGGAAATGTTTATGTCGAATGTAATTTCGATTCTCTACGCAGATTACTGTATATGTTTTTCTTTTTCTTATCAGAATAAAATGAAAAGTATTTGTCATTTGTTCTCGTCTCCTTGAAGCCAATCACTTCGTTAACTTGATTTCATTGTCTGCTGAGTCAATTTATCTAAGTAATGTTATTCACTTTTGTTTTTATGAGTTAAAAAGAATTAATATCCCTGAGTATGGTGAGAAAAAGAACCGTAGATTGATCCTTAAGATCATACGTATGAATTTCTCTGTAATTTACTGGGCAGTGTGATATGGAAAGTAGAGCTATTAATCATGAATATTTAAAAATCTATAATTGTCTGATTAAGCGAGAGAGTCAAGTCATATCCCCTTCTATGAATGCGTTCAAATCTTTATGTTGGTCTCTCTGTGCCTTGGATTATATCATTCGACAAAACTGGGAACAATCGTTTATGAATCATACATTAATAAGCCAATTTTTTTCTAAATTACGAAATGAGTAATATTGAATTACTACCCAATAACAAAACGCTGCTTTGCATGCATCTCTGGACGTGTGTTTATCTTCCTATCAGAATGTAATACCATGAGAGCTTGGGGCGGGGTGGAGGTGTGAGGGTGGGGGGGGGGGGGGGGGGGGGGGGGGGGGGGGGGGGGGGGGGGGGGGGGGGGGGGGGGGGGGTGGGGGGGGGGGGGGGGGGGACAAAAAACTTGTCGAGGTAATCCTTACCTCACGGAGTTAAACCCTTCATAAGATATTCATAGGATTCTCTCTCTCTCTCTCTCTCTCTCTCTCTCTCTCTCTCTCTCTCTCTCTCTCTCTAGAAAGCTAGACAAAATCAATGGGACAATGTGAATCCACAGTAAAACCTGCTCTTACCTTGGAGGAAAAATGCTCCAAGGCTCCTACCAATAAGTGAACACACGATGCCTCCTCGGATGGACTAACAAGTCTTTGAGACCTCCCAATCCTTTTAACTCCTTGTAACTCTCTCTCTCTCTCTCTCTCTCTCTCTCTCTCTCTCTCTCTCTCCCTCATCCTCTTCTCTCTCTCAAATACACACACACACACACATCTTATCAAAATCTCCAAAATTCCAAGACGCCTCCATTTTTATTGCTTCAGATTCATTTTAATCTCAACTCCAACATAATCTAGTCTCCAGGGAATCCCCCTTATTTCCTGAGTAAGCCTCATATTTCATCCTGTCTTTTGTTCTCTGAAACTCCTCCGCCATGTTCAGTTTCATTCCCTTCCTCGGGCATCTTTGACGTTTCGTGTTTCAGTTTCCAGGAATATACATATATATTCCCCAGTTGATATCACGGTATACGTTTCTCAACGACGAAATGTCCACCCATTCCAAGTCTCAAAATGCATGAGTTTTTTTATGATTTTAAATGTATGGATGAATTGCATTTTTTAAGTAAAATAAATTCCTCCCAAAAATATTATCGAGGTAACCTTTAATCTAGAATAATCACAAGTTTCTAGACATTATAGGCGCCTCTGTAGGTGAAAGGAATTACATTTACCTGACATGCAAGGCTGGTTATACAGTACGGTGCGGAATGTTCTTCCGTACTTCGTACCTGTCTAAAATACCGTACCGTAATTTTGTACCGTACCATCAATAATTTTTCCGATTCCGTACCGTGCTATTTTTTTCAGTATCTGAACTGTACCGTACTGTACTTTGGTAAGATTATCATACCGTAATTCCGTATCGTACACGTAGGCTAAATATCAACCATACCCTACCTTACTCTGTTCCGCACTCCGTGCCGTACCGTACCGTAACGCCAGCCTTGCTGACAGGGGACATCGTGTGGCTCGAAATGATTCTAGATCAAAATGTATTTAAGCAACGGATTTTTTTTTTATTTTGGTGAAAAACACGAAATCTAATCGTTAGTGTACTCGTTTATAAGCTCAAAAGTACTGAAACGACTTCCTTTCGTTATCATTAAATAATTCTCCACAATTCTTTGACGTAGTTTGGTCGTCTTCTTAGAAAATTTAATATTTTTCCTTTTTGGCAATTGTTTCATCGTATATCTTGAAGTGAAATATCATTTATTGAAGGCTTAACTCACATTTTGGAAACCTTTAGCCAACAGATTTGTTATCTGATATACGACAAATTTATAATAGAATATTAGATACACTTGAGGACCTCTTGAAATCTTCAGGGTTTATCCAGAGCGACCCTGGAATGAATTGATTTCCGTAGAAGTGGTTCATGTCTTATTAAATTGTGCATTTGCTATAGGATCTAGGAGCCTACGCGTTGAAAATTGATTATACTGCAGATTCAAAGATAAGATGAGATTAAAATAAAAGATATTTCAGAACGGTCGTCCCAAAGTTAAGCAAGACTCGTGGAACAATGCCTGTTCTATAGAACAACGAGATCAAGAACTAAATTCTCTGAGAATAGGTTTCCCTTGTGAAAGAGCGAACGAAGTCACTTCCTGCTTTGATAATCACTGACATCTTTCTTCATAAGCATTATTGCAAGTATTAGTTTATCTGATACGAATTTAATTTTTTTTCATCACTCAATCGACTCAAGAGTTGATATGTCATAAGAGGAGGATTATTCTGAGGTCTATTTTCTTGATGAGCCTCCACGTGGAAGCAGAGGTTGTTGTGGCTCTCAGCTCAAAATCCCAGTTTAATTCACTTGGAATGATAAGGTTACGACGATGTTAATACCTGTCACTTGTTAACATCTGGAGGCCCATCCTGCGATGAAACACGAAACTGGAATGACATTAATTCTCTAATTCCGAGTGGAGATCATTCCTAATGACAGCATATATGAGGCAATTATCACTACTTCATTACCATAAACGTGTAAAACTAGCTCCAAAAACTCTTAAGTAACAGGCAAAGGCGAGTTTGTATTGATGTATAAAGTAAACAAAGACGAATCATGTCTGGCGTATGATAAGGTAAAGTTTTGGTACCCTTGTTGAATGTAGATTAAATCACTACTAGGAATATTATCGTCTACCTTTAAAAACAATTTGAAACCTAATGACAATAAAGCTTTCTCTGACGAGGAATCTAATGGTTAGATTTTTAACATGTCTGTCATGAAGTATCAAGTAGCACAATCAACTGAGTATTGAATAGAATATCTCGTTCCATGGTTCTAGTCCACGATTCATTTATCATATCAACATCTGCCATTTTATTTGGTAATTCTCAGAATGACATATATAATATAATATCTGTTACTCTTGAAGAAAATGAGCAGTCTCTTGGTAAATTAGTTGTAGATGGAATGATAAATTCTTATCTAACATGCAATTCAATGATCATAGTTGAGTCAATATGTGCTACGTTTCTATAATTCTCTATGTCATTATCCACATTCTGTTGGGGTTCTGCAATATTACAATAGTCTTTTACTTATAAATTGTTCGTATTTAAAAAAGGATTGGAGGTGTCTTCTGTGTAGTGTTGACTAAGAATATTGCAACTTATACACACCTCCCTCATGCGCACGGTAATATTTATTTCATATTCTTGGAGA
Source organism: Macrobrachium nipponense (assembly GCF_015104395.2). Lineage (NCBI taxonomy): Eukaryota > Metazoa > Arthropoda > Malacostraca > Decapoda > Palaemonidae > Macrobrachium > Macrobrachium nipponense. The sequence goes on from NC_087201.1 coordinate 164,522,795, forward strand.
CATATCTCTTAGTCATTCTTATACTTGATATTTTTTCAAGTAAAGTTAAATAGATACGTCAATGCAAACTGAGCAATTCAAGCTCTAATAGTGTTTGAATTATTCCAAGGGAATAAATGTGAATTGTTACTAAAGATAAATTGGAAATGAAGCTGAAAGGGATTTAAAAGACCAGTAGTTATAAAAATACGTTGATTTCATTATAAAATGATTGGATACCAAATGAATCTTGACTAAAATGAGAGGCAGCTACAACAGTTCTTTATATAATAAAGAATCTCTAAAAGTGTAACGCTGCTGTAGTAGACATTACTTTTAATAGAGTATGCTTAAGAGAAGGTCTGCTTCCTAAGTAAAATAATAATAATAATAATAATAATAATAATAATAATAATAATAATAATAATAATAATAATAATAAAACCCTGGTTCATCTTCTAAAAGATGAACCCAGGGAAGAGTTCGAAAGCTTTTGTAAAGTCTTAAAAATTATACACGGACTCTAACACTTTGTATTATTGTGGACCCTTTTTGAACAGACAACAATAATAATAATAATAATAATAATAATAATAATATAATAATAATAAAATAATAATAATAATAATAATCATACTATAATGGGCGTAATGTCTGTCTGTCTGTCTGTCATTCAATCACGGCTAAACAGTTGGTCAGATGGGCATGAAACTTGGCAGGGTTATGGTGGGGACCCCTAAGATGGTTTGTAATGGGGTTTCATCCAACCTACCCCCCTGCTTTGTAGGGGGTTGGGGGTGAGAAGGGATTCCCTGAAACAGAGCAGTTTCTGGCCGTGAAACGAGGTTGGTTATTCCCGTAGACTTAGTTATTTACTTAACGATTTTTCATACATAATTTCTGTCCAACTTCCCCGGAGAAAGTAGCGAATATTTCAGCTCGGATACAATAGAAATGAAAATAACGTTGAAGAAGTACTGCCCGGTAATGTTGCTTCGGAATTTCGATCCTGCCAATGGACATAATAAAAAGGAAAACCCTGACAAGTTCGTACTTTCTACTCTTTTTTGGAAGACACAGGATCATAAGAGCATTTATCAGTAGCCATAATGCACTGAAATACTAGTTGCGTCTTTGCAGTAACATAATGAAAAGAAAGATACTTTATTATTCGTATAACCGTGCAAAGTAATTGACAAAGAAACAAACCAATCAAGATCCCTGTTCTGTTAAATGAAAGTCACAGACAAGGGAGAGAGAGAGAGAGAGAGAGAGAGAGGAGAGAGGAGAGAGAATATCATTAAAAGAGGGGAAACAACAATGAATAAGAATTTCTCTGCGTTCAGTGATCGTCCCTTGAATTGACATTACGAGAGAGAGAGAGAGAGAGAGAGAGAGAGAGAGAGAGAGACTATTCGTGTAATCGCCCTTATTTTAATATTGCTGAACAAATAGTGCATATAAATTTTTCACTTCTGCACCCGTATTTTATCACCCATCATAGATGGGTAAGTTTGCTAGTAATAATAATAATAGTAATAACGAATATATCCCACGTAATGCTGAACACAATTCCTTTTCTGATATTTACTCTTATACCCTGCAGACAGCAACCATACGAAACCTCATGACTTATACCAGAAAGCGAGTTATTGTACTGTCTTCTGACTGCGAAATATTACACCCAAGGAAGCAAGTTTTCCAATACGTTCTCTCTCCCTCTCCTGAGTTTCTTCACGTGCAAGTTGGAATAAGCTGAGAATGGGAATGTCAGCTACAAAAGTCATAAATCTTTACAATTCAGGAATGGCGTGAAGGAATAGAGGTTTGAGATAATTTGTTTTAAATTGTTGTTAAAGACATACCCATTTCAAAGGTCATTTTGTTCGTATATTGTCATATATAATTCTTTTTAACGAAGAAACATACATTTAAAATGCCTATCCATTTGTATCCAAAGGAGTTACCAAAGGTCCAATAATTCTAAAATACGTTTATAAAATAAAATACTGAAGACTACGGACTGCATCTAAATACATGCAACAGCGTTTTATTTGTTTGAAAAATACAATACACTCACTAAGGAATTATATATGTAAAATTTTTATTTTCATCATAGACATCAATGGCAGGTCTACATAGCTTTGACTGGCATCTTGTTAATAAAATAAAACTCGGGTTCATGCAAAACACATAATTCCGCTACAGGTTACCTTAGCAAGAACAAGTATCATACTCAGAAACTTAAAAAAAATTTTTTTTTTTTTTTTGGAAGTAATTTAGGAATCTGACCTCGGCTACAACTAAAATGTGGAAAAGTTTGCTTTGTGCAACTGTGGAATCTTCTGATCTCCAAATATCAAATTCATTGCCGCTGCCTCTGTTGACGTCTTCTTAACTTTGGGTGTATCAGTTTTATTTTCAATTTCCACACAATTATTTAATTATCACGTTTTCATGTGACTTGTGTCTTAATATGCAGGTTCAGGTACAGAAGTTTCATTTTCAATCCACTCACATTTATCTATTTATCAGCTCTTCTTGTTACATTTCTATCCCTTTGGAACCTTCTTATCTTTATGGTCTGTTGACTCTGTTCATGATGATTTTCGACAGAAAATTTAAAGCGTAAAAAGGAAAGAACGTGATTGCCTTTATCCAGTACTAATTCTCAGTTGTTTTGTTTATAAGTACTGGGTTATGAAATACTGATTAAAAAGCTATATCGTACCTTAAAAAAATGATAATTAATTCCAAACTAATCCAGCACTAACATAAAATAAAGATCATTGAACATTTTTACGCAGAGGGTAATTTTAATGAATTCCTCTCAAAATTAAACGCATTAGTGCCCACAATCAAATTTAAAGTTGAATGGGAAACAGACAACAAAATTCCTTTTCTTGATGTTTTAATAATCAGAGACACGACAGATTACAAATTACCATATACAGAAAAACCAACGTTCTCACTTTCATATATTCACTACTTTAACTATCACAACATTACTATCAAGATAGGTGTAGCTAGCAACCTATTCTTAAGAACCTTACGAATTTGTTCCCCACATTTGTTTCCTGGAAAAGAATTTGAACTAATTCGCAAGCAACTTTCGTCTTTAAAGTATCCTGACCATATAATTGAGAAAGCAATTCAAAAAGCAAACGTAATTTTCTACCGACCCCCTAAAGACAAGACCAGAGACACACCCAACAATAAAATAAAAATTCCTCACCTGGAGACGATTAAGAGAGTAACCCACACCCTTGGGAAATCCAACCCTTTTGCATTTACCTACCCAAACACCTTAGCCAAATCCCTGATTAACGTCCAACAAAAGACATCTCCCAAGGACTCTGGGGTCTATGAGATCCCATGCCAGGACTGTGACCAATCTTACATCGGATTTACAGGTAAATCACTTGCCAGAGATTAATACAACACAAACGGTCAGTTAGGTATGGACAACAGAACTCGGCTATTTTCAACCATATAAATGAACATAACCATAGAATAAACTGGAATTTGTCACGTGTAATTTATAGCAGCAACTGCCGGTACAAGAGTCAAATGATGGAATCGGCCTTAATAAAAGAGAAGCAGGTAATGAACATCTCAAAAGGCGCGTGGATTTCAGATGTCGTCGACGAAGTTTTCATTCAACCAACGCTTAAGAAGATTAAAGGAAGATTATCAGCGGGGGTGACCTAAATTGGCTTACTTGTGGATGGATCTCTTGGTATAAATACCACCTTTTCTGTAAACTTTTCTCATTCATATACCTGAAGAGAGAGACAGCAGTCTCTGAAATATAGTACTTTTCTCTCTACATTTTGGTGTTTTTATGGGCTCCTTTTATTAGATATATATATATATATATATATATATATATATATATATATATATATATATATATATATATATATATACATATATATATATATATTATATATATAATTATACAATAAGCCATCTAAACCGATCTGCTGACGACGTGTTGGAAAGGGGCAAAGTTGCCCAATTCCATCATCAGATCCCGTAATCTCCCCCTCTTCTGAACTTCTGCTGCGTGCTGAGAATCTGACCTAAGCCTTAAAGGGAAAGAAGATTCTCTTTCATTTAGAATCAATTAGTTTTGTTCTCAAATCGAGACCGTTTATGGTCGGAATGTCATTTGGGGGAAACAACAGCTGACGTGAGCTGGGTATTTCTCTCCTATTATGTGTCTTCCTCTCTTCCTAATATGAAAGGGAAGGCTATCTATCTATCTGTCTATCCATAAATATATCTATTTATCTATCTATCTATCTACTTATCTATCTATCTACCTATCAGACGAGAGGGGATATTTCTCGCTTATATTTTTGTCTCCCCTTCTTAATAAATAACTATGATATGTATGTATGTATGTATGTATGTATGTAGTATGTATGTATGTATGTATGTATGTATGTATGTATTCGCTCTTAATTTTTTTTCTCCACTTCTTAATAAATAGCTATGATATGGATGCATGTATGAATGTATGTGTGTATGTATGTATGTATGTATGTATGTATGTATGTATGTATGTATGTATGTATGTATGTATTCTCTCTTAATTTTTGTCTTTCCTTCTTAATAAATAGCTATGATATGTATGCATGTTCAGTAAAGAATATATACAAAGGACACAATAAACAGTATCAAAATTAGCATTTTATTCCTGTACGTGAACTCAGATTACAATCGTTTGAAGTCATGACGAATGAATTCTACATTATGTTTGTCAGTGATCTATTGTGTAAATGTTTTGTAGTGCTGAATTAAAAAGAAATTAAAGCATTAAATTTCACGGTGTGATTTGGTCATTATTTCAAAAAGTGCATTATAACGTCTCATTTTACACACGATATTATTCACTTCAAAGAGTTTTAAATGTTGTCCTTTTTGCTAAAAATGATAAATACTTATGATGAAATTTGATGACATAAGATTCCGTTTTCTATAATGCAAGCCATTTTATTAAAATGATAAGTTTTAGTATATTCAAAAATAATTTAGAATTAATGGGTATATTTGCTCAGGTCAGTTCTCTTCATGGAAGCCTTAAGTTCAACATAATTTTAGTATGTGCACCAGCTCCATAAAGAGTGAGGAATATGAACTTCAATAGAAATGTAATTCTAAAGTGCGTACATTGTATTTCTAGTGACAAGTTTACTGGATGGAATAATTCCAGCAATCTTAAAATCGGAATAAGGAGGAAAAGTTATTTCAGACAGACTTTACTTGACAGCAATTTTATTTCATGTTTAAATCAAATGTGAGCTTTCGGAACTAATATTTTCTCTCTTTCATTTTATATCTTTACAGAAACATTGACATTAGTGTCATCTCAAAACGAGAACCAAAATCCTTTACCAAGGTAGTAAATTTCTAAGCTTCATTCCACATATTGGGTCTTCGAGTCAAACTTGCTAAGATTCACCAGTAAAACAGAAATCGTGGACGAATTATTATTTGCAGGAAATTTAGAATCACTGAAAAGGTCAAAGACGATTTCTTTACAGAAAGAAACACAAGAGATTTAAATCAAAACCCATGACTGATAGATCAGGGAATTTTTGCACCAATTCCGGGAAACGAATCACAACAATAGAAAGAAAGCTTATGTTAAAATTAAGGTTATATTGAAGAATATTATCCATCCTGAGTTTTCCCAAACAAAAATTAACCTCAGATTTTAATTTTAGTAAATGATTTATTTACACTCCATTAATGGAAACTTTAACCTCAGAGAGTTTTAGTAAAAATGTATACTTCCCATTAATGGAAAATTTAAAAAAATCTGAATGTAGCTTTTGCACTGAATACTCATGATTGAGTTTTGCCTTGTCATTATTTCTTTACTTACAAACACTACTGTTTTTTTATTCCTACTGATTTCATTCATTGTTATTTGAAGAACCACTCTGTTCTTAGTCTGTTCTTTAGAATCTACCGGGCAGGTTAATGGAATCTGAACTAGTGTTTTAGTAATAGGTAATTGGATATATATATATATATCTATATATATATATATATATATATATATATATAGATATATATATATATACATATATAGTATATATATATATATATATATATATATATATATATATATATATATAATGATATAAAGATATAAAAAAAAAACCCTGATCATATCCATGCGCAAGAGAAACTTACAAGATTATAAATACTGACACGTGTGTGAAATGTGATGACTTTTATAGAGATCAAATTTCATAGATTTGTTTCCCAGAAAAAAAAAAAAAACCCTGAGGATTTAGATATCACTGTAGCTACTGATAATCCCAAATATCATGTCAATATTATCCTTGAGACAGGATCCCCCTCCGCAAAAGAAATAATGGAGCTTCAAATGACAACATTAATAAAAGAATTTTACTTTCTTAACAGAGCTTAACCAAGAGCACTCAGGAGTGAAAGAAAAATGAACCATCATATTTCAGCTCCAATGCACGTATTAGCAAAAATAATGAACTTTGACATTAGTGAAGAAACCTTGAACTTAGAGACGTCCTCACTAATTTTCAAGGTGGTCTCGGTATAATGCAGTATGAGCCACAGCCCACGAAACCTTAACCACGGCCCGGTAGTGGCCTGGCCTATATCGTTGCCAGAAGCACGGTTACGGCTAAAACTTTAACCTTAAATAAGTTTCAAAACGCAGAGGCTAGAGGTCCTAATATTTGAAAAATATTCATCCATCAGGGAATTAGCTTCTGATTGGCTGATGGGAGAAAATATCCCACATATATTGCTTTGAAGGAACCGTTGAAATCCTCACAATATATGAGACCTTCATTTAGTTTTACCATCATCTTTGTGACGTTTTTCCAAAAATGCTAATCACCTCGTGCATAAGATGTATAATTTCTAATGACATTCAATCAAATTTCTCAATGGTTTAACTGTTTCAGCTAATAGACACCCTGACATACAAATAGTTACAATGTTGATAAGAACGAAAGAAGTGATTGTAAGCATAGCATCATTTTTACTGTGTTGAGCTATTTCTTAAATGTTATGAATCAAATGGCAGAGATAGCAGCATAAGCAAGCAAAATGGTGCCTATACAGAGAGATTATCTAGGAAGGCACCTTAGAGCTTGACTGTAAAGTGAGAATATCTAGAGAGTTTCTGAATTAATATTTTTTTTTATAGTTAAGTTTCGTTAAGTTTCAAATACCTAGAATGGGTGTTAAGTTTCTGCCGAAAAGGAGAAAGTGTATTAATAATGTTAGGTAATAAATTTCCTTTTGCATTTTTTTCGTCCTTGCAGACTCTCTCTCTCTCACTCTCTCTCTCAACTGTATCTATTAATGTTTTTTTTATACGATTCATTTCCCATTGTATTTTATTTGGCCTTGCAGAAGCCCCCCTCCCTCTCTGCTCTCTCTCTCTCTCTCTCTATCTCTCCCCTCCTCTCTCTCTCTCGTCTTCTCTTTCTCTCTCTCTCTCTCTCTCTCTCTCTCTCTCTCTCTCTCTCAACTGTATTAATATTGTTATATGATTAATTTCACATTGTATTTTATTCGGCCTTGCAGACTAATCCCCCCGCCCCCCCCGCCCCAATGTAATAAATTTCTTATTATATTCATTCGGCCCTTCGTCTCTTTTCTAATTTACTCTCTCTCTCTCTCTCTCTCTCTCTCTCTCTCTCTCTCTCTCTCTCGTACCTGCAGCCTACCATTCCTGTCTCTTCCTTTTTTATCGTGAAAAATAATTGTTTATTCGGTATATATAAAGATTAAATATTTCAGCTGTTTCCCCATAACCATATATCTAGATTTGGGCGTTTAGTCAATAAGTAAACCCACTCTACTTCCAGTAATTCCAACGTCCTAAGCCGAATTCAGAGGGAAAGGTCACTTCTGCAAATGCATTATTTCCCCCTGAACACCCGTAAGGAAAAAACTGACCTCAGCCATTGACGGGAAAAGAAACTATACAAAATAAATCTCGAAACCTTACTGACGATCGGGACAATGTTCCACGCGCATATTTGTATAGAGTTATATAGACCAGCGATCCATCACTTGATATTAACAATATACAAACAGATAAAACGACAGGTAAGAGGTAAAAGGTGTGATAACGCTGGGAGGCGGCAAACAATGGATAAATCAAGGTAAAATGGTGAGAGTGATGTCTTTGGGCAATTGACAAAATATAAAAGCTTTCGGAATGCAAATGGTGGAATATGCTTTCAGCCAGTATTGTTGTGAAGGGGAGAAGGGGCCAAAATAAATCATTCTTGGATTATGATGGTATTTCAATTCTAGGTATGGAACGGTGGATTTGCTATCGATCGTAAATTGATGATAATAATAATAATAATAATAATAAGTAATAATAATAATAATAATAATAATAATAATAATAATAATAAATAAATGATCTTTTCGTCCTTCTCATAAAAAGTTTGAGTGATACTTATAAAAATGATTTACATTACTCTAAAGATTTTTTATCTCCACTTATAAGTAGAAAAAGTATACTTTCTACTCCAAACTGCCATTACTCAGACAAAGACAGTTAGGTGACATTCTTCATCTCCACCAAGAATACTAATATTTTTCAAAGCCATTTATCAGAGCTGTCTCCCCTTTCAACACATTATTACATTGTCACACCTTATAAAGCAATCACTCATCTTTCGGATACGTTGAGGTATTTGGTTTTACTTACTGTATTATTTCTCTCGGATCCACTAGTTACTTTAGTTATTTTTCCCCAAAAAGTCATTATTTTTTTCAGAAATTTCCTGCCAAGTTATGGAATTTTCATATTTTGATTGATTAAAAAATTTTACGTTTTTGATGATAAACGGCCGAAGGATAAGAGAGAGAGAAAAAAGAAGTCGAAGAGAAAATGGAAGAAAATAAAGCGCAGGGAAATTAAATATTAAGAGAAGAGAGAACCATGAATAAACGAAGGAGAACCTAGGGAGGTCCCACGAGGTTCCATGAAATCTATACATTAAGTATATCTCACTTTAACTAGACCACTGAGAGCTGATTAACAGCTCTCTTTTAGATCATTTTTACGTGTCTAGGAACCAACTGGTTACCTAGCAACGGGGCCTACAGCTTATTGTGGGATCAGAACCACATTATATCGAGAAATTAATTTCTAATCACCAGGAAACGAATCCCTCTGATTCCTAGTTGGCAGAGCGGGGAATCGAATCAGTAGGCGGGTACGTAAACCACTCGTCCAACGAGGAACTCATGATATTTATAAATGGAGCAGTAAGCAAGTTATAAGATTGCATATTGGAAAAGCGTTGATGTTATTTCAAATGATGAGTTAGTGAAGCTAATTATAATGATTTTAATGGCTTTATTGTGCAACAGATATCTGGATGGTGGAATGACTTTGCAAAACATTGTTAAAAATGGAATATAATGCCTTTTTTCACGGAAAGAAGTGGATGACAATTGGAATTATACAATATTCATGTTTAGGATATCCAGAATGCTTTATGTTTCATGTTTTTTTTTTTTTACCAACAGACTCCTTACTTTAATCTAATTAAGACTGAATAACATAATATGAAAAGAGAGGTACAGCCACTAATGGATGCTATGAAGTGTTATAGTTTATCCTAAACGGCGATACTACTAGGTAGAAAATAAGCAATAATAATAAGATCATTGGCAAATAAGTGTTAATTGGGTCTTCGGCGCAATCAACTTTTCTGTACAGCCGCCACAGCTTATAATCAAGGCCACCGAGAATAGATCTATCTTTCAGTGGTCTTAGTATAATGCTGGATGCACAGCGGCCCGTGAATCTTTAACCACAGCCCGGTGGTGGCCTGGCCTATATCGTTGCTAAAAGCACGGTTATGTCTACCTTTAACCTTAAATAAGATTAAAACCAGGAAGGCTAGAGGGCTGCAATTTTGTATGTTTGGTGGTTGGAGGGTGGATGATCGATATACCAATTCGCAGTCCTCTAGGAAATGAGCTTTCAGTATGAAAACACTGAGATCAGCAAATGAATCCATCTTTCTTTTTAAATATATCACGACACTGTCATCATAGTTCGAGCCAACAGTCGTAACTACCAGCTTTAAATTCTGATCTCACACTAAACATGTAGTTACGGAATTTCATGGCCTAGAAATAAGCAACTCTAGCACCAGCTGCTACAAATGAAGGAAAAGTGACCCAGTCACTGAAAAAAATAATGTTTAATACTTCCTCGTTGGATGAGTGGGGCTACGTGCTCGCCTACTGATTCGTTCGGTAGTCGCCAGTTCGATTCCCCGCTCTGCCAACGTGGAATCAGAGGAATTTATATTCTGGTGATTAGAAATTCATTTCTCGATAAAATGTGGTTCGGATCCCACAATAAGCTGTAGGTCCCGTTGCTACGTAAGAAATTGGTTGCCAGCCATGTTAAAAACTATCTAATCCTTCGGGGCAGCCCTAGGAGATCTGTTAATCAGCTCTCAGTGGTCTGGTTAGATTATGATATACTTAACTTTTTAATCTTGAAGTTATGACAGGGACACTCAATTCCTCACTACGTTAGGACATTGTGGGATAGAAACTAGAAATGATTAAATTAATATTAAAGATAAAAATATAATTTTGGTAAGAAGAGGCTCCTCTGGAAGAGGGAATCATATCAACCATTATAGGGTCGTGGTGGATAAAATTCTTGGGGGTTCGATCATAAATTAGACAAAATATGAGGGTCGAGATAAACTGCTGTTGGGATGAAAGTTTGCGGCCAAAATACCGATTTTTTAAGATGAATGTCCAAATCTATTGCTTTGTTTCCCTCTACATAATTTGCCGGAGTCTTAATTTATGTCAGGTTAATAATTTTTTCTTATGAACAAGGATAAGTTTCAAAGTTTGAAATTCAATTGAATGTCAGGGTTAAACTAATTCGAGAATATAAATATAAAAAAAACAATTCCCTTTTTCTAAGAAATCTATGAAAATTGAACTCGAAAAAAATTATTTTTCTTATATATTTTTTTGGTACACCACAAATAAGCAAATAAATTCACTGTCTTTAAGAAATCTATACGAAAATTGAGCTCGAAAACCAAAATATTTTTCAGATATATTTTTTTTGGTATACACCACAAATAAACAAATAAAAAAAGAAATCCACTTTTCTAAAGAAATCTATATGAAACTTGAACTCGAAAAACAATATATTTTTTTATGTATATTTTTGGTACACCGAAAAGAAACAAATAAACAAATAAATTCACTTTCTTTAAGAAATCTATATGAAAATTGAGTTGGAAAAACAGAATATTTTTCCTGTGCCCTTTTTTTTGGCACACCTCAAATAAACAAATTATGACAAGCAGCACAGCTTTCTACACCCGTAATTATCCCTATATAAAATTTAATCTTAAGCCATGATTGATATAGTTAATACATCTCCTAACGCTTTACCGCTTGCTAAAACTGGCGTGTGAACGCGACCGAAGTAAGCAGCCAGGTTGAGACTGGATCTCGTTATTAAGAGACATCATTATCTCTACCAAAGCCTAAGGATATAGAGAGAAGATATATAAATGGTGAAATGATCTAATGACCTAGCCAGGGTCTGTGATGGCTCCACTTTACTGAGAGAGAGAGAGAGAGAGAGAGAGAGAGAGAGAGAGAGAGAGAGAGAGAGAGAGAGATCCCTTGATGAGGGAATTTAAGGAAGAGAGATAAAGTGTGAAGGAATTAGACGGAAAATTATGTCTAGCTGAATTCGACAAATGAGATACTCATTTCCAGACTCACTTCCTCCAGGAATTGCGTTCAATATATGCTTATACTATGGAATGATTATCTTTGTTGAATTATCAAATAAAGTAAATAGCGATGCGAGAGTTTTTCCTTTGCATAATTTATCTTAACCTCGAAAAAACTACTTAGGGAGGTAGTGTCGTCAGTCAACTTCATGCGGTGCACTGTAGGCATTACTTCAGGATCATTTCAGCGTCCCTTCCGCTCTTAGGTTCTACACTTTGCATTGCTTTTGCTGTACCTCCGTTCATATTATTAGTCCATCTTACTTTCTACCATCTCCTTACAGTTGATTCATAGTGCAATTGCTTTGAGGTTTTCCTCCTGTTACGCCTTTCAAACCTTTTTACTCTCAATTTCTATTTCAGTGCTAAATGACCTTACAGGTCCCAGAGCTTAGTCCTTGCCCTAAGTGCTATTGCCCTCTAAGGCTAATTTTGAAGCAGATAAGATTAAAATCCCGAAAATATAAATTTTTTAGTGAAAGTGAAAAATAGGATGATAATTTTTTTTTTTTTTTATTCTTTTTTGTACTATCGAAATTAAATGACTCCAAAGCGAATTAGTAAGAGTTAAAACCAGGCCTGTTTATCGCTACGTTCTTCTGGCGTCACTATCCTGCTGGTGGTGAGAGAGAAATGCAGAATCCTTGGCAATTTATTAGGCTTATCAGATTTTCTATCACCTCAGTTGCTTCTCGAAACTCGTGTCTGTATTCACTTAGGCTCAAACATATTTATCTCGGCAAATGCTTGATTATATATATATATATATATATATATATATATATATATCATATATATATATATATATATATATATATATATATATTAGGAGTAAGCTTTTTCCTACGGATGAGTCTCTTTTTAATGGGTTCTGTAAAAATGATTTTAGGAAACTTTTAGATCTGGCGGTGCGGGACACCGTTTTTGTTTTTGAATGTTTGTTCTTACTCGCAAATTGATGGTATGGCTATGGGCTCTCCTCTTGGACCCATCTTTGCCGGTATCTTCATGTGCTCGCTGGAAGAGCAAATGCTTGATTCTTGTCCCCTTAGTTACCATCCACTTTTTTATAAACGGTACGTTGACGACATGTTTGCACTCTTAGAAGATCGGTTTGACGCCGAGAGGTTTTTAACTTTCATCAACTCATTTCACCCTAACATCAAATTCACCATTGAACACGAAACCAACAATCAGTTGCCTTTTTTAGATATTTTAATTACACGCTCCTCTCATGGCTTCTCAACTTCCGTTTTAGAAAAAAGACATTCACTGGTCTTGGTACAAATTTTTATAGTTTTTGTTCTCTTGATTTTAAGATAAATGCCTTATTAACCATGCTTCACCGAGCCTTTGCTTTGTCTTCTAGTTGGCAATCTTTTCACAATGAAGTCACGTTCTTGCAAAAATATTTTAACAGCAACTGCTTTCCCACCCAGTTGTTCTTTAAGCATGTCTCCAAATTTTTAAATAATATTTTTGTTCCACTTCATCCTACTCCTCACGTTCCCCCCTAAATTACCGTTCTATGCTAGCCTTCCTTTTATTCACAATACCACTTTATATAAGGAACTCCACGCTTTAATGTCTGGTCATCTCCCTGCCATGAAAATCAAAATTATACCTATAAACCCACTGAATATCGGTAGCCTTTTCAACTTCAAGGACCGTTTGGATCCATTGATGACCTCATGTGTCATTTACAAGTTTACTTGTCCTCGATGTAATCGAGGAACCTATATTGGATCGACACATAGGTTACTTTAAGGTCCGAATCGACAGTCATAGAGCTATCAGCTATAGAACTGGCACTAAGCTTCGAATCCCGAATTTTCCAACATAAGGGATCATACGATAAATGTAGGTATTCGATCCATACAAGGACTTTCAGGTTTTGGCAGAGCTCAATCACAAGGTTTTAACAATTAATGAATCTTTGTTTATTAAAAAACTGGTCCCCTCACTGAACACCCATGCCACGTCTACACCTCTTTACCTCTCGTGAACTGCTTACGTTTTTTGTTAGTCCTTCCTCTGTCTTTCGCACTCAACGGTTGTTCCTTATTTGTACTTTTCACTGTGATTGTTTTATTGTACTTTACATTGTGTATTTTAATATTGTAGCTTAATTTTATTGTACTAATTAGATATTGTTACTTTTTAGCTTGAAAATGAGGCCTGCTGTTGGCTTCGAAACGTTGCAACTTAATAAATATGAGTTCTTTGACCTGTTGTGTGCTTCCCCTACCTTCATTGTATAGTTGGGTGGGTTTAGAGAAACCTCCGCCTGTTTAATACATATATATATATATATATATATATATATATATATATATATATAATATATATATATATATATAGTATATATATATATAACTAAATCCTGAAGGAAAGTGAATACACAGAGTGGTGCTAGACCTTTCGACTTACTGTCATTTACTTAGTAGACGTTAGAAATATGAAAAAAAAGCTTGTATAATGACAGAGAGGAATTATAAAAGAGCAGACGAACTTGGAATTCCAACACTGTTGAAGAATGAGTAAACCTACCGAAACAATATTGAATAATATATATAGGTTTTATAGGTTTTACAAAAGAGGCTCAACGACTCGGAAGCAGGCAAGAGTCAATTAAAAGACTATGTTGCGGAAAGAGACTGGCCACCAAAAACTGACCGTGGAAGGACGTTTATATATATATATATAATATATATATATATATATATATATATATATATATTATAATATATATATATATATATATAATATATATATATAATAAAAGGAGTCCATAAAAAGCAAGATATAAAAGAATGTACTATATTTCAGACACTGCTGTCTCTTTCTTCGTGTAGATGAATGAGAAAAGTTACAGAAAAGGCGGTATTTAATACCAAAAGATCCATCCACAGGTAAGCCGATTTATGTCACTCCCACAGATAATCCTTCTTTCATCCTCTTAAGCGTTCATTGAAAGAAGACTTAATCAGTTATCTGAATCCAAGGCGCCCTTTGAGATGTTCATTACCTGTGTTTCTTTAATCAAGACAGGTAATGAACATCCCAAAAGGCGCATGGGATTGGCAGAGGTCATTGTTAAAATCTTCCTTCAACCAATGCTATAGAGGATTAGAAGAATTATCAGTGGAGTGACCTAAATTGGCTTAACTGTGGGTGGATCTCTTTGTATAAATACCAACTTTTCTGTAACTTTTTTCATTCATCTACCATGAAGAGAGAGATGGCAGTCTCTGAAATATAGTGCTTTTTTTTGCTATATCTTGGTGTTAAAATGAGCTCCTTTTATTAGATGGAATTCTGTTATAGCAGAAATTTTTACCAGTCGTGTATTTTATACTTTACATTTATATATATATATATATATATATATATATATATTATATATATAGTATATATATTATATAAAATATATCTATTAATATATATATATATATATATATATATATATATAGATATATATATATATATATATATATATATATATACATATATATTTTTTGTTGTTGGGAAAATTTGTTTAAAAATTCATGATATTAAATTGTATATGCTCCGTGTTTTTTTCAAAATGTACTGTTTTCTGGAAGAATCACTTGTTTACTGCAGGTATCCTTCAAGGTGTGGCTAGCCTCTGGCGACTCCTCCTTTCTGTAGAGTGAAAATCGCCCTTATGGCTAATCTGGTAGTGTCAGTTTGTATATTAAGCCTTCTTTTGACTATGTTGTTCTTTGTAAAATCAGTTTGCCTCAGTAAAGGGTCCGAATAAGACCGAAAGTACTCGCTATCTCGCTTTTTTCATTTTTTCCTTCGTGGCAAAAAACCTTTATATATATATATATATATATATATATATATATATATATATATATATATATATATATATATATATATATAGCTATATATATATATACATATATATATATATATATATATATATATATATATCTCTACATCTAATAGATATATATATATATATATATATATACTATATATATATATATATATATATATATATATATATAGATATATATATATATATATATATAATATATATATATATATATATATATATATATATATATATATATATATATATCTATACATCTATAGATATATTTATATATATATATATATATATATATATATATATATATATATATATATATGTGTCTATCATATATGTATATATATATATATTATCGTATATATATAATATGATAGATCTATATATATTAATTATCATATATATATATTATATATATATAATAAATATATCTATAGATGTATAGATATATATATATATATATATATCTATATATATATATATATTATATATCATATATATATATATTATATAATATATATATATATATCTATACATATATAAATATACACATATATATATATATAAATATATATATTATATATATATATATATATATATATATATATATATATATATAATATATATATATACACACATAGTCTTCACCATCGCCTCCAGCGCATTATACAACCTTACTAATCTGGTATAATTGGGGGTAAAACCTCGCGTGGCTTTCGCTATTGTCTGGATTACTTGAATTTACTCCACGCAGGCCAGCTCAAGTTGGCTCATTTAAACCGAATTTATTCTAATTCGAGGAAGCTTTAGGTAGCTAATAAACACAACAAAGGATTAACGAAACATACGCTGCTGTACGTTATAATGAGCACTAGAAATGTATGAAAAACAGAATATGTTTGTTATAGCTTTGCTATATCAAAATTGTCATTTATGAATTACCTTTTAGCTCTCTCTAAAAGAAAACTATTGAGTCGGCTTTGTCTGTCCGTCCGCACTTTTTATGTCCGCACTCAGATCTTGAAAACTACTGAGACTAGATGGCTGCAAATTGCTGTGTTGGTCATCCACCCGCTAATCACCTAGCACACCAAATTGCAGCTCTCTAACCTCAGTAGTTTTTTTTTTTATTTAAGGTTAAAGTTAGCCATAATCGAGAAAGCAATACGATACATGCCAGGTGGAGGATAATGTAAACACTCGTGTAAAATTCGCAAGAGAAGCAAAATTCTGAAAAAGAAAACCGAGAAAAAAATGGTAAAAATTGGCTGGTAAAAATTGGCAGCCAAGCGGAACATTACCCACGGTAATGTCCTCGTATCCAAACAGCGGAGTTACCGATACTTTGGTCGTTATTGGGAAATCAAGGAAATTTTACGGCCATTTCTTGTTGCGAAATTGCCAGTAATGTTATAGGATCGAAATATGTTATTTAACTGTTCATAATTTTAGAATGCTATTAGAAGGAAGTCAGGTAAACGAATTACATAGCAAAAAAGGAGCTTTTAACTGTCTATAATTTAACTTTGTTATAAGAAGGGACCTAGGGAAACGAATTGTATATATAAAAAAGAGTTTTTTACTTTTTATTATTTTACTATGTTATAGGAAGGAAATAAATTATATACCAAAGAACAAAGGAGTTTTTAACTGTTTATAATTTTACTATGCTATAAGAAGGAAGGTAGCGAAACGAATTATATACTAAAAAATATAAAGGAGTTTCAAACTGTTGATAATTTTGCTATGTTATAATAAGGAAGTTATGATAACGAATTATATACGAAAAAAGGGAGTTTTTAACTGTTTATAACTTTACTATGTTATAAGAAGGAAGTCAGCAAAACGAATTATATAAAAAAAAATAGGTGTGTGCAAATATTTATATTTTAAAAATGTATTCTAAACTCCATAAGTCTAAATTACTTACCACTATATGGAAAATATTCATTTTATAGAATATTTTGAAAAATGAAGGATAATAGGTTGTGCAATTTGGATAATGGTCTGGATAGGGAATAATGGTATATATAATATGAATATTAGAAAAGATGGAAAATCACCTTTATGCCATTTAAATAATTATATGATTTACAATGGCATTAATACTACCCAGGGGCATCATCCTTCTATCATGTATCGATGTAGGATTATCAGAAAAAAAAATGATTAAAGATATTATTTTCTTAATTCGTGTGAAAAGTCACTCAATCAGTAATCCCGTCATTATCGAAGTGATATCTGACTTTTTGGCAAATGATATGGAATTCATTCCACTTGACTTATTTTGTATGAATGAATAGGGAACTTATGGGGGAATTTTTGAATTTTTCACTTAAATTCTTTCCTCTCCTACATTATTATAAAGACTAAGTTCCTTTATAAAATAAAAATTATAAAGTAGAGCAGAAACTCATTTAATGGTAGCATTTCATTTTCACAACAAATGGTTATAAATTTGCAATACCGAAAGAGGCAGACATAGAAAATATTTAACAAAGCTCCTTTATAAATAAACTTTTGAATTCAGAGCAAAAACATTTCATTTTCATAACCAATGGTTATAGATTGGCAATACTGCAAGAGGCACACACAGAAAATGTTTAACATTATTTTCCTGATTTTTTCAAGTCAGTATTTTGTAAATAAACGAACATGGATTCTGCCACAGTTATTTATAGACAAACGCCTGCCATACATAAACCAATGAATATTAAAAAGCGCAAACGCACTATTTTAGCATTTTCGTAATCTCGTAATCTGACAATCTGCAAAAACACCAGAATTCCCTTCAAACCGTTTTTTGAAATATGAAACCGACAAGAAATATTTTTTTGTTTTTTCCGAAGGGAATTAGCGATCGTATGAATCCGGACATGACGCAAATTAGCCTTTCCAGCGAGGGACTTGGATACAGATCTAGAGCAGAGTCTGTTTACATATGGCTGGCAAGATTGTCTAGGTAGAAGAAGGAACAGGTTGTCAATGTAGAAGGTACAGATTGTTTAGGTAGAAGCAGGTAAAGATGCTTAGACAGACGAAGGCAATGTTGCCTAGACATAAGAAGGCAAAGATTCGCTAGGTATAAGGAGGTAAAATTGTCTAGGTAGAAGAGTGTAAAGTTGCTAAGACAGAAAAAGGTAGAGATTGTCTAGGTAGAAGAAGGTAAAGTTGCCAGACAGAAGAAGGTAATGATGGTCTAGGTAGAATAAGGTAAAGTCGCCAGGTATATACGGTAAAGATTGTCTAGGTAGAAGAGGGTAAAGTTGCCTAGACACAAGAAGATAAAGATTGTCTGGGTAAAAGAAGGTAAAGTTGCCTACGGATTAGAAGGTAAAGTCACCTAGACAGAAGATAAAGATTGTCTGGGTAAAAGAAGGTAAAGTTGCCTAGACATAAGAAGGTAAAGAATGTCTAGGCAGAAGAAGGTAAAATTGTCAAAGCAGAAGATGGGAACGTTACCTAGACAGAAGAGGGTAAAGATCGTCTAGGTATAAGGAGGTAAAATTGTCTGGGTAGAAGGTAAAGATTGCCTATGCAGAGGAATAAAAAGATTATCGAGTCAGAAAAAGGTAGATAAATGTATTGGGTGGTCTAAGTAGACGGTAAACATTGTCTAGGGAGAATAAGGTAAAATCCTTCTCCCCAAAACCATTGACATGTGTGTGTGTGTGTATTATATACAATATCCCCGTCTTTTCCGTTACCGTACCAACACATTTGATTTAGCTTTGTCGAAAGAGAATCAAATTCAATTACAAGAGTTCTTAGAACAATCTTATTGAATGGTTCCGCGCGGGGTCGGTATTATTGCTCTCATCATTCAGCCATTCTCGTGAGCACTTCACGTCACCATGGCGACTCCAGAAAACATATTGAAGACAACTTTTACGAGAGGTGACTTACTATTATAGTCTTCTGCTTAAAAAAACACGTTAACAACAAGTCCTAACACCCAGCCACCTCCCCGCACGGCCACCCTCCCTACCCAGTTACCCTCCATCCCTGGATTCCGTTCATTATTATAGACTTTTCCCCTCCTCCTTCCTTTCAGGCCAAGTGGTCTTATGGTTGCATAAGCTATTTGAAAGTGAGCGCAAGTGATTTATGATCCGTTGCAGATAATGTTAAGTGCCTTCAGAGTCGACTTGCAAGGATAATCGTTTCCCGTAAGAAAGTAGGGACTGAGAAATTGCTGAAAAAAGGTATATATATATTATATATATATATATATATATATAGATATATATATATATATATATATATAATATATATATATATATATATATATATATTATGTGTGTATGTGCATCAAGCTACAGATGTCCTTTAATATCCAATTCTCTCTACCTCATATATATATATATATATATATATATATATATATATATATATATATATATTATATATATATATATATATGTGTGTGTGCATCAAGCTACAGATGTCCTTTAATATCCAATTCTCTCTACCTCAGAATTAATATATTTTCACATATTTTAACCGGAGGTGAATATTTTCCTGATGATAATAATTCCGGCCTCTCGCGGATTCGAACCAGCGCACAGAGGAGAGAAATCAGGACTTCAGTAACGACGTCCTGACCGAATCGGCCAACAAGTGAGGTTGACATTGAAAACGTGTTAATTCCGAGGTAGAGCGAATTGGATAGCAAAGGACATTTGTACTGTACTGCATGAATCACGGTGATGTGATAGAAATTCATACATTCATATTATTATATATATATATATATATATATGTATATTATATATATATATATATATATATATATATATATATATATATATATATATATATATATATATATATATATATATATTATATATATATATATATATATATATATATATATATATATATATATATATACTATATATGTATGTATATATATATATAGATATATATATATATATATATATATATATATATATATATACTATATATATATATATTATATATATATATATTATATATATATATATATATATATATAAGCGAATACCACGGGAAATTGATAGTCAGGAATCCATGCGCTTTCGTCTTTATTCAGACATCGTCAAGGAGCTACTAAAGTACAATTGGAGAGGAAGGCCTCAGGTACAAACAAGATCAGGAATACCAGATGGTTAATTATCAAAAGGGTAAAAATTAAAAGGGATAATCCAGGGATATTAAAAGGGATAATCCAGGGATTATCGGAATATCACAACGGTCACAAACTTAAACAGGGATAATCCTGGATTATCCCTTTTAATATTTACCCCTTTTGATAATTAACCATCTGGTATTCCTGATCTTGTTGTACCTGAGGCCTTTTCCTCTCCAATTGTACTTAGTAGCTCCTTGACGATGTCTGAATAAAGACGAAAGCGCTTGGATTCCTGACTATCAATTTCCCGTGGCTATTCGCTTATTTATGAAGTCACGTGCATCTACTGTGATTTTTGAAGCATATATATATTATATATATAATATATATTATATATATATATATACTATATATATATATATATATATATATCTATATATCACTATATATATATATATATTATATATATATACTATATATATATATATATATATATATTATATATATATATATAATATATATATATATATATATATCTATATAAATATATATAATAATATTATATATATATAATATAGTAAGATAATACATATATATATATATATATATATATATACTATATATATATATATATATATATATTATAATAATATATAAATATATATATATATATCTATATCTGTAAGATATATAAATAAAATAATATCTTTATATCTATATATATATATATATCTATATATATATATATATTCATATATATATATATATATATATAGATATATATATATATATATATCCTATATATATATATATAAGTAAAGATATATATAAATATCTATATATATATATATATATTATATATGGTATAATATCTTATATATATATATATATATATATATATATGATATTACATTAATTAATGGTCCAAAACCACATCTATCCCGAAATATACAAATAATTTAGTGTCAAAAAAAAATCAATGAACAAGCTGACATTTACGTGTTTATTCCTCCGAATATTGATAAGGTGAATTAATGTAATACACTTATGCTAATTGTTTCACTTTAAATTGTTCCCCCTCGTGATTCCCTCCTGTCACACAGTTTATGTCCCTTTTTAAAGACATTAACGTAGAGGGTTGTCAGTTGCAATTTGGGTTTTATCGTCACAATGAGTTTAAAGGAGTCGGAATTCGTTATAATTATATCACTGTTATTATTATTGTAATTATTATTATTATTATTATTATTAGTATTCTTATTATTAATTTTATTATTATTATTCTTATTATTATTTCTTTTTTTTATTTCTTTTTTTTGCTCTCTCACAGTCCTCCAGTTCGACTGGGTGGTATTTATAGTGTGGGGTTCCGGGTGCACCTGCTCTTAG
>NC_087201.1:164549968-164562705 GCF_015104395.2 Macrobrachium nipponense
TATCTTCAATCTAAGGCCAACATCACCTGTTATCAACAATCTAAGGTCACTGACAAGTCACTAACAACATCTGTCATTAAACTAAGGTCACCAACAACACCTGTCTTTAACCTTAGGTCTCTAACAACACCTCTTATTAATCTAAAGCCACTGACATCACCTTTCATTAACCTAAGGTCACCAACAACACCCGTCGTTAACCTAAGATCAACAACAACACCTGTCGTTAACCTAAGATCACCAACAACACCTGTCGTTAACCTAAGGTCACTGACCACCCCTGACACTAACCTAAGGTCACTAACAACACCTGTCAATAACTTAAGTTCACTAATAGGTCACAAACAACAACTGTGATTAACCTAAGTTCACTAACAACATCTGTGGTTAACCTAATGTCGCTAACAACACCTGTTATTAACCTAAGGTCACTAACACTAACAATACCTGTCATTAGCCTAAGGTCTGAAATGGAAATAATAATAAAGGAATCTAAAACAAAAAAATTTGGTGGAAGCTTTTCTTTATAATGTTTTCGTTTTTCATTCCCTTTTTTTCCGTTAAACACAGAAGGGTGGCAACTCTTGCCAGGAAAAAATATTCGGTTTACATTCAGCTTTGCCACCCAAAGGCCGAATCAGGTTAGGCTTTTCTACCCTGTTCCTCTCTTTTTCCTTTTTTATTTATTTTTTTTTTTAAGATTTATTTTTCCTAGCAAGCCCAAGTCTCGATCAAAGGATAAAAAGGATTGGAGTGATAAAAGAAGCATTATTATTATTATTTTTTTTTTTTCTCTCTCTATCACAGTCCTCCATTCGACTGGGTGGTATTTATAGTGTGGGGTTCCGGGTTGCATCCTGCCTCCTGAGGAGTCCATCACTTTTCTTCCTATGTGCGCCGTTTCTAGGATCACACTCTTTTGCATGAGTCCTGGAGTTACTTCAGCGTCTAGTTTTTCTAGATTCCTTTTCAGGGATCTTGGGATCGTGCCTAGTGCTCCTATGATTATGGGTACGATTTCCACTGGCATATCCCATATCCTTCTTATTTCTATTTTCAGATCTTGATACTTATCCATTTTTTCCCTCTCTTTCTCTTCAACGCTGGTGTCCCATGGTATTGCGACATCAATGAGTGATACTTTCTTCTTGACTTTGTCAATCAACGTCACGTCTGGTCTATTTGCACATCACCCTATCCGTTCTGATACCATAGTCCCAGAGGATCTTTGCCTGATCGTTTTCTATCACTCCTTCATGTTGGTGCTCATACCACTTATTACTGCAAGGTAACTGATGTTTCTTGCACAGGCTCCAGTGGAGGGCTTTTACCACTGAATCATGCCTCTTTTTGTACTGGTTCTGTGCAAGTGCCGGGCATTCGCTTGCTATGTGGTTTATGGTTTCATTTTTTGTATTGCACTTCCTACATATGGGAGAGATGTTATTTCCGTGTATCGTTCTTTGAACATATCTGGTTCTTAGGGCCTGATCTTGTGCCGCTGTTATCATTCCTTCAGTTTCCTTCTTTAGCTCTCCCCTCTGTAGCCATTGCCATGTGTCATCGCTGGCTAGTTCTTTAGTCTGTCTCATGTATTGTCCGTGCATTGGTTTGTTGTGACAGTCCTCTGTTCTGTCTGTCATTCTCCTGTCTCTGTATATTTCTGGGTCTTCGTCTACTTTTATTAGTCCTTCTTCCCATGCACTCTTTAGCCACTCGTCTTCACTGGTTTTCAGATATTGCCCCAGTGCTTTGTTCTCGATGTTGACGCAGTCCTCTATACTTAGTAGTCCTCTCCCTCATTCCTTTCATGTTATGTATAGTCTGTCCGTATTTGCTCTTGAGTGTAGTGCTTTGTGTATTGTCATATGTTTCCTGGTTTTCTGATCTATGCTGCGGAGTTCTGCCTTCGTCCATTCCACTATTCCTGCGCTGTATCTGATTACTGGCACTGACCATGTGTTTATGGCTTTTGTCATATTTCCGGCGTTGAGTTTTGACTTGAGTATCGCCTTGAGTCTCTGCATATATTCTTTCCTGATCGTGTCCTTCATCTCTTGGTGTTTTATATCCCCTCCTTCCATTATTCCCAGGTATTTGTATCCTGTCTAATCTATATGTTTGATGTTGCTCCCATCTGGTAGCTTTATCCCTTCAGTTCTCGTTACTTTGCCTTTTTGTATGTTGACTAAGGGGCATTTTTCTATTCCAAACTCCATCCTGATGTCCCAAGATACACGCTTTACAGTCTGGATTAGGGTATCTATTTCCTTGATGCTCTTACCATACAGCTTGATGTCGTCCATGAATATCAGATGGTTGTTTATTATTATTATTATTATTATTATTATTATTATTATTATTATTATTATTATTATTATTATTATTATTATTATTATTATTATAACTGTTGTGATAAAAAAAACACTAGAATGATAAGAAGTATGATTGCATAGGCATGGTATCATTATTATTATTATTATTATTATTATTATTATGACTGTTGTGATCAAAAGAAAAAAAGGGTTGGAATGATAAGAAGTATGAGAGCTTAGGTATGGTATTATTATTATTATTATTATTATTATTATTATTATTATTATTATTATTATTATTATTATTATTGTTGTTGTTGTTGTTGTTGTGATCAAAAGAATCTCTTTTTTTTTTTTTTTACTTGGCGTTCTCGAGGATGTTGTACCCACTGATATCTTTCACTATATTGAATTCCTATTTAGCTGTAAAAAATATATGTTCATGAACTACTAAGCTAAATGTTTAGTTTATTATACATATGCCGTTATATTAATCGAATATATATAAACACATGGTTTTGTCATACTTGTGACGCTAAGTTAGTCATATTATTTTACAACATTAGACGTGGCTGTTGTTCGTGTAGGTTGATATAATACCATGTACACTCAACGTTTTACTATGAAATCCATGTTAATAATTCCCCATGTCATTATCTATAAAAGAGACAGACGGTTAAAAGAAAAAATAGAGTTATAATGAAGCTTACTGCCTTTTGACTCTCTTAAAACTGTTATGCATCCATAAGCTATGTTAATCCTTCCGTTATACAAGCAAAACATAAACTCAATATTATACAAAGGTCTTTGAGAATAAATACTGATTTTTATTCAAAGCCTCAATAAGAATATTGATTTTTATTTATAACCGTAATGAGAATAACTATTGATTTTTATTTATAGAATCATTGAGAATAACTATTGATTTTTATTTATAGCCTCATTAAGAATAACTATTTTTATTTATAGCCTCAATGTAAATAACTATTGATTTTTTTATATCCTATAGAATAACTATTGATTTTTATTTATAGCCTCAATGAGAATAACTATCTATTTTTTTATATCTATAACCAAAGTGAGAATAACTATTAATTTTTTATTTATAGCCACAGTGAGAAAAACTATTGATTTTTTACTTATAGCTTCAATGAAAATAACTATTGGCTTCTAAGTGTAGCCTCAATTAGAATAATTTATTGATGTTTATTTCTAATCTCAGTGAGAATAACTATTGATGTTTATTCCTAATCTCAGTGAGAATAACTATTGATGTTTATTCCTAATCTCAAGGAGAATAACTATTCATTTGTAAAGTACATACAATTAGAATTGGTACCAATTTACTATTCATGATTTTAATACCTCATAAGGCTTTCAGGCAAAGAATGATCATACATTATTTTTTTCCTTCCCTTCTCTCTTTATATCCTCAAATGTTCGTAACTATAAACTGAGTGTTTTCCTTTACCTATTAACAGAATTTATCTGCATTAAGTCTTCCAAGGACACTTTATTAAAAGGACATATTTGCATATTTCCAAAATTCAACGCGTGAGATGAAATTGCACAGCGCAGAGAATTCTGGTATGGACGCTAAATTAGAACATGAACTGGGGCTTTCATCGCTTATATATTTTGCTTGTATCAGCTGTAACACAAGTACAGTATCTGTTTACTGTGTAAAGCAATCGTATCTAATTTAGACGGGTTGGCTATCAAGAAAAAGAGAGGCAGTTATATATAATTGCTTCTATCACCTGTAACGGTAGTATATGGTTTATTTATTGCATATAGCTTGCGTTTCTACGTTTTGATGTCCTGGATATCAAGAAATAGATGGAGAGAACGGTAGAAACATAAATGTAAAAGAATTATAAGACCTCTAATGGATCTGTTCCCAAAGCAAATGTACCTGGTACAAATTTCCATCACTAAGGCATCTCTTTTTATCTTTGATGGCTTCAGGAATAAGCACGGATTAAACAGATTATTACAGTTGTAGGGCTTCCATATTTACTATAACTGGTTTATAACTGTTGGCCAAGGAAGTTAAAACCTTCGTACATTTACTAAAGGTTACTTATCATCAAATGTCTAAGATCTAAATCATCTTTCACTACAGATATCGATGAATATCAAGCTATAACAAATGTAATTCTTTATCCTTATTATAAGCAGGGATTTGATTTATATAGATTTGGCATTACGCCAAGCACTGGGGCATTTAAGGCCATTCAGCGCTGAAACGGAAATTGACAGCAAAAGGTTTGAAAGGTGTTACAGGAGGAGAACCTACACAAGGCAGTTGCACTATGAAACAATTGTTAGGAGAGGGTGGACAGTAAGATGGAAGAAAGAGATTATTAATAGAGGTACAATAAAATGAATGAAAGTAGTTGCAGCGAGGGGCCGAAGGGACGCTGCAAAGAACCTTAAGTAATGCCTACATTGCATCGAATGAGGTGCACTGATGGCACGACCCCCTACCCCTCACCCAACGGGATTATACGCAGGGAGAAATCCTCAGTAAGAATACGAATTGATGAATGAGCCCCAGGAGAAATCAACTTACCAACTGGCAATGGATTACGATCATGGATATTTGATAATATAATCTTTGCGTTAGTTTTACGTCAGGAAATTCTAAAGCTTCTTTCCATCGAAGTAAATATTCTGAAGGCTTTAGGTCAAGGGTGAACATTTCGATAAAAATAAAACCAAATAAGTTTTTGTACAGCTCAGACATTTACGTCGGCACCATTTTCTAAATCTACTAGTAGTTCGAATTGCTGTCTCTGCAGTTTTATTTATAATTTTTCACCTTTTTTTTATTTTTATCCTTTTTTTTAGCTTTTATTCCCTCAAGCATAAACTACAATCGGTGTCTGTTCTCATTTCTTATTTTGTAAAAGGGGTTTAGCCACCAGAAAAATAATAATTGACATGAGTTTTTTTATTTTTTTATTAAAGGTTGTCACTCATATTGCAATTTATTTCGAGTTCCTTGTCGAATCATTTCTGCTGATATGTAGATATTTACTCACAACTATTTTCTCTTAGACGTGGATTACTATTTTTTTTATTTTCAAGGTTCCATGAAACTCTAGGGTTGCGTTTGATTTTTAACTGAATTTTTTTTTTTTTTTCTCATGTCGCGTGTGATTTTCCAATTAAATTTGTTTTCCTCAGGTCGTACATGATTTTTTTATTTAATTTATGTTCGTTTATTTCTGAGGTCATGTGTTATTTTTTCAATCTAATTTCATTTTTTTTATTTCCCAGGCAGTGTATGATGTGTTAAATTTTTGACGTACGAGATATCAATATTCTTTTATTTATCTAAAATTATAAGAAATCAATATAAGTATATTTTTCTTTTAATCTCGTGCATTGTACTATTATTGCAGTTAAATTACTCAGTCTACAAGACACGCTAAAGACACTGATTTGTGAGAAACCAGAATTTCTCTGAAAGCCAGAGTTATGCCAAGGATACGAGATGTGAAGACGATGCAGTTTGACAAATCATCGACAACACAAGAAAAGGAGAAAAAAATGTTAAAACCTGGATTTAGATTCACACCGAAGTCCACTATCTCGGGAACAAGCTATAAAAAGGTCCAAATACAGAATAGATTAAGACCAAGTAGCTCTATAAAAAGGCCTCTAGTTATTCTACCAATTTTGCTAATGAATGTTTAGGCTCACAAAAATACGACCAGAAAAAAATAACCCCACAACATAATCCATTATCTTTGGACCTTTTAAAAAAATAATCCAATACTTGAGCTATTTTTATTTTCTGAGAAACTAATAGCTTGCTATTAGCTTCTCAGAAAATAATAATAGCTCAAGTAATACATATAACATTTTTTAAATTCCACAGATAATAGGGTTATAGTATGGGGTAATTTTTTCTGGTTGTAAGTTATGAGCCTAAACATTTGTTAGAAAACTTGGCAGAATAAATAGAAGTGTTTTCATACTTTTTGTTCCAGAGCTACTTGTCTTAATTCATTCGTTAATTCGGTCTAGATCAACATTCCGGGTTTTAATTTCTGCTCAAGCCTAACAGATATCGCTGGCAAAAATACCTTATTGTCCAAGTGGGACGGAAGAAGGGATTTTAAGGAACCCATAGATCTACCTGATAAGTCATCAGCAACCAATACCAGGTTCACCCAGGTCCAACACTGGGTGGAGAGAGGGCTTCAACTTTGATATTATGTTCCTATTTGGCTTACGAGCAAGCTTTCAAAGTTATAGAGGATATTACTATAATAATCAGAGGCAACGTAAGGCTTGTGTTTCGAATTCATTTGACCATATACACTTGAGATTAAAAGATGGTTTTAACAAGCCATTAATTCTTTTACCAGGAGTCTTCACATTGATATTCAAAGTATAAGGGATGATTCAATGTAAGGGAGAAAATTCAGGTTACTAGTGACATACCAAGCACTTACTTTCACCCTTAAGTAAGGTGATTTAATTATGAGACAAAATACGAAAATGAAAGTGAAGCGACTCCAATAAAACTCTTTATGGAGCATCTTTGCACAGTCTTCACGAAGACGGAGAGAAGGGAATGAAAAAATGTTTTTCGTTTATCAAAGTACACTAATAAATGTTTTTGTTTTTATGAAAAGAATACCAATAGAAATAATTTTCCTTTATCGAAAGAATACTAATAAAAAAATGTTTTTGCTTTATGGAAAGAATACTAATAAAAAATGCTTTTACTTCACCAAAAGATTACTAATCAAAATGATTATGGTTAATCAAGAGAATACTAAGCCACAGTAACCAATGATTTAAGACAATCCAGCTCCTTAAGAAAATACCCTTATAAGGACTAACTCGGTGTAGTTCCATTTCAAAATACTCTTTAAGGATGAAAGGTGTCCTCAATATGATGCTGGAATGACCACAACACGCCTTTTGACCATTTAGGCAATTTTCTAATATCTAAATCTCTTTATTTATCAATTTGTTAACTCATTCTTTTGAATTCCATGTACTAATCTCTTCTTTCAGATTTCCTGTTACCTTCTGATACTTCTTGCAGAATAATAATAATAATAATAATAATAATAATAATAATAATAATAATAATAATAACATCTCAACGTATGGCGACGTCACCCAAGTGTATTCCATCAGAGCATCAGGATCAAACGGGCTCCATGGCTGCTCCGGGGATTCGGAATGATTGATTATGCACAGGGATCCACCTCCGTCAATTGAGAGAGAGAGAGAGAGAGAGAGAGAGAGAGAGAGAGAGAGAGAGAGGGGGGGTTGGCAAAACGCCCCTCCGTCTTGGAAACTTGAAAACGTAAAAGAGACGTCGGAATAGTATTAATTCCCGCGCACCTTCGGCAATGATGCCAGCGACTCCAGCCGACCAATCGCAACTCGCCTACCAACCCACGCCCTCCTAAATCGACCAATCAGCGCATGGGAACCTTTTTCAGCTTAGGCCTAGGAAATGCATATTAGCTCTTCTTTTTCTGCGGTAGGTCAATACTTCTCTAGAGATAAAAGTCTGACGGTGTGTGTGTGTGTGTGTGTGTGTGTGTGTTTTTTTAAGAGAACCGTCTGTTGCAAATAGAGGAAGTCCTTTTCGTCTTCACTGCTCGACCTCAGACAAAATTAACAGGATATTAAATTTCTACTGTTTTCTTTGACAAAGGGTTTGCCGCCTAAGAACGATCTGTAACTTTATAAGCTTGTTTTCTGTTGCTGTTTTTATTTATTTATTTATTTATTTTTTTTTTTGTGGTTCAGTCTCTGCTCAATTTGAACTTATTACAAAGGATAATGATATCCAACTGAACGAATAATAAATAAGTGAGAACTTTTACCCTGGAGGTGGGGGGAGGGGCGTTGAGAGGGAGAACAAACGTCCCTAGGAGCATCTCGCTATCTGCCTGAAATTTCAGGCAATTCGCAAAATGCCTGGTTTCGCTATTTTCCCGAAATTTCAGGTATTTCGCGAAATGCCTGGTTCCGTTATCAGCCTGAACTTTCAGGCAGTTCGCGAAATGCCTGGTTTCGTTATCAGCCTGAGTTTTCAGGCAGTTCGCGAAATGCCTGGTTTCGCTATCTGCCTGCAACGATATACTGAACAACTATCTATACGTTCGGGTACAATAGTGTCGAAATAAATATATTTTTCCATTTGCAAAGTGACTGGTACTCAAAAGGAGACAAAACAAGGAACGTCGTACAAAAGACATTAATTAAAAGAAAAATTAATTTTAAAAAGTGTAATTGTATTGTCTATTGTCATTTCCACATCGTGTGCACGAATCGGAAGAATAGCAAAAGAATGTGGTACTGCTAATGCTGCTTTCTCGCTCTTCTTCGTTAACTACCTTAATTGGCTCTCTCTGGTATTTCCATATGTCAGTTTATTCCAAAATAACATCTTTCCTTATAATCATTCTCTCCACACTGATTTTCTAGCTAGGGTTGCATTTTCGTTTAAATATATATATTATATATATATATATATATATATATATATATATATATATATATATATATATATATATATATATATATATATATATATATGCATTAAGTATAGTTATTTATGCAGACTAATGTCAGCCCCCATACGATCACCGTGACAAAAAAAAAAAAAAAACCTATTGACAACTCACATATTCCAAATTTCAAGAAAAACTGGTTACCCTGCGCGATCTATCGTCTTTCCTACTTCCCAAAGACAAATATGAGACCAGTGCCATAACTTGCCATTCTTCCACGACCAGAAAAGTTAAAATGAAACTGAGGGTTTCGAAAGTCCCCTGTCCGGAACAACAGATGACTGAACAAGACCACCCAAATTCCAAACTTAAAGAAAAACTGGTTAACCTGCGCAATCTACCGTCTTTCTTACTTCCCAAAGTCAAATATGAGACCAGTGCCATAACTTGCCATTCTTCCACGACCAAGAAAAGTTGAAATGAAAAAAAAAAAAACTGAGGGCTTCGAAAGTCCCCTGTCCGGAACAAACAGCTGACTGAACAAGACCTCCCAGACTAGGCCAATCAACTCCCAGTTTGCTGTTCTTTGAGAAGGGGGAAATTGATGAATTTATCAAGCCTGGAAAAGAGAGAGAGAGAGAGAGAGAGAGAGAGAGAGAGAGAAGAGAGAGAGAGAGAGGTTTAAAGACTTTCTCTGTCCCAGTTTTTGAAAGGAATACCATCAAATTTAAGGAATTCTTGACAGTCTTCGCGATAGGTGTCCCTATAATTTAGGGTTGGAGTAACTTATAGTAGTTCTAGTTACTCTTTATGAATGTTTTCTGTCCTTTTATATAATTTTTATATACTATGGAGATTTATTTCTCGTATTTACAGACATTTTCAATAGAAGCCTCCACGTAGGTTGTTTTACTTACATTTTATTTAACTCCACCTGACAGTTATAGGATGCAGTTTGAATGAGTGATCCAATGGCATACAAAGATTTAATTTCCTGAATATATTATTTTTTTTCTGCTTATTTTTATCAAATTCTAATAGAGATAAAAAGAATAAAGCGAATAAGACAGTTTTCGTAAAACTGGAATAAAATAAAATAAGAAACTTGTCAAAGATCTGCAGTAAAAGTGTTACTAATTATGTTATTATATGTATATAATATGTATATATATATATATATATATATATATATATATATATATATATATATATATATATATATATATATATATACTGCAAAATTGAAATTAAAATATCAATCATAGTAATATTTCATAGTCAATTACTGCAAATATTTGTGAAGTCAGCGAATAGATGAAATCTCAATCATTCAACGTCAATATAAAAGAAGGGAGATAAAATACTTGATCAAGTGACAAAGAGAAAGTGTTTACCTAGAATCAAGAGGTTTGAAACAAACGAGGAAGGAAAAACATGAGAATATCCTTATAAAAATAGAAATTACTAGGTTTTTTGTGTCTAAAGTTACTTTG
Source organism: Macrobrachium nipponense (assembly GCF_015104395.2). Taxonomy (NCBI): domain Eukaryota; kingdom Metazoa; phylum Arthropoda; class Malacostraca; order Decapoda; family Palaemonidae; genus Macrobrachium; species Macrobrachium nipponense. The sequence goes on from NC_087201.1 coordinate 164,560,274, forward strand.
GTGAAGAATAATCCTTAATGTGAAAGGTTTAAGCAGCCAGACTAATCATTTGGTGGATATCACTGCAGTCGAAGCAGAATTTGGAAAATGATTTCTATATTCATATGTAATGAAATATTATATACGAGAAAAGAATTAATACAAAAAATTACTCCTGGAATGAAACTCCATTAAGGTTTTAGAACTTAACTGAGATTAGGTAACAACGAAAAAAAAGAATCAGGCAAGTCTCTGTCCTTTAAAAAATCAGCCAAGACCCTGTTCTTAAAAATACAATACACGCAAGTCCCTGTCCTTTGAAAAAACAATGCAGCCAAGCCTGTCCTTAAAACAATTCAGACAAATCTCAGTCCTTAAAAAAAATTCAGACAAGCCTCTGTCATTTAAAAAAAAATCAGCCAAGACTCTGTCCTTAAAATAAACCAGCAAAGTCTTCGTCCTTTAAAAATAAAACAATACAGCCGAGTCTCTGTCTTTAAAAACCAATTCAACCAAGTCTCTGCCCTTATAAAAACAATTCAGCCAAGTCTCTGTCCATTAAAACAACAATACAGTCAAGTCTCTGTCCTTATAGAAATAATGCAGCCAAGTCTTTATCCTTAAAAATATATTCAACAAAGTCTTTATAAAAATAATTTAGCCGAATCTTTGTCCTTTAAGAAAAGTACAGCCAAGTCTCTGTCCTTTCAAAAAAATCAGCCATGACTCTGTCCTGAAAACAAAGTTAGAATATTAAATATTTCAAAGAAGAAGTGAAACCAATTAACTCCTTATTATAAATACCAACTGTCTCATAAATCGTGAAAAAGCATCCTGAGGCAGCACATTGGTTTGAAACAACGAGCTTTTGGGAGATGAGGAAAAAAATCTAAAATTCAATATTCGGTGTCGTACGTGAGACGATGTGGAGTAGAACTCTTGTCAGACTCGACTTGACAATGATGGAGAGGAATATGCTGCCATGCTGAATCAGGAGTGAATGATATAGGAACCACGAACTTTTATTAAATTATCCTCTCTCTCTCTCTCTCTCTCTCTCTCTCTCTCTCTCTCTCTCTCTCTCTCTCCAGTTAAACAAAGGAGAAGACCAATATATTTGTTTCAATCACGTGATATGAAAAACATTGCTTTTCTTGTGAGGCGATAGAGTATAGATGGAGAAATGAAGATAAAAAGTTAAGTAGAATAATAAGTGCATAGGTAAATAAATAAATGAAAAGTACGGTTGGTTACGTAAATATAAAGATAAAAAAATAAATAATTAAACTGCATATAAGGTTACATGCTTTGTAATACGTATATTTGCGTAGAAATCAATTGGTACTTGGGACGTAGTGGTAAGTTCTTATATACTATCATCAAGAAATCTTCGTTTATCTATTGCTAAAAACACTCAAGCAACTGAATATGCAATCACATTCATGCAAGAATAAACAAAAATATCCAATCTCCAATTCAAAAGCCGCTTGACATTATGTCCCAACTCTCTTGGGGGGAAACCGAATTAAAAGTTGAAAAGTCGTCGAGGAAGAAAAATAGAAAAATAGATTTACCTCTCTTTTCTGTATTTTATTTTCTGTAGATTTTTGGGAGAGACAGGAAAAGGTGATAAAACCTGAGAGAGGAAAAAGGTGAAGCCTCGTTCACGTTCGGTTTCTCCTCCCGAGGGAACCAGTTACATTTTGTTCTCTTCTTCTTCTTCTCCTTTCTCTCACTTCTCCCGAAATGCTTTATATATTTTGAGAGAGGCTTGGACGCAATAAGAGCGTGATTGGGCGTTGTACCTTTAGCACGTTCTTCGACAAGAATTCGTGCATTTTCGTATGGTGTTCAAATACACACACACACTCAGAGAGAGAGAGAGAGAGAGAGAGAGAGAGAGAGAGAGAGAGAGAGAGAGAGCTTGCAGAACTGTCTCTCTTATCTCTTTGAAAAAAGATGTTCTCCAACAAATAGCCGTGACTTTTTGTAAGGGGTGTTCAAAGAGAGAGAGAGAGAGAGAGAGAGAGAGAGAGAGAGAGAGAGAGAGAGATCTTTATTTCTCTTTTAAGAAAGAAGTTCTTCGCCAAAAATTCGTGGCTTTTCGTAGGGTATTCAAAGAGAGAGAGAGAGAGAAAGAGAGAGAGAGAGGAGAGAGGAGAAGAGAGAGGGAGGGGAGGGTGGGGCGTGGGGGGTCGGGTAATGGGCGCTTGCTTATCTACTTCAAGAAAGACGTTCTCCAACAAAAATTCATGACTTTACGTAGGGTGTTCAAATTAGGCCAAGATACAGAAGTGAGATCCTACAGAAATTTATAGCTTAAACTTAACATTAGCTTCTTAAAAAAAAAGAAAGAAAAAAAAACGATACACAAAACAATCAAAGCGGTACCTGTAATATATATAAATCTTATAAAAAACAAAAAACTTTCTAGAGAACTTTTACTTTGAATC
>NC_087201.1:164563205-164565705 GCF_015104395.2 Macrobrachium nipponense
CTAAGTAGATATTTTTACTTCTCAAATTGAGAGAGAGAGAGAGAGAGAGAGAGAGAGAGAGAGAAGAGAGAGAGAGAGAGAGAGAGGGGGGGGAGGAGAGGAGGGGGGGGGGTGAATTTAATAATAGTAGGACCATCCCACATGTTCTTTTCATGGCTGGAGAACTATTTTGAGTTTTTGTAATGAAAGCATTCCTCTCAGTATCTTCAAGTATATATATATATATATATATATATATATATATATATATATATATATATATATACATATATATATATATATATCTATATATATATATATATTATATATATATATATATATATATATTATAGCGCGAATACCAACGGGAAATGACAGTCAGGAATCCAAGCGCTTTCGTCTTTATTAAGACATCGTCAAGGAGCTACTAATAAAGTACAATCGGAGAGGAAGGCCTCAGGTACAAACAAGATCAGGAATACCAGATGGTTAATTATCAAAAGGGTAAAAATTAAAAGGGATAATCCAGGATTATCGGATATCACACGGTCACAAACTTAAACAGATTCTGACCCTAACCGAAATTACAAAGTATCTTTACAGTCCAAAACATGTAAAAAGAAAAACTGAATATATTAATTTTGTTGCTTATATTTTATCTACAACTTTTTTCATTATGAAAGCATCAAGTTTAAATAAACAAGACTTAATTTAGAACATTTCTATTATTTGACTTGATAAAACAAGATTCAATGATATTCCTTTTAACTGTGTCATTACATGGTACTAAGGCTCTTGCTTGACTCCAGTTAATAGGATGGTCTAAATCTCTCATATGTACAAATAATGCATTCGATATTTGCCCAGTTCTCACAGAATATTGATGTTGCTTAAGACGCTGTGAAAGAGATTTGCCAGTCTGTCCGTAATAGATTTTATCACACTTTTTGCAAGGAATTTCATATATGCAGCCTGGAAGATCTTTAGGAGAATTTTTGATTACTAAACTCTGACATTAATATTACTGAAAACAACATTTAAGTTAAAAAGCTTTAAAATTCTAGGAATATCTAAAAACCTTTCATCATAAGGTAATTTTAGAATGTTATGCTTACTAAATTCAAGTTTGTCATTAGTTGAATAAAATGTTTTTCTAGCTCTTTTCCATGCCACATCTACAAAAGTCCTTGGGTATTTAAGTTTCAATGCAATATCATAAATAGTTTTAATTTCAGCGTCAATAAACTGCGGGCTACAGACACGTAAAGCCCTTAGGGTAACATCCCAGAAAAAACAGAGAATTTAACATTTTGATGGTGATTGGAGTAGTAATGAACAAAAGAGGCAATATTAGTTGATTTTCGAAAGACTGAAAAGGTGAAATTTCTATCATTTCTATGGACAGTTACATCAAGAAAATTCAAATTACAATTTCTTTCTTCCTCTACAGTAAATTTTATAGAAGGACTAAATTATTGAGATTATTAAGGAATTCCTGGAAGTAGATGATGCGTTTCCGTACACTTAGAAGCAGACGGTATAGCTTTAATCAGACGGTTCCTGTCGATTGGAAGAATCGGATGCTGGATTATTGCTATGGAAAATTGAGAAAGTGCTGCAACCGTCTTGAAAGGAAGCTCCAGTCAAGCTGAAAAATCTTATTGCTGAAAGCGACTGGACTAAGCATGCCAACGTGGACTTCATGATTAATTTTATCTGACAAACCAGTGGATAGTGCTACGACAGCGGCTTGGGATATGGGTTAAGCTTTGTGTATTTAATGGTAACCTGGACTGTGTCGACATCTCAAATCCTTTTGTTATTTAGAAAAATTGAGTCAAACCTATGCCCTGATGATATCAATATTTGTAAAGGTATTGTGTATGGTGCTATGAGTAAACCTTCTCCCCCTAATGTACCCGTGAGATTTCTCCAGGCTTTTAAGAAAATTAAAGAAGACGAAAACAGTGAAGGTGACAAAAGCAGATAAAATCTAATGCAGTGGTAATTATGAATAAAAGTGATTATATAAGTAAAATAATGACATTGCTAAATGACACTGATACTTATACGAAAACTGAGGTCTGACCCTACACAGACAGTTAAACTCCCATTTTAATAAACAAATTAAAATCCATTTTGAAGGGCTTTGGACCATTTAATTAAACAGTTTACACCCGCAATGCGCCTCCCTACCTTACATGTATGGTTTAGTCAAGACACATAAAATCAATAACCCTATCAGACCAATCATTAGTTCAGTGGGCTCAGTTTCGTATAATTTATCTAAATGGCTTGTAAAAAATTCTTACTCCTTTTGTAGGAAATATTTCTAACACGAATGTTAAAAAAAACAATGTTGATTTTATAAACAAATTGAATAGTTTAAATTTGAATTATGATTTTAATAATGTGGTTAGTTTTGATGTTGTCTCTTTTTTATTTACAAAAGTGCCTGTAGATGACTTACTTGAATATTTGGAAGAGGAATTAGAGCGTCATGACATTCCCTTAAGTGTAG
>NC_087201.1:164568205-164583205 GCF_015104395.2 Macrobrachium nipponense
TGGCCACTAGGTTAGTTTAGTGCAGACTAGGTTCAAGGTAAATCCCTTTTTTTCCTTATGTTTTTTTAACAATTAAAAAAAAAAGAATTTAGGGTAAATGGAAGGTCCTAACTCGTTGAAAATTTTCGGAAAACGAGAAAGAAGGCATGAAAATAAAGAAAAACATGGCTTTAGAATGAAATAAATACAAGAGTCAATAAAAAAACAAGAACATGCTTCGTAAATATATTTTTTTTTTACTCTGGAGATGACATTGATAGTATCGTAATAATTTGCAACAGTTCAAACTAACATAAAATCATAGTAGTAGGTTAAAAATTAAAACGTATCTAATGTCCTTGAAATAATTATTTGACGAGATTAGTTGGCTCACACTCTGATTATGCGAGAGTAATCTATAGCAATAATTAGCAAATTGCCACAATCAACATTCTTTCAACATACTACTTTACAGTTTAGTTTTTATTTGTCATTAGAACTCTACTGATAATTAAACCCACATTTCATTTAAAAATTCTTCCTGGGTAGATGCAATGCAACCTGCTTATATACTTTATATAATGTGAGCAGGTTGATAAACTATCAGAGTAATTTAAAATAGCATTTACACAGGAATATATTAAAAGTGAACACATAGAGGTCGAAGGGTTAAGGACATATTAATCCAATGAAAATCAAGAGCCCTAAGAAACAAGATGAGCAGAAAAGACCACAAACTAAAAACGAAACATGAGTTATTAATAAATACCGCAATGAAAGGACGCGATGCAATTAGAAGGTTAACGAAGCCTGACCACAGCTAAAGGACGAGAGGGGGGGGGGGGGGGGGGGTTGTGGAATTAATGACTGACCCTGTGACGTTACCAATTTTGACGCCCTCCTCCCCCCGCCCCCCTCCCCCCCCCCCCCCCCCCCCCCGCCCCCCACCCCCCCCCCACCCCCTCGACACCCACAAAAAAAATCCATTTCAACATCATTCATGAATATGTAATTGTTCCTTGCATGATTTCACAAAACGTCTGATGCCTCATGTTGCAAAAAAAAAAAAAAAAAGAAATAATTAATCTACCAAGCTGAGACTCATTACACGTTGATGCGCAACAGCTGCTGACGTTTTTTTTTGTACTCACGAAGTCTGTTACTAACGAGGTATCTGTTTTGCAACATGCTTCGTTGTGTAGGAGATTGCATGTTTTATCGCACGCGCTCGTCGACTTCGGGTCAACAATGCCGGTTGAATATTTGAATACCTGGTGTCGTTCACTACAGCAATCTATTTCTAAGACGAATTTCTCCATGGCAACATTAATAAAAATACCTAAGTGAATATAGAAAATTTAATAATAAAGAAAACAATTAAAGTATTACGATTTCAGAGAAATTTCAAGCTTACTTTGATCGCATCTATAGAAATCTGGAAAAGAATTCAAAAGCTCTGTACAAATATATGTTTTTTATATCCTTACGGATAAAAACATATATAGAACGATAAAATTATAAAATCCCCTTCCCTCAAGGTCGTCTCAAATGAGGTAAATCCTCACTTGCCTCCTCAAACTCTTCCTCTTCCTCCTCAGAAAGATTTCTTTACCTCCAGAATAATATTCAAAGAAGTCGACAATTCTTTACAAAACGCAAAAGGATGTGTTACTAATTTGAAATGTCAAGAGCTTTCACAATTTATTCCTTTTTGAAGAAAAACAAGGCGTGATCCGTCCTCCAGCTTACTCGGGACGTGAGCAAAGATTTTCCACTGGCGCATATGTTACAAACGGTTTATTCCTAACTTAAGGTGAAGTGGTCTTCGTAATTAATACTCCATAATTAGGTGCCTGCTCAGACTAACAACAAGGATCAAGCAAAATGGACACAAATTAAACACGTTCATATACCCTCAGTCACAAGTGGAAACACAACATAATTGAACAGGAATATAGCCTCTAAATTCAGTAATATCAAATGAATTAAAACGTGCTAAAAATTTACGGACAGATAACTCATTCTTTCACCAACAAAAATGAAAAAATACGCTATATCTATTAGAAATAATTTATCTGTACTGTTTATTATGGACATTATTAATTTTTTTACATTAGCATAAATGAATCATAAATATCCGATCATAAAATTCCTGTATCTTTAACTCAACGCTAAACACATTTTTCAGACTTTTTTTTTTATTTTTTTTTTAGATCTTTCCCCCCCTTCACTTCCCCCCGTACAACAATAAAGTAGTTTGTAGGCTTACTCCCCGAGTAAGCGAAAATGTCTGGGCTGTCATTCCCTTGAATTTGTGTGCGTGTGGTGTAGGAGAGAGAGAGAGAGAGAGAGAGAGAGAGAGAGAGAGACATTGGAATTCTCAACTTTGATACATCATACGTTATTTCAGACATTCCAGCATGAATTTCTACCATTCCCTCGTTTCAAAAAATTATGAGCCATTCGTTTCATTTGACTGTCGCAAGTAGTCGAAGTTTAATATTTGGGTGCACATGGTCTGATGACAATTTTTTTTATGTCGTACAAAATAGGTTTCTTTTATTAAATATTGTATCTTTGATTACTATTATACTATTAATAATAATAATAGACTATACATGAGCCAAGCTATTCAGGAAATGAAGACGTCCAAGTATTTGACTGATTCATACTAATGAAATAAGTGAATTCAGAATACGATTCAGTGAACAGAATCAACTACCCATAACCACTACATTCGTTGCATCGTAAAGTCAGAATTAATCTGTTCAACTCCAGAATATTTTTGGAAATACCAAAAGCCTTGAGATTCGAAAGGGATGGATGAATATAATCTTTAAGTGTAATGCAAACCAACAGGATACTAAGGCTGAAACTGAACTAACATTACTGCAAAGAGGAATAGGAGGAATAATAATTCACGTCTGTGATCAGTGGATATTTGTGTGGAAAGCAGATATATTTATGTTTAATCTAACATGGCAACATGATATTCAACCTATTGGCTCTCAATATCCATTTTTTTCCCCTTTCCCTCTTTTGCAATCCCTAATAAACCAAACTATGGAGTTTATTGGTTACTCTCACCAAATCGTGTATACATTATCATACCCTTTCGCATATACTGGAAATGTTTATGGCGAATGTAATTTCGATTCTCTGTACAGATTACTGTAAATGTTTTTTCTTTTTCTTATCAGAATAAAATTAAAAGTATTTGTCATTAATTCTTTACTTGATTTCATTGTCTGTTGAGTCAATTTATTCAAGTGATGTTATTAACTTTTGTTTTTATGAAGTTAAAAAGAATAAATATCCCTGAGTATGGTGAGAAAAAGAACCGTAGATTGACCCTTACGATCATACATATGAATTTCGCTAATTTATTGGGCAGTGTGATATGAAAAGTCCCGTTATAAATCATGCATATTTAAAAATCTATAATTGTCTGATTAAGCGAGAGAGTCAAGTCATATCCCCTTCTGTGAATACGTTCAGATCTTTATGTTGGTCTGTCTGTGCCTTGGATTATATCATTCGACAAATCTGGGAACAATTGTTTATGAATCATACATTAATAATTACGAAATGAGTAATATTGAATTATACTACCCAATAACAAAACGCTATTTTGCATGCATCTCTGGACGTGAATTTATCTCCCTATCAAAATGCAATACCATGAGAGCTTTGGTTGGGGGGATGGGGGTTGTGGGGGGGGGGGGGGGGGGGGACTCGATGAGGCAATCCTTATCTCACGGGAGTGAAACCATTCATAAAATATTCATAGGATTCTCTCTCTCTCTCTCTCTCTCTCTCTCTCTCTCTCTCTCTCTAGAAAGCTAGACAAAATCATTAGGACAATGTGAATGCACAGTAAAACCTGCTCCTACCAATAAGTGAGTACACGTTGTCTCCTTGGATGGACTAACAAGTCTTTGAGACATCCTAATCCTTGTAACTCCTTGTAAATCTCTCTCTCTCTCTCTCTCTCTCTCTCTCTCTCTCTCTCTCACACACACACACATCTTAACAAAATTGCCAAAATTCCAATACGCCTCCATTTTTATTGCTCAGATTCATTTTAATCTCAACTCCATCACTGTCTAGTTCTCCTCCCCTTGGGGAACCCCCTTATTTCTGAGTAAGCCTCATATTTCATCCTGTCTTTTGTTCTCTGAAACTCCTCCGCTATGTTCAGTTTCATTCCCTTCCTCGCGCACCTTTGACGTTCGTGTTTCAGTTTCAAGGAATACACATATATATTCCCGAGTGGATATCACGGTATACGTTTCTCAACGATGAAATGCCCACCCATTCCAAGACGCAAAATGCATGTGTTTTTTATGGTTTTTAATGTATGGATGGATTGCATTTTTACGTAAAATAAATTCCTCCCCGAAATATCCTCGAGGTAACCTTTAATCTAGAATAATCACAAGTTTCTAGACATCGTAGGCGCCTCTATAGATGAAAGTAGCTACATTTACCTGACAACTTGTCTAGGATTCTAGATTAAAGTGCATTTTAGTAAAGGATTTTTTATTTTAATTTGCTGCAAAGCACAAAATATAATCGTTGCTATACTCGTTAATAAGCAGAAATATTTCTCCGCAATTCTTTGACGTAGTTGAGTCATCTTCTTAGAAAACGTATTATTGACCCATTTTGGCAACCGTTTCATCGTATATCTTGAAGTGAAATATCAGTTATTGAAGGCTTCAGTCACATCTTGGAAACCCTCTCAAAGTTAATCTCAAGGCTATTATATTACAACCTTCAGGCAACAGATTTGCTATCTCATAGACGACAAACGTATAATAAAATATTAGATACACTTGAGGACCTCTTCAAATCTTCAGGGTTTATCCAAAGCGACCCTATTGTGAATTGATTTTCGTAGAATTGGTTCATGTCTTATTAACTGTGCCTTTGCTATAAGATCTAGGAGCATATTTGTTTAAAATTGATTATACTGCAGATTCAAAGATGAGCTGAGATTAAAACTTGGCTAACCGCAGTAATAAAAGATATTTCACGGTCGTCTCAAAGTTAAGCAAGGCTCGTGGAACAATTCCTGTTCTCAAGAACAAGGAGATCAAGAACAAAATCCTCTGAGAATAGGCTTCTCTTGTGAAAGAACGAACGAGGTCACTTCCTGCTTTGATAATCGCCGACATCTTTCTTCATAAGTGTCATCGCAAGTATTAGTATATCTGAGACGAATTTAATTTTTTTTTTTTTCATCACTCAATCTACTTTGTAGAAATCTCATTATGTCATAAGAGCAGGATTATTCTGAGGTCTATTTCCTTGATGAGCATCCACGTGGATGCAGAGGTTGTTGTGGCTCTCAGCTCAAAATCCCAGTTTAATTCACTAGGAATGATAAGGTACGACCGAGATACAAGCGCACTGCGATCAGCGCCTTCATCAGGAGAGCCTCTCTCACACGCTCTTCGTGGAAGGACACGCACACTGAATTAGAACGTGTTGCCCAAGTTTTAATTAACAACGGGTATTCCAACCGGGACATCACTAAATGCATTCGCAGAAACATCGATAAGTGGTATCAGCAGGAGCCTCGTCCGCCGCCTTGAAGACGTCACTCTCTTTTACAAGGGAGTATTTCATAAGAAATACAAAGAGGACGAGCGAGCCCTTCGTACCATCATAGAAAGGAACGTCTCCCCCACGGACCCTGCGAAAAAGTGAAACTAATAATTTACTACAAGAACAAGAAGACCAGTGGCCTGATTATGAAAAACAATCCAGCCCCCGTGTTGCAGGACCTCTCAAGAAAACTAACGTTGTCTACCAGTACAAATGCCCTGTCCGGGAATGCCCCGGCGCTTACATTGGTATGACGACTATGCGATTTTCGAAGAGGATATCCTGCCACGCTCAGGAAGGCGCCATCCATATCATGCCAAAAACGTCCACATACAGGATAATTAGAATGACATTATTCCTAATATCAGAATTATCGATAAGGCAGCAGACCACCGTCGCCTCCGCCTCTTGGAGGCCCTACACATCGGGAAGGAGAGACCCAGCCTCAACACCACCCAAGAGACTTCACTCCTCCCGACGGTGGCACGAAGGGCGCCGCCCGCCAGCACCTAGAGCCGATCGAACGGGCCAATCAGGTGCCCCCGTCTATCGGCAATGACCTTCCATACTATGCTCCCAGTCTCCAGCGTCCGCACGAGAAGAGCAGTGCGAGCTTCCACCTCTGCAAGACGGCTTGACTCAGGGACTTAATCCTCTGTTCAGCCAATGAAAATGCAGCGGCCCATCAGACAGAGCACCTGGGACACAATAAATACCGCCGAACGACCCCATTTCAATCATTTCAAGCTCACCTTTCCTTGAAAATGAACCGATGATACGGTTGGAAACGTGGAATTCCGTTACACCCTTAGACTAAGATTTGTTAACCACTTTTGTTATCATATCAATAAATTATTATTTTTAGAAAACATTTCTTTCACCGAGATATGAACATCGGCCAGCTATTAGCAAATATCAGCCCTGATGAGAAGAGAATAATAAGAAGAATTGAAAAGACCATATATAAAATCAATTCCACTGATGCTGCCATCATCTTTAACAAAATAATAATAATAATAATAATAATAATTAATAATAATGATAATAATAATAATAAAACCCTGGGTTCATCTTCTAAAGATGAACCCAGGAAGAGTTCGAAAGCTTTTGTAAAGTCTTAAAAATTATACACGGACGGACTCTTAACACTTTGTATTATTGTGGACCCTTTTGAACAGACAACAATAATAATAATAATAATAATCATACTATATGGGCGTAATGTCTGTCTGTCTGTCTGTCATTCAATCACGGCTAAACAGTGGTCAGATGGGCATGAAACTTGGCAGGGTTATGGTGGGGACCCCTAAGATGGTTTGTAATGGGGTTTCATCCAACCTACCCCCCTGCTTTGTATGGGGGTGGGGGTGAGAAGGGATTCCATGAAACAGAGCAGTTTCTGGCCGTGAAACGAGGTTGGTTATTCCCGTAGACTTAGTTACTTAACGATTTTTCATACATAATTTCTGTCCAACTTCCCCGGAGAAAGTAGCGAATATTTCAGCTCGGATACAATAGAAAATGAAAATAACGTTGAAGAAGTACTGCCCGGTAATGTTGCTTCGGAATTTCGATCCTGCCAATGGACATAATAAAAAGGAAACTGACAAGTTCGTACTTTCTACTCTTTTTTGGAAGACACAGGATCATAAGAGCACTTATCAGTAGCCATAATGCACTGAAATACTAGTTGCGTCTTTGCAGTAACATAATGAAAAGAAAGATACTTTATTATTCGTATAACCGTGCAAAGTAATTGACAAAGAAACAAACCAATCAAGATCCTGTTCTGTTAAATGAAAGTCACAGACAAGGGAGAGAGAGAAGAGAGAGAGAGAGAGAGAGAATATCATTAAAAGAGGGGAAACAACAATGAATAAGAATTTCTCTGCGTTCAGTGATCGTTCCTGAATTACATTACGAGAGAGAGAGAGAGAGAGAGAGACTATTGTTGTGTAATCGCCCTTATTTTAATATTGCTGAACAAATAGTGCATATAAATTTTTCACTTCTGCACCCGTATTTTATCACCCATCATAGATGGGTAAGTTTGCTTGTAATAATAATAATAGTAATAACGAATATAATCCCACGTAATGCTGAACACAATTCCCTTTTCTGATATTTACTCTTATACCCTGCAGACAGCAACCATACGAAACCTCATGACTTATACCAGAAAGCGAGTTATTGTACTGTCTTCTGACTGCGAAATATTACACCCAAGGAAGCAAGTTTTCCAATACGTTCTCTCTCCCTCTCCTGAGTTTCTTCACGTGCAAGTTGGAATAAGCTGAGAATGGGAATGTCAGCTACAAAAAGTCATAAATCTTTACAATTCAGGAATGGCGTGAAGGAATAGAGGTTTGAGATAATTTGTTTTAAATTGTTGTTAAAGACATACCCTTTTCAAAGGTCATTTTGTTCGTATATTGTCATATATAATTCTTTTTAACGAAGAAACATACATTTAAAATGCCTATCCATTTGTATCCAAAGGAGTTACCTTGGTCCAATAATTCTAACATACGCTTATAAAATACTGAAGACTACGGACTGCATCTAAATACATGCAGCAGCGTTATTTGTTTGAAAAAATACAATACTATCACTAAGGAATTATATATGTAAAATTTTTATTTTCATCATAGACATCAATGGCAGGTCTACATAGCTTTGACTGGCATCTTGTTAACAATAAAATAAATCTCGGGTTCATGCAAAACACATAATTCCGCTTCAGGTTACCTTAGCAAGAACAAGTATCATACTCAGAAACTTCAAAAAAAATTTTTTTTTTTTTTTTTTGGTTTTTTTTTTTTTTTGGAAGTAATTTAGGAATCTGACCTCGGCTACAACTAAAATGTGGAATAGTTTGCCTTGTGCAACTGTGGAATCTCCTGATCTCCAAATATCAAATTCATTCCTGCTGCCTCTGTTGACGTCTTCTGAACTTTGGGTGTATCATTTTATTTTCAATTTCCACACAATTATTTAATTATCACGTTTTCATGTGACTTGTGTCTTAATATGCTGGTTCAGGTACAGAAGTTTCATTTCATCCACTCACATTTATCTATTTATCAGCTCTTCTTGTTACTTTCTATCCCTTTGGAACCTTCTTATCTTTATGGTCTGTTGACTCTGTTCATGATGATTTTCGACAGAAAATTTAAAGAGTAAAAAGGAAAGAACGTGATTGCCTTTATCCAGTACTAATTCTCAGTTGTTTTGTTTATAAGTACTGGGTTATGAAATACTGATTAAAAAGCTATATCGTACCTTAAAAAAATGATAATTAATTCCAAACTAATCCAGCACTAACATAAAATAAAGATCATTGAACATTTTTACGCAGAGGGTAATTTTAATGAATTCCTCTCAAAATTAAACGCATTAGTGCCCACAATCAAATTTAAAGTTGAATGGGAACGAGACAACAAATTCCTTTTCTTGATGTTTTAATAATCAGAGACACGACAGAATACAAATTTACCATATACAGAAAACAACGTTCTCACTTTCATATATTCACTACTTTAACTATCACGACATTACTATCAAGATAGGTGTAGCTAGCAACCTATTCTTAAGAACCTTACGAATTTGTTCCCCAGATTTCCTGGAAAAAGAATTTGAACTAATTCGCAAGCAACTTTCGTCTTTAAAGTATCCTGACCATATAATTGAGAAAGCAATTCAAAAAGCAAACGTAATTTTCTACCGACCCCTAAACTAAAGACAAAGACAGAGACACACCCAACAATAAAATAAAATTCCTCACCTGGAGACGATTAAGAGAGTAACCCACACCCTTGGGAAATCCAACCCTTTTGCATTTACCTACCCAAACACCTTAGCCAAATCCCTGATTAACGTCCAACAAAAGACATCTCCCAAGGACTCTGGGGTCTATGAGATCCCATGCCAGGACTGTGACCAATCTTACATCGGATTTACAGGTAAATCACTTCCCCAGAGATTAATACAACACAAACGGTCAGTTAGGTATGGACAACAGAACTCGGCTATTTTCAACCATATAAATGAACATAACCATAGAATAAAACTGGAATTTGTCACGTGTAATTTATAGCAGCAACTGCCGGTACAAGAGTCAAATGATGGAATCGGCCTTAATAAAAGAGAAGCAGGTAATGAACATCTCAAAGGCGCGTGGATTTCAGATGTCGTCGCACGAAGTTTTCATTCAACCAACGCTTAAGAAGATTAAAGGAAGGATTATCAGCGGGGGTGTGACCTAAATTGGCTTACTTGAGGGTGGATCTCTTGGTATAAATACCACCTTTTTTCTGTAAACTTTTCTCATTCATATACCTGAAGAGAGAGACAGCAGTCTCTGAAATATAGTCCTTTTCTCTCTACATTTTGGTGTTTTTATGGCTCTTTTCTTAGATATATATATATATCTATATATATATATATATATTTTTATATATATATATATATATCTATATATATATAATATATATATATATTATAATATATATATATATATATATATATATACAATAAGCCATCTAAACCGATCTGCTGACGACGTGTTGGAAAGGGGCAAAGTTGCCCAATTCCATCATCAGATCCCGTAATCTCCCCATCTTCTGAACTTCTGCTGCGTGCTGAGAATCTGACCTAAGCCTTAAAGGGAAAGAGATTCTCTTTCATTTAGAATCAATTAGTTTTGTTCTCAAACCGAGACCCGTTTATGGTCGGAATGTCATTTGGGGGAAACAACAGTTGACGTGAGCTGGGTATTTCTCTCCTATTATGTGTCTTCCTTTCTTCCTAATATGAAAGGGAAGGCTATCTATCTATCTATCAATCTATAAATATATCTATCTATCTATCTATCTATCTACTTATTCTATCTATCTACCTATCAGACGAGAGGGATATTTCTCGCTATATTTTTGTCTCCCCTTCTTAATAAATAACTATGATATGTATGTGTATGTATGTAGTATGTATGTATGTATTCGCTCTTAATTTTTTCTCCACTTCTTAATAAATAGCTATGATATGGATGCATGTATGCAATGTATGTGTGGTTGTATGTAGTTTATGTATGTATGATGATGTATGTATTCGCTCCTTTTTATTTTTTCTCCACTTCTAATAAATAGCTATGATATGGATGCATGTATGAATGTATGTGTGTATGTATGTATGTATGTATGTATGTATGTATGTTATGTAGGTATGTATGTATGTATTCTCTCTTAATTTTTGTCTTTCCTTCTTAATAAATAGCTATGATATGTATGTATGTTCAGTAAAGAATATATCTACTACAAAGGACACTATAAACAGTATCAAAATCAGCATTCTATTCCTGTACGTGAACTCAAATTACAATCGTTTGAAGTCATGACGAATGAATTCTACGTTATGTGCCAGTGATCTATTATGTAAATGTTTTGTAGTGCTGAATTAAAAAAAATTAAAGCATTAAATTTCACGGTGTGATTTGGTCATTATTTCAAAAAGTGCATTATAACGTCTCATTTTACACATGATATTATTGACTTCAAAGAGTTATAAATGTTGTCCTTTTTGCTAAAAATGACAAATACTTATGGTGAAATTTGATGGCATAAGATTCCGTTTTCTATAATGAAAGCCATTTAATGAAAATGATAAGTTTTAGTATATTCAAAAATAATTTAAAATGAATGGGTATATTTCCTCAGGTCATTTCTCCTCATGAAAGCCTTAAGTTCAACATAATTTTAGTATTTGCACCAGCTCCATAAAGAGTGAGGAATATGAACTTCAATAGAAATGTAATTCTAAATTGCGTACATTGTATTTCTAGTGACTGAGAATGACAGGTTTACTGGATGGAATAATTCCAGCAATCTTAAAATCGGACAATATTGGAAGCAGTTCTGGTCTTGAATAAGGAGGAAAAGTTATTTCAGACAGACTTTACTTGACAGCAATTTCATTACATGTTTAAATCAAATGTTAGCTTTCGGAACTAATATTTTCTCTCTTTCATTTTATATCTTTTACAGAACATGACATTAGTGTTATCTCAACAGAGAACCAAATCCTTACCAAGGCAGTAAATTTCTAAGCTTCATTCCACATATTGGGTCTTCGAGTCAAACTTGCTAAGATTCACCAGTAAACCAGAAATCTTGGAGGAATTATTATTTGCAGGAAATTTAGAATCACTAAAAAGATCAAAGGTGATTTATTTACAGAATGACTAAAGAAACACAAGACATTTAAATCAAAACTAGTGACTGATAGACTAAGGAATTTTTTCACCAATTCTGAGAAACGAAACACAGCACTGAAAAGAAAGCTTATATCAAAATTAATATTAACCTCAGAGAATTTAGTAAATTATTTATTATACTCCATTAATGGAAACTTTAACCTCAGAGAGTTTAGTAAAAAATGTATTACTTCCCATTAATGGAAAATTTTCAAAAATCTGAAATTGCTTTTGCATTGAATACTCATGATTGAGTTTTGCCTTGTCATTATTTCTTCACGTACAAACACTACTATTTTTTTTATTCCTACTGATTTCATTCATTGTTATTTGAAGAACCACTCTGTTCTTAGTCTGTTCTTTAGAATCTACTGGGCAGGTTAATGGAATCTGAACTAGTCCTTTTAGAAATAGGTTAAATTGGGATATATATATATATATATATATATATAATATATATATAATCTATATATATATATTATATATATATATATATATATATATATAAATGATATAAAGATATAAAAAACCCTGATCATATCCACGAGCAAAAGTAACTTACAAGGTTATAAACACCGACACGTGTGTGAAATGTGATGACTTTTATAGAGATCAAATTTCATAGAATGGTCTCCCAGAAGAAAAAAAAACTGAGGATTTAGATATCACTGTAGCTATCCTGATAATCCTATATCATGTCAATATTATCCTTGAGACAGGATCCCCCCTCCGCAAAAGAAATAATGGAGCTTCAAATGACAACATTAATAAAAGAATTTTACTTTCTTAACAGAGCTTAAACCAAGAGCACTCAGGAGTAAAAGAAAAATGAACCTCATCATATTTCAGCTCCAATGCACGTATTAGCAAAAATAATGAACTTTGACATTAGTGAAGAAACCTTGAACTTAGAGACGTCCTCACTAATTTCAAGGTGGTCTCGGTATAATGCTGTATGAGCCGCAGCCCACGAAACCTTAACCACGGCCCGGTGGTGGCCTGGCCTATATCGTTGCCAGAAGCACGGTTACGGCTAACTTCAACCTTAAATAAGACCAAAACTGCAGAGGCTAGAGGTCTAATATTTCGAATATTCATCCATCAGGGAATTAGCTTCTGATTGGCTGATGGGGGAAAATATCCCACAAATATATTGCTTTGAAGGAACCGTTGAAACCTCACAATATATGAGACCTTCATTTATTTTTACCATCATCTTTGTGACGTTTTCCAAAAATGCTAATCACCTCGTGCATAAGATGTATAATTTCTAATGACATTCAATCAAATTTCTCAATGGTTTAACTGTTCCAGCTAATAGACACCCTGACATACACACAAACAGAGTTACAATGTAGATCAAAACGAAAAAGGTAATTATAAACAAAGTATAATTATTACTGTGGTGAGCTATTTCTTAAATGTTATGAATCAAATGGCAGAGATATCAGCATAAGCAAGCAATGGTGCCTATACAGAGAGACTATCTAGGAAGGCAGCTTAGAGCTTGACTGTAAAGTGAGAACATCTGGAGTTTCTGAATTAATACTTTTTTTTGTTTTTTTACATTAAGTTCGTTTAGTTTCAAATAACTAGAAAGTGTGTTCAATTCTTGTCGACAAGGCGAGAGTGTATTAATGATGTTCGGTAATAAATTTCCTATTGTATTTTTTTCATCATTGCAGACTCTCTCTCTCTCTCTCTCTCTCTCTCTCTCTCTCTCTCTCTCTCTCTCTCTCTCTCTCTCAACTGTATTAATAATGTTATAAGATTCATTTCCCACTGTATTTTATTCGGCCTTGCAGACTAATCCCGCCCCCCCTAATAAATTTCATATTATATTCATTCGGCCCTTCGTCTCTTATCTAATTTACTCTCTCTCTCTCTCTCTCTCTCTCTCTCTCTCTCTCTCTCTCTCTCTCTCTCTCTCTCTCTCTCTCTCTCGTACCTCCAGCCTACCATTCCTAGTTCTTCCTTTATTTATCGTGAAAAATAACTTTATTCGGTATATATAAAAGTTAAATATTTCCGTTAGGTTTCCCATACGATATATCTAGATTTGGGCTTTAAGTCAATAAGTAAACCTTCTCAACTTCCGGTAATTCCAACGTCCTAAGCCGAGCTCAGAGGGAAAGGTCACTTCTGCAAATGAATTATATTCCACTGAACACCCATAAAGAAAACACTGACCTCAGCCATTGACGGAAAAAAAAAAACTATACAAATAAATCTCGAAGCCTTGCTGACGATCGGGACAATGTTCCCAGCGCATATTTGCACTGAGTTATAGACCAACGATACATCACTGGATATTAACAATATCCAAACATATAAAACGACAGGTGAGATGTAAAAGGTGTGATAACGCTGGGAGGCAGCAAACAATGGATAAATAGAGGGAAAATGGTGGGAGTGATATCTTTGGGCAATTGACAAAATATAAAAGCTTTCGGATTGCAAATGGTGGAATATGCTTTCAGCCAGAATAAGTAATCTTGGGAAGATAATTCTTGGATTATGATGGTGTTTCAATTCTGGGTATGGAACGGTGGATTTGCTATCGATCGTAAATTAATAATAATAATAATAATAATAATAATAATAATAATAATAATAATAATAATAATAATAATAATAATAATAATAATAATAGGAGTGGGATCCTAGAAACGGCGCACATAGTAAAAAAAGTGATGGACTCCTAAGGAGGCAGGATGCAACCCGGAACCCCACACAATAAATACCACCCAGTCGAATTGGAGGACTGATAGAGCAAAATAAATAAATAGATAAATAATGATAATAATAATAACAAATGATCTTTTCGTCCTTCTCAGAAAAAGTTTGAATGATACTCACCAAAAAGATTTACATTACTCTAAGGATATTTTTTTTATTCATACTTATAACGGTTTACTTATAAGTTAAGGAAAATGTACTTTGTACTCCAAACTGCCATTACTCAGACAAAGACAGTTAGGTGACATTCTTCATCTCCACCAAGAATACTAATATTTTTCAAAGCCATTTATCAGAGCTGTCTCCCCTTTCAAGACATTATTACATTGTCACACCTTATAAAGCAATCACTCATCATTTAGATACGTTGAGGTATTTGGTTTTCATTACTGTATTGTTTCTCTCGGATCCGCTTTTAGTTA
>NC_087201.1:164588205-164597888 GCF_015104395.2 Macrobrachium nipponense
ATATATATACTATATATCTATATATATATATATATATATATATATATATATATATGTATATATATATATGATATAATATATATATATATATATATATATATATATATATATATATATATATATACATATATATATATATATATATATATATATATATATATATATATATATATATCTATATATATATATATATATTATATATATATATATATATATATACTATATATATATATATATATATATATATATATATAAATATATATATATATATATATATATAAAATATATATATATCATATATATATATATCTATATATATATATATATATATATATTATATCATATATATATATATATATCTATATATATATATATATATATATATATATGTCTTATATATATATATATATATATATATATATATATATATATCTATCTATCATATATATATATATATATATATATATATATATATATATATATATATAGTATATATATATATATACTATATATATATATATATATATATATATATATATATCTATATATATATATATATATATCTATATATATATATATATATATATATATAATATATAATATATACTCTATATATATATATATATATCTATATATATATATCTATATATATATATATATATATATTTATATTATTATATATATACAGTCTTCAACATTGCCTCCAGCGTAGTATACAATATTATTAATCTGGAATAACTTGGGGGTAAAACCAGGCGTGTCTTTCCCAATTGTCTGGATTACTTGAATTTACTCCACGCAGGCCAGCTCAAACGTTTGCTCATTTAAACGAATTTATTCTAAACGAGGAAGCTTTATATATATATATATTATAATCGAAACTTCTTCCTGATTTCAAGGCATGTTTTGTTTTTACATTTGTATATCCTAATATGCATAACTGAATCACGAAAGTTTGGAACGTGATAAATACATAAATAAACGGTATAAAGCCACATAGGAAAAATAAACAACGGAGTCTCTATAAGATCTTTCGACTCAACGTCCTTTACTCAGCAGATAAAATTGCTGAGTAAAGGACTTTGAGTCGAAAGATCTTGCAGTAACTCCGTTGTTTATTTTTCCTATGTGGCTTATACCTGTATTATATCCTAATATATATCACTCACACTAACTATGATTTTCCTAAGAAGGAGAGTGTACAATAGTTTACGATAATGGCCCCATTTACTGTGACGTCAGGAATGTATCAAAAGTGTATATTAATGTAACAATTCACTAAGCAATGTTCACGGCGAGAATCGCGCTGCTTAATTAACCAATCGGACGCGAAAAAAAGATTTTCTTTTTATCGATAGCGATATATTCAGTTGATCTAAATAGTTTCGTTATTTTTCCACATTCAGTGTATTTTAATTTTTTATGTTTTTTTCGGTAAACTTTTTTTTTTTTTTTTCAGTATAGAGCCGACGGGATATGTAGGTGAGAGAGACAACGGGCCTGTGTTGTGTATTAAACCTTTCAGACTTTTATTTTAATAGCTCTTAGCTCTGTTTATTGAATTTATTTACTATATTTTTTTTCTTGCGTTTATCGTTCGAATATACAGGGTATGTCCATAAAGTACCAGTACCATTCTTTATAATATATACTTGTAATGGTACTGGGACTTTATGGACACCCTATATCTCTTGAGACTTGCATAGCAATCTAACAATTTGTCCTCATTATTTGAAAATTCTGATCAATAAGAATCTTAAATAGGGAACTCTCTCTCTTCTCTATCTCTCTCTCCTCTCTCTCTTCTCTTCCTCTCTCTCTCGTCTCTCTCTCTCTCTTTCAGTCTATACTTCGGTATCTTAACTTAAACCAATAACATTTTCTTATTTAATGTTTGTGTTTATCTGTTTCTAAGCTGATTAAGATTTTATTTACATTCACAGGTAATATACTCAACATAGTAGTGCATTGTAAGGTTTGATAGTAAGTGCCAATACAAAGGAATATTAACTACTAAAGTTCTTGCTGTTTCGCAATACTATTGATATATTCCTTATACATTTTTAAAGATTCGTAATATATGATATATATACTATATATGTATATATATATATATATATATATATATATATATATATATATATATTTTATATAATCCTATCTATATATATATATATTTCTTATACACGTATATATACAGAGAGAGAGAGAGAGAGAGAGAGAGCGAGAGAGAAGAGAGAGAGAGAGGGGCTAACTCAATAGAAAAGCCAATATAAAAAGAAACTCGGTACAATAAACAAAAGTTAAATTTATCTGACAACCTTATTCCTGGAATTTATAGATATTAAAATGAATAACTTAACGTTTCAGTAACCTTCACAACAAAACTAATTGATAAAACTGAAGAAATATATATATATAAATACAGCGAGAAAGTATATGCTATATACCAGGTGGAGGATAATGTAAACACTCGGTGTAAAAATTCGCAAGAGAAGCAAAATTCTGAAAATAAAAGAAAACCGAGAAAAAAATGGTAAAAATTGGCAGCCAAGCGGAACATTACCCTCGGTAATGTCCTCGTATCCAAACAGCGGAATTACCGATACTTGGGTCGTTATTGAGAAATCAAGGAAATTTTACAGCCATTTCTTGTTGCGGAATTACCAATAATGTTATAGGATCGAAATATGTTATTTAACTGTTCATGATTTTAGAATGCTATAGGAAAGAAGTCAGGTAAACGAATTATATAGCAAAAAGGGGGGAGATGTTTTTAACTGTTGATCTATGATATTATGTTATAAGAAGGAAGCTAGGGAAACGAATTATATTAAAAGCGGAGTTTTTTCACTTTTTATTATTTTACTATGTTATAGGAAGGAAAGAAATTACATATTAAAGAACAAAGGAGTTTTTAACTGTTTATAATATTTTTATGATGTAAGAAGGAAGTTAGTGAAACGAATTATAAACCAAAAAAATTAGTTTTAACTGTTTACAATTTTATTATGCTATAAGAAGAAGGCAGGGAAACGAATTATATACCAAAAAATATGTTTCTAACTGTTGATAATTTCCGTATGTTATAAGATGGAAGTCAGCAAAACGAATTATATACAAACAAATAGGTGTGTGCAAATATTTATATTTTAAAAATGTATTCTAAACTCTATAAGTCTAAATTACCTACCACAGAGAAAGCATTCATTTTATAGAATATTTTTTTTCCGAAGTTGAAAAATGAAGGATAATAGGTTGTGCAATTTGGATAATGGTCTGGACAGGGAATAATGGTATATATAATATGAATATTGGAGTAGATGGAAAATCACCTTTATGTCATTTGAATTTACAATGGCAATAATAATACTACCCAAAGGCATCATCCTTTGTCATGTTTTGATGTAGGATTATCAGAAAGTCACTCAATCAGTAATCCCGTCATTATCGAAGTGGTATCTGACCTTTTGGCATAGGATAATATATGGAAATCATTTCACTTTACTTATTTTGCATGAATGAATAGGGAACTTTTGGGGTAATATTTAAATTTTTCACTTGAATTCCTTCCTCCCCTACATAAAAATAAAGACTAAATACCTTCATAACAAGAAAATTGTAATTCAGAGCAGAAACACGTTTAATAGTAGCATTTCATTTTCACAACAAATGGTTATAAATTTGCAATACCGAAAGAGGCAGACATAGAAAATATGTAGCAAAGTTACTTTTGAATTTAGAGCAGAAACACGTTTAATAGAACCATTTCATTTTCACGACCAATGGTTAAGGACTGGCAATACTGCAAGAGGCACACACAGAAAATGTATAATATTATTTTCCTGATTTCCAAAGTCAGTATTTTGTAAATAAAACGAAACATGGATTCTGCAAAGTTTATTATGGACGAAAAGAACGCCTTGCCATTAACAATAAACCAATGAATATTAAAAAGCGCAACCGCACTATTTTAGGCATTTTTCCGTAATCGCGTAAATCTGACAAATCTGCAAAAAACCACCCGAATTTCCTTCAAAACCGTTTTTTGATATGGACGAACGCCTGCCACATAAACCAATGAATATTAGCGCAAACGCACTATTTTAGCATTTTCGTAATCGCGTAATCTGACAAGTCTGCAAAAACACCAGAATTTCCTTCAAACCGTTTTTTGAAATATGAAACCGACAAGAAATATTTTTGTTTTTTCCGACGGGAATTAGCGATCGTATGAATCCGGACATGATGCAAATAAGCCTTTCCAGCGAGGGACAGGGATACAGATCTAGAGCAGAGTCTGTTTACATATGGCTGGCAAGATTGTCAATGTAGAAGGTAAAGATTGTCTAGGTAGAAGAAGGAACAGATTGTCAATGTAGAGGGTAAAGTGTCTAGGTATAAGAAGAACAGATTGTCAATGTAGAGGGTAAATATTGTCTAAGTAGAAACCGGTAAAGTTGCCTAGACAGACGAAGGTAATGTTGCCTAGACATAAGAAGGCGAAGTTGCTTAGACAGAAGAATATAGAGATGGTCTTGGTAGAAGGAAGCAAAATTATTTAGGTAGAAGAAGGTAAAGTTGACTAGATAGGCGAAGGTAATGTTGCCTAGACATAAGAAAGCAAAGATTGTCTAGGTATAAGGAGGTAAAATTGTCTAGGTAGAAGAATGTAAAGTTGCAAAGACAGAAAAAAGGTAGAGATTGTCTAGGTAGAAGAAGGTAAAGTTGCCAGACAGAAGAAGATAATTACGGTCTAGGTAGAATAAGGTAAAGTTGCCTAGACATATACGGTAAAGATTGTCTAGGTATAAGGTAAAATTGCCTAGACACAAGAAGATAAAGATTGTCTAGGTAAAAGAAGGTAAATTTGCCTACGAATTAGAAGGTAAAGTCACCTAGACAGACGATAAAGATTGTCTGGGTAAAAGAAGGTAAAGTTGCCTAGACATAAGACGGTAAAGAATGTCTAGGCAGAAGGAGGTAAAATTGTCTAGGCAGAAGATGGGAAAGTTACCTAGACAGAAATGAAAAAGGTAGATAAATGTATAGGGTGTCTAGGTAGACGGTAAACATTGTCAAGGGAGAAGAAAGTAAAATCCTTCTCACCAAAACCATTGACATGAAGAACGACTTGCGATTAGAGTAAAAAATTTACAATTTGCCTCGTTCGAAGGGGAAGTCACCCCCCCCCCAACCCACTACTGATTTGCATTAACCCTTACCTGGGGTGGTGGAATTATATGCAATAGTGAATGTGAAAACTCAACTTGCATATACGATACGACATAAAAACTTTTAAGAGGAAACTATATTTATTTATTTTCTTTTTTTGTATCCTCAACCTCCCCCTACAGACTTCCTTTTATGCAGGGCAGAGTGTTGGAGGATCTCAATAGTGTTCACATAGACGATTCCTATGCCAGGGACATCAAAAGCATATTTCAACTACGTCAGCTGATCCTAATTCTTTTGATAAAATCTGTATCACTTTCTTGTTTCACATGTCCCAAGTGATACCTCAGCATTTGAGCTATTTTTGTGTGGGGATGAAAGAAGACTAATGTGTTTTAAAGATAATCAACTCATTCCTCCACTTATGCAACACACACACAACAAATATATGTATGTATGTATGTATGTATGTCGGCTTAGCGGTGACCCCAGGTATCACCTGAGGGCATATCTCCCACTGTAAATTACGCCAATGAAACTCCTTCTGTCATTCACTACTTGATAAGGGTGGAAGTTAGTCCACCGAAATATAGTCCTTAGCTTTAAACCAGTGTTTTAATGAGCATTTTATACTTGAGATGTATGTATGTGTGTGTAAATGTGTGTGTTTTTGTGTGTTACGAAGGAATTAGTTGCTAATCAAACCTCAAAATAGTTTAATCTACTTTCACCCAAATACCAGAATAACCCAGAGGCGAGATATCACAGATATCCCGTGGGATTAGTAAAACTCAAAGTAATTCCAACTTTACAAAAAAAAAAAAAAGAAAAAAAAAAAAATTAGAGCTGATATGCGCAGTCAATACGACCCAGGTGTCTTCCTCAGTATCTGGCAAGAATAAAGAAGGCAGGTGATGTAAACATAGAAGTTTTATTCGCTTTTGAAGTCGAAGTCTCAGTCACAGAAATCGTTTACGTAAACACCGCTGAAGAACCTCAACTCTTTGCCTGCCAAAAAAAAAAAAAAAAAAAAAAAACAAAAAAAAAAAAAAAAAATCGTAAGAGGGGGTGGGAAGGGTGGGGGTTTGGGGTTTGGGGCATGATATTTTCCTTCTTTCTTTAATTGCTTATATTGTTTCGTATATGCAAGTTGGAGTTTAACATATAATTTCGCCCAGGTCAGGTGTAATGCAAATTAGGGGGGTGGACATCGGGGGGGTTGGGGGGTTGGAGGGGGGGGGGGGTGGGGGGTTGGGGGGGGGGGGTTGGAGAGGGGAAATCTTCCCCTTAGAACGAGGTCAATTTTACTTTAATTTTCTGGTCGTTCTCGATATGAATGAAGCAGGGGAGAGGTAATCTTTGGTTTAAGTAACAGCGGATGAAGAAAAATAATGAGGATAATAATCATTTATATGGTAAACGATATCTTTATATTTATAGATATTACACCAACAAAAATTCATGAAAACTTCTATATTGATTTATAGTCTAATAATATCAGCAACTTTAAGATAGTTCATGTTTTTTTTTCGAGCACCAAGAATATTTCCCTCTAAAATATAACATCTTTATCAAATGATGAATAAAAGATTCATAAGTTTATCAAACTTATCCAAAAGTATCTTTTTTTATATTTCCAAAGAGACTTATTGATATGATCTGTAAATATACCTCGTTTGTAATGATTTAAAAAAAGGAGAAACTGATGAACACTTTGCGAATTTAATGGTGGTTTGTTTTAAAACATATTTCCTACCTCTTCTTATAAGTTTGGTAATCCCGGACAGCTGAATGAAATCACATCCACGTGTTCCGTAGATAAGATTTTGTTCACTGTCTTTGCCTGAAATGTAGTATATCGTGAAATGCTGGCTCGCTGCTTGTACCACTGTGAAAATCTCCCACGAGTTATAGCTCACATAAATTGTACCGCGTGGATTTCAGTTAATGGCGAAGATTGTGGTAAAATCAATGTTGCACGAATCATGCGTGCTTTCAGAAATATGCTGCCTATTTCTGCGCTATTTCTTCCGCATGGAAAAACTGCATAAAAGCACAGCTTGGCGCTTGTAGTAGTTGAATGCATTTCTCCCTAACAAACCAGTCACACCATCTTCCTCGGGTAGCCTACGTGTAAAATTCTAAAAGTTGAATTTTGTCAGAATGAGCAAAAAGCACAGGAACTCGTTACTATATTCTCATTATTTTTTTCAGCTTTTTGAAATCATCAGTGAAAGATTTCATGTTTTTACGCAAAACTCTATTTTAATATTGCTTTGCTATAGAATCATGAACCCGATGTTGTTCAAAGGATCCATGATATTTATGTTTAGAAATTATTATGACACAAATATAATATTTTAATTCATTTTAATATTCCTGGTCTTAGCTAATCTCTGGCGTCGTCCTTAGATTATGTCAGTGTGTATATTTTGTTACCTTTATTTATAATTCTAATCACCTTTCGCATTCAGACTGTAAAATCTGGCACTATCATCTGGCGCTGCCATGTTGCACGTAGAACTAACTGGGTCCTCGTTTTGATCTAAAATAGATCGACACTAATTAGAATGTTTAGAAGTAATATAACAGTCTTGCTTCTCATGTTATAGCGAATGCTCCTCGTGTAGACAGTAACGAAAAAAATAAAAAATAAATTGTGCAAGGGAAAACATAAAAAAAGAAGGAAAACAAAGGAAATAATGCAGCTGAACTATGGAATGAGAGTTCTGGGAGTCTTAAAAAAAATGGGGGGTTGAGGGGTGAAGGGGCGATATTTTACACCCAATTTCAACTCCTGAAGTTGTAACGATTGAACTTCATGACTTTGAAAGCCATTCTATGATCTGGTCACAGTTGGAAAACAAAACTTTGAGAAAGCAACTGGTATTGGAAATACGTAAGAAGAAGACGAGTCTGTTAGATTTTAACTGCATTTTCCACGTTTACTCGGGGAGTAAGCCTACAAAGTACTTTGTTGTTGCTGTTTAATTTTGTTTGTATGGTGTTTTTACGTTGCATGGAACCAGAGGTTATTCAGCAACGGGACCAACGGCTTTACGTGACTTCCGAACCACGTCGAGAGTGAACTTCTTTCACCAGAAATACACATCTCTCACCCCTCAATGGAATGCCCGAGAATCGGACGCTCGGCCACCGAGGTTGCAGACCAACACCATACCGATCACGCCACTGAGGTGCTGTTGTTGTTGTTGTTCTTGCTGGGCGGGTAGGAAAAGACTACAGAAGAGCCTATAAAGGTCTGAGAAGACGTTTTGCGCTGAGTTAAAGATATAGGAGTTTTAGGATACGATATTTAAGGTTTATGTATTAGAATGAAAATGTAAAAAAAAAAAAAAAAAAAAGAAGAAGCTTGTTTAACCATAGAGAAAAATAATTTTTAATAAAATAGAGCGTATTTATTTTAATTTTCGTTGGTCAAACAAGGCTCTATTTGACCATAGATTTCAGCATGTTTTGATTTACGTTATGTTACAAATATAATGTTTACAACTTATGTGTGGAGAAAATCTTGCACACATCTGGAGTAAGCTGGAGGTCATATCATGCCTTCTTAGTTCTACGTGCAACATGGCAGTGCCACATGATAGTGCCACATTTGATAGTCGCCTAGAGATTTTTACAGTCTGGAAAGGAATGAATTCAAAAGGTGATTAGAATTATAAATAAAGTTGACAAAATATGCCCAGTGAAATAATCTAAGAACGACGCAAGAGGTTAGCTAAGACCAAGAATGAGAGGTTTAATGTAGATCAAGATTGAGCAAGGTGTGATCCGACCTCCAGCTAACTCGGGGTACGTGCTTAAATCTACAGTTAAATGGAGCGTTGTTTCACAACTGAAATGTTAAAAATACTCTCTATTTTATTAGGAATAACTTTTCTAAACTGTTTACCGTGCACATTATTTATTTTTTACATTTTCATTCTAATAAATAAATCATAAATTTCCTATCCTAAAATTAAATGTATCTTTAACTCAACGCCAAAAACCCCCCCCCCTTTTTTTTTGACCTTTTAGGGTGTTCCATAGACCTTTCCTATTCCCCCAAAACAAGAACAACAACAGCAAGAACAACAACAACAACACCACCAACAACAACAACAGTAAGCATAAGCTGCTGCACACGGAATTCAATATTATGAATTATAGCCACATTATTCTGAATATTTCAAAAGTGGAATCTAGTCTTCATCTCATAGGAATCTATCTCTCTATCTATCTATCTATCTGTATTTTTCTTTATCAATCATTTATCTACGTTTATTCCAGTCATTCGTTGACCCGTCCGATATTTTATTTACTTAATCATTAACAAATGTTCGGGATTTCTCCTTAAAAAACTACAGTAGGAATCTAATGGCTTCACAGACCCTCCGGGGAATATAATTATCAGACATTTTACCCCGGTAACACAACCAATTAGCAACAGATATCATTCAGATATTCTAAAAAGAAGAATTGTATTTCCATAGCGTTTGTTATTC
>NC_087201.1:164598388-164623388 GCF_015104395.2 Macrobrachium nipponense
CATAGCGAGAAAAGTGATGGACTCCTAAGGAGGCATCATGCAACCTGGAACCCCACACTATAAAAACCACCAAGTCGAATTGGAGAACTGCGAAATAATAATAATAGCAATACAAAATGTAAATGAGTAGATTTCGAAAGTAGATTTGATTAGGTAAGTGTTCCTTGATCCCAACTTTTCCCTGATAATTGGATTTTTGTTAGTACGTATCGGCTCGAAGGAGAGGTGGTTAAGCACTGAGTAGGATCCTGATATTGATTAAGATTCTGGTGGTAATTTTCGATGTGTTTGCGTCGGGGTGAGGTTAGTAGACTGCTTTTAGTGCTTTGATATTTAATGAAATCAAGGTAGATATTTAGGAAAAGCCAAAAGAGCAATAATCATCAACCACAGGCTACACAATATGTAGACTTTAGTTTTAGTATTTTGGGAAAATTTATTGAGTTTGTTTTGTTATGAAAAGCAATAGAATTTAGGAAGAGCCTGCAGTTTATGGGATCCAGCCTACCTTCGACCACTTTTCTAGTCAAAACCCACACATAGATGGCGATGAGCTCTGACTAGAAAGCGGAAGAATACAAGGAAGATGGCAGCTAGACGAAAACAAAAAACACTGTTTTCTCGGCCCTATTTTGAAATTCGTGAATTATTTTCTGCGTGGTGGAACGGCGCTGCACGCCTTATCTACATCTTTAATGAGTCTTGGGAAGCTCGTTTGTTCTGGCCCCGCAAAAAAAAAAAAAAAAAAAATGGCATCGACAATGGTCGAACTACTTACTTGTGCAGAGCGATCAGGTTTGTTTTGGTTGACATGGACCGGGCCCTGAAAATGCAAAACTACCCTGTAATTGTTAAATTAATTTACACTTTTGATACATTTCTGACGTCGCAGTAAAATGGGGTCATTATTGTAGACTCTCCTGCTTAGGAAAAGTCACAGTTAGTTTGAGTGATATATATCAGATATGCAATGTAAAAAAGAAATAAACAGCTTGAAAACAGGAAATCGTCTTGAGACATCCTACTCCTTGTAACCCCTTGTAAACTCTCTGTCTCTCTCTCTCTCTCTCCTCTATCTCTCTCTCATCTTTTTTCTCTCTCTGTCTCTCAAGCAGCCCCCTCTCTCTCTCTCTACTCTCTACAGATAAGTGGAGCACACATGTCTCTCGGTTGGACTAAAAAGTCTATGAGACATCTTACTTATTTTAAACTCCCTTGTAAACTTCTCTCCTTCCTCTCTCTCCTCTCCTCGCTTATCTCTCTCTCACTTCTCTCTCTCTCTCTCAAATATATTCATTAAAAGGGGTTTTTTGTTTGTTATATGGAAAAAAGCGATTCATCTTCTGAATTAACTTAGCTCTCTCTCTCTCTCTCTCTCCTCTCTCTCTCTCTCTCTCTCTCTCTCTCTCATAATATATTCAATGTGTGTTTTTGTTTAATATTTGGATGCGATGCATCTATTCCTTAGCTAGCTCAACAACTCAATCTCTCCCCCCTCCTGTCTGTCTGTCTGTCTGTCTGTCTCCCCCCCCCCCCCCCCTCTCTCTCCTCTCTCTCTCAAAAAGTGGGTTCCCTTTTCAAAAGTTTCCAGCCCAAAACAATATTCCTAATATCCGCCGGTGTATCCGACACGTAACGGACGTGTTTGTTTTGCAAGCATGAAAACGGTTCCTGCATCATGTGTCCCCTTGGGCTTTTTTTGGAGCTTTCACGTGAATAAAAGGGCCCCCCCCCGTTCTAAACTATTTTGCAGCTTGGATTAGTAAGACTTTTTTTTTAGGAGGGGGGGGGGGGGGGGGGCGGGGTTTTTTAGGGGGGGGGGGGGGTTAGGGTTTTGGGGGGGTTTCTTTCAGTGAGTCCAAAATTAAAACCATCGTGTGGATAAACTTTTCATTGTTGCAGCTGAGTTAGAGAACTTTATTTTTTTTTTTTTTTTTTTTTAAAACATTTTTTTTGCTATTTTTTTTTTTTATTTATCTATATATTTTTTATTTATTTATTTTTTTTTTTTTTTTAGTGCGACCAGAGACACAGAAAATGGAATTATTACTCTGCTGGAAATTTATAGCTACTAAATTATTTTTTTTCCTTTTTTCGTTT
Source organism: Macrobrachium nipponense (assembly GCF_015104395.2). NCBI lineage: Eukaryota > Metazoa > Arthropoda > Malacostraca > Decapoda > Palaemonidae > Macrobrachium > Macrobrachium nipponense. The sequence continues at coordinate 164,600,489 of NC_087201.1, forward strand.
TTTTTAAATAAATTAGTCCAAATCCTTTGTCATTCAAATTTTTCAATTTTGGGCTTTTTTTGCGTTTTTTTTTTTTTTGCTAGAATAATTGTCCTTTACACTCATACCTAAATTTTAATTTTTTTATAGACCAGAAAAAAAAAAATGTTTTATCTGAATTATTTCATTTAATTGGGTTTTTTTTTTTTTAAATTAAAAATTTACTTTCATCTTTTTTTTTTCTAAGTACGGAAATTTGATTTTTTTCCCTTTCTGTATTCCCCCCCCCCCCCCGGTATCACCTTTGTGTTACCTCTTTTTTTTTTTTTTTTTTCAAATGAAAACACATATTCTTTGGAAGCTTTAGATTTCAAGGTTCAGTGTTCCACGTGGGGCATGTTTTTTTTCCATATGAATAGGGTGTCATTTATTTGAATAATAATAATAATAATAATAATAATAATAATAATAATAATGATGATAATTATCATTGGAAAAAAAAAGTAGCCCTCTCAAGCATACCCCCCTTTTTTTTTATTTTGAAAGTATTTTTTGTTTTGAAAAAATGAGAGATTAGAATCTACAAGCGTTTTAACGCTGGTGGAAGTACCCATTAACTTTATTAATAATAATAATAAAAATAATAAATAATAATAATAATAATAATAAAATAATAATAATTAATCAATAAATAATAATAATAATAATAATTTAATAATAATATGGAAACCCCATAAACCACATAGAAGCGAATGTCCGGCACTTTGCCCCACAGAAAAAAAACCCAGTAAAAAACAAAAAGAAGGTATGGATTCAGTAGCAAAAGCCCTCTACTGGAGCCTGGTGCGGGAAAAGAAAAAACAAAATCCCCAATTTCTACCTTTTGCCCAGTAATAAGTGGTACGAAACCAACCTGAAGGAGTGATAGAAAACGATCAGGCAAAGATCCTCGGACTATGCTATCAGAACAGATAGGGTTGGATACGTTTTGCAAAATTTTGAAACAGACGTGACGCTGATTTTGACAAAATCAAGAAGAACGTATCACTCATTGATGTCGCAATACATGGGGGGACACCAGAGTTTTGAAGAGAAAGAAAGTAGCTCCAGGACTCATGCAGAAGGTGTGATCCTAGAAACGGCGCAACAAATAGTAAAGAAAAGTGATGGACTCCTAAGGAGGGGCAAAGGGATGCAACCCGAAACCCCACACCTATAAAATACCACCCAGTCGAATTAGAGGACGGTGGATAGAGCAAAAAAAAAAAAAAAAAAAATTAATAAAATAAAATAATAATAGTAATAATACGTATTAGATTTTTTTTTATTTGAAAGTTTCATTTCAACTATTGCAAGTTTTTTTTTTTTTTTTTTTTTTTTTTTTTTTTTGTTTTTTTTTTTTGATTTTTTTTATCAGTTCTTTTGCACCTGCTCTTGATTTTTTGCATGCCTCATTTGTGCAACATTATTTTAGCTGCCTACGTATTTCATGAAAAATATCATTGCAAAACCGTCTTGCTGCATTTCTTATGAACATGACCATAGTTGTCAAATACCAGTGTAAAAAAGATTATTATTATTATTAAATTTAATTAAATTATTATTATTATTTTTTTTTTTTATTATTATTATTATTATTAAATTTTTTATTATCTATTTTTTTTTTTCATTATGAACATAAGCACTGGCATTTCAAGACCTTGTATCCAAACCTCAAGATTCCTTTAATTATGGTACATACTAAGAACTATCAAAATAAAGGGTATTGTTTGATTTTTTTTTTTTATTGTTTGTTTTTTCTATGGATAAAACTGTTCGTCATTTCCTTTTTTTTTTTTATCATGAATAAATTGTTAGACTCGGAATTGGATTTGGGAGATTTTTTTTGATTTATTTTTATTTTATTTTAGATGAATTTTTAAATTTTTTTCCCAAAACAACAAATCTTTCGCGAATCAGAATGTTTATTTTTTCCCGCCCCGTATTTTTTTAAAGGGTTACTTTTTTTTTTTATATTTATCCCTTCCCCTCCCCTCCGTCCTCACAACAGCCCCCTTCCACCCTAACCCCATAAGCCCCGCCTCTTTGAGCATGTGGTTGTTTTTTACCTTGCCCCGAAACCTCACGAATTTTTTTCATTAAAAATATTTAATAAACCTTCTGAGAAAACAAAAATAGACATAAATCAGTAATCTCTTTTGGGCTGAGATCTTGTGTTCGTCCTATTTCTTTTTTTTTTTTTTCGGAAAAGTTTTTTTTTTTATCCAATAGAATAATTTTTTTTCACCCCTCCATCCACTTCTTTCTATGGATGACGGGAAAAAAAAACGTGGGAAAATGACTAAGGTAAGAGTCGTGGGGGATGACGAGGTGAAAAAAAGTCCGGGATGCCACCCCAGATTTTTTTTTAATGGTTTTTTTTTTTTTTCCAGATAGGCCCCTAATTTGACTGCTTTTTTTTAAGAACACTTTAAAATTCCCTCCCAAAGTCTAAACCATTTTCCCCCCCCCCCCCCCCGAAAATGTACCATAGCATGAATGTCCCCTGATATAAATTTATATGTATATATATATATATATTTTTTTTTATATTATAGATATATATATATATATATATTTGATATATATATATTATTTTATATATATATATATTTTTTTTGTTTTTTTATTTTAAATTTAATATATATATATATATATATATATAAATATATTATAAATATTTATATATAATATAATTTTTTATTTATATATATATATATTTATATATATATATATATTTATAGATATTATATATTTAATATATATAAATATATATATATATATATATAATATATATATATTATAATAAATTTATTACCACTATGGGTAATTTGAGTAGGACCCTCATAACCAGAACATCAACAATCCAAAGTATTTCCTCAAAGAGAAGGATAAACAGAGACCCTAAAACAAAACATACTTAATTATTTTTTTATTTACAACAAAAAAAAGGTCATTTTTTTATTACAAAGAAAATCCCCCTTGAAAAGCTGTACTTTTTTTTTTTTTAGGGAAGAAAGAGAAAAAAAAACAAAACTCACAATTACAAAAAAAACCAAAAATACATTCGCCTAGCTAACTAATCATACTTAAAGTTAAAAGAAAAAGTTTTTTTTTACTAGGGGGAGACAAAGAAAACACAGATGCACTGGTCGTTTTAATGATAGTAAGAGACAAAAAAGTAAGAAAAATAGCCTTAAAACCCCTAATCAAACCACATTCGAATAAGCGTACATTAGGGACTATGACACATTAATTATCTTTGGTTTAGTCAGAAAAATTAAAAAAACTATCACTCCCACTATTTTCCAGTGCTTCATAGGTAAAATAAACGGGTCTCTTTTTAATATTAGCCCCGCCGAAGTCCCCTCGTCTTTTTTTTCAACGGGTTTTTTTTTAACTCCAATTGTGTCACTAAGGGATGAAACACCCCCCAACTCAGGTCGTCTAATAAGAGAGAAGTATTATAGTAAATACACCACAGGGTCGGGGATCTTACCCTCTTTTCTTCGACCCCCTGGGAGGCCCCCCTTCTTTACGACCCCCTCCAGAGGTTCAGCTAACTGAGGGCAAGGGCAAATGACGGGCGAGGTTCGCCTCCAAAAGTACATCAAAAGCCAGTTAGGGCATCACAACCCCCCGAAGTTAATAACGTCTTTGTAAAGGAAGAGCGTCAACACGATTTTTTTTTCTTTTTTTACACAGACCGCGAGACGTCTACAAAAAGTTTACTTTTTTGTTTCCCCGTTTAGTGGGGGATGAAAAAAAGGAACACCTCCAAGATGCCAATAGCTTTTTTCACAAAGTTCGAGGACGGTCTCAAAACATCAGAAAAAAGTAATTTACCACAAGCCGTCAGGAAAAAAAAATATAGGAGCTGGTAACCTCTCTACAGGGAGCCGTTTTTTTAACTAACTCTTCATCACTCCGCAAGTTCCCATCAGAAGGCGGGAGAATGAAAACAAAAACGGGGTCACAAAACAGTCGAAACACCCGTCAACCATGAAAACGAACAAAAAAACATTACCAAGGGTTAATTACCAATTAAAAAAAAACACCCCTAAAACTACCCCCCCCCCTTAGAGGGGGGGAGGTAAAAAACCCCCCAAGTCCAACCCCCTTCAAACGACATATATAAATAAACTGGACAAAAAAAAACAAACAATTACTTTTTTTTTTTAAATGTGTGAAAAAAGTCAAAAAGCATAACTTTTTTTTTTTTCAATATTTAAAAAAAAAATTTTATCCAAAAATAATTTAATTTACAATTACTTAATATATTTATATATATATATATATATATATATATATATATTATATATATATATATATATATATATATATTTTTTTTATATATATATATATTATTTTATATATATATTTATATAAGATATATATATTTTTATATATATTATGATATATATTTATAAATATATATATTTTATATATATATATATATATATATATTATATATATATAGTAATATATATATATAAAGATTATAAATATAAATATATTTATATTTATATTTATATATATATATATATATATATATATATATATATATATATATATATATATATATAATTAGGCAAAAAATTTTGGCTGATTCCAAGAAAAAAACGTTTTTTTTTCCCCCTATTTTCTTTCTATATAAAAATTATGCCAAAAAATGGGGATTCCTGACTTGATCATAAAATCTATCAAGAAATGACGGGAGGAGCTTCTATTTATAACCAGTTGCATGTTGACTAGCAATCGTATAAGCGTGTCACTCAAGTGTCCTGGATATTGGTTCTGGTTTTTCATTTCTCTTAATTGCCATTAATGGATCAGTTCAGGCCAAACGAAGAACTTCATTCCATGTTTAAACGCCATTATCGCCGACACATTGACACAATAAAGGATATCAATTAGAATCAACATTAATCTTTGATATGTGATTTCAAGTAAAAGTCCTCTCGAAAGTTTCTTGTTTTTATAAGATTTATTTATATTATAGGTACCACTTTGATTGTTTCGTGTATCGTAAAAAAAAAAGCTAATGTTTAGTTTACGCTATAGATTTCTGTCGGATCTCACTACCGTAGGCTACGGGATTCCTGTATCCTGGCATAATTTGAACACCCTACGTAAAGTCACGAATTTTTGTGAGAGAACTTCTTCCTTAAAACAAGTTAAGATCAAGTCCTAAAAAAAAAAAAAAAAAAAAACACGAAAAAAAAAAAAAAAACTAAAAAAGAAAATCAAGCAGCCCTCGCAAAAAAAAACACGCTGGTCTCTCTCTCTCTCTCTCTCTCTCTCTCTCTCTCTCTCTCTCTCTCTCTCTGTTTGAAAACCCTACGAAAAATCACGATTTTTTTTCAAAAAATTCTTACTTAAAATTGATAAAAAAATACAGTTCTGTAAGGTCTCTGTCTCTCTCTCTCTCTCTCTCTCTCTCTGTCTCTCTGTCTGTCTCTACCTCTCTCTCTCTCTCTCGACGTATGTTAAACGCTACAACGCCAAAATCACGCTCTTGTTGTCTAAGCCTCTCAAAATATATAAAGCATTTCGGGAGAAGTAGAGGAAAGAGAAGAAGAAGAAGAAGAGACAAAATGTAACGGTTCCCTCGGGAGGAGAAACCGAACGTGAACGAGGCTTCCCTTTTTCCTCTCTCAGGTTTTATCCACCTTTTCCTGTCTCTCCCCAAAAAAGCTACAAGAAATAAAATAAGGAAAAGAGAGGTAAATCTATTTTTCTATCTTTTTCTTCCTCGACGACTTTTCAACTTTTAATGCGGTTTCCCCACCAAGAGAGTTGGACATAATGTCAATCAAGCTTTTGAATTGGAGATTGATATTTTTTTTTTATATTCTGCATGAATGTGATTGCATATTCAGTTGCCTGATTGTTTTTAGACAATAGATAAACGACATTTCATCCATGATAGTAATACGAAACTTATACTACGTCCCAAGTACAAATCGACTTCTACGCAATATACGTATTACAATGCATGTAACCTCTTTTGCAGTTTCATTATTTATTTGTTATCTTATATTTACGTAATTAAACCGCATTTTGTTTTTCATTTATTTATTTATTACCTATTCATTATTATTCTATATCAATTTTATCTTTCATTCTCCATCTATACCTCTATCGCCTCACAGGAAAAAGCAAAAAAAATGTTTTTAATATCACGTGATTGAAACAAATATATTGGTCTTCTCCTTTGTTTAACTGGGGAGAGAGAGAGAGAGAGAGAGAGAGAGAGAGGAGAGAGGATAATTTAATAAAAGTTCGTGGTTCCTATAATCACATTCACCCTGATTCAGCATGGACAGCACTATTCTTCTCCATCATTGTTCAAGTCTAGTCTGACAAGAGGTACTCCACATCGTCTCACGTACGACACGAATAATTAAATTTTGATTTTTTGATTTTTTTTGTCATCTCCAAAAAGCTCGTTTTGTTTCAAACGAATGTGCTGCCTCAGGAGTTTTTCACGATTATGAGACAGTTAGTATTTTATAATAAGGGGGTAATTGTTTCACTTCTTGAAATATTTAATACTCTAACTTTGTTTAAGGACAGACATTGCTGATTTTTTTAAAGGACACAGACATGGCTGTACTTTTGTTAAAGGACAGAGACTTGGCTGAATTATTTTTTTATAAAGGCAGAGGCATGGCTGATTTTTTGAAGGACAAAGACTTTGCTGAATTTATTTTTAAGGATAGAGACTTGCTGCATTATTTCTATAGCGAGAGATTTGGCTGTATTGTCGTTTTAAAGACGGAGACTTGGCTAAATTGTTTTTTATAAGGACAGAAGACTTGGCTGAATTGGTTTTTTTTTAAGACAGAGAACTTGTCTGTATTGTTGTTTATTTTTTAAAGGACAATGACTTAGCTGGTTTTTTAAGGACAGAGACTTGGCTTTATTGTATTTTTTGAGACAGGGACCTTCGTGTATTGTTTTTTTTAAGGACAGAGTCTTGGCTGATTTTTTAAAGGACAGATAATTGGCTTAATTGCTTTTTCAAAAAACAGAGCCTTGGCTGAATCGCTTTTTTTTTTAACAGAGCCTTGGCTAAATTAGTTTTTAAAGACAGAGACGTGGGTGGGGGGGGGGTGAATTGTTTATAAAGGGAGAAGACTAAGCTGTATGTTTTTTTAAGGAAAGAACTGGCCTGATATATTAAAGAACAGAGGCTTAGCTGAATTTGTTTTTATCTTTAAAGACAAAAACTTGGCTAAATATTTTTTCGTTGTTACCTAATCTCGGTTAAGTTCTAAAACCTTTATGGAGTGTTTTTTTTTTTTTTTTTTTCAAGAGTATCTTTTTTTTTTTTTTTTATTAATTCTTTTTTGTTTTCTACGTACATAATATTTATCACATATGAATTATAGAAAAAAATCATTCGCTTGACTTCCATAAATATATGCAGTTACTGACTATGAAATGTTATTACGATTGATATATATATATATATATATATATATATTTTATATATATATATATATATATATATATATATATATATAATATATATATATATATATCTAAATATATATATATATATATATATATATATATAGATAATATATATATATATATACATAAAAATAATAGCTATAATCTTTGACAAATTTTTTATTCGCTTTGTTCGTTTATCTCTAAAAGAATTTAATAAAAATAAGCAGAAAGAAAAATAATTATATTCAGAAATGAATCTTTGTATGGCATTGGATCACTCCATTCAAACTGCATCCTATAACTGTCAGTTGGAGTTAAATAAAATGTAAATAAAACACCCTACCTGGAGGCTTCTATTTAAAATGTCTGTAAATACGAGAAATAAATCTCCATAGTATATAAAAATTATTAAAATAGAGAGGAATATCATAAAGAGTAACTAGAACTACAGTACGTTACTCAACCCTGAAATTGTAGGGACACCCATCGCGAAGACTGTCAAGAATTCCTTGAATTTGATGGCATTCCTTTCAAAAACTGGGGACAGAGAAAGTCTATAAACCTCTCTCTCTCTCTCTCTCTCTCTCTCTCTCTCTCTCTCTCTCTCTCTCTTTTCCAGGCTTGACAAATTCATCTAGTTCCCCCTTCTCAAAGAACAGCAACTGGGAGTTGATTGGCCTAGTCTGAGGGTGGTCTTGTTCAGTCAGCTGTTGTTCCGGACAGGGGACTTTCGAAGCCCTCAGTTTCATTTCAACTTTTCTTGGCCGTGGAAGAATGGCAAGTTATGGCATGGTCTCATATTTGTCTTGGGAAGGTTAAGAAAGACGGTTAGATTGCGCAAGGTGACCAGTTTTTCTTGAAATCTACAATTTGTGAGTTTTTTTTGCCAATAGGTTTTTGTGTGTGTTTTTTTTTTTTTTTTGTCACGTAATCGTATGGTGGCTAACATTAGCCTACATAAAATACTATACTAGATGAGATTATATATATATATATATATATATACTATATATATATATATATATATATATATATATATATAATATCTTGTTTTTTTTTTTTTTTTTTTTATCAAAGGACGAAATATATTTGTGGAAATATACAGCTTTCGTCCATCCTTTCTGTGGACTGATCACTAACTAACTAACTGACTAACTAACTAACCTAACTAACTACTAACTAACTAAAAAATATATATATATATAATATATAATAATATATATATATATATATATATATATATAATATATATATATATATATATATATATATATATATTAAAACGAAAATGCCAACCCTAGCTAGAAAATCAGTATACTACAAGTTTTTGTGGTCTAGTAAAACTAGATTATTATGGTTTTTGCTGACATATTTTACCTGACCCAGCTATTTTACTCTCAGCACTAGGCAGGCTGCTGTTGCATAAAGGGCATTTTTTTTTTTTTTTTTTTGTCTAGGTCTAGGTTTAATACTACTCCATCCGACTGGAGTTTCATTTTAGATACGAACATTCACGGAATAGTCGGTCTTTAGTTTGTGATTCTAATCAGATCTCCCCCATAAGTCTTAGCAGAGGAGCAAATTCATTCTTGCTTCTACAGAGGCACTCCTGATTGCAGGTGTTACCTTTTTCAGTTATCAGTAAAAAAAAAAAGAAAACTATTGAGGTGGCTATTTGTGTGTCTGTCTGCATTAGTGTCTGCCCTCAGATCTCAAAAACTGGCAAGACTAGAGGGCTGCAAATTGGTATGTGATCATCCACCCTCTAATCATCAAACATACTTTCGCATCAATAGTTTTTATTTTACTCAAGGTTAAAGTCAGACATGATCGAGCATCATACAGTATGAAATGTTTTTTACTTGTTTATTTTATTTTCCCTCATATTTATTCATCACCTATAGCCTTCCTCATTTTGCAGGTTGGTTCCCCCTTGGAGGCTTCTTGTGTTTATATTCAGTTCAGTTGAAGATTCTTAAGTGAGAGAGAATGATTGTAAGGAAAGTGGCTTAGTACGGACAGAGATATTTTTCTAGAAATAAACCGACTTATGGATATACCAGAGAGAGCCAATTAAGGTAGGTAACGAAGAAGAGCGAGAAAGCAGCATTAGCAGTACCACATTCTTCTGCTATTCTTCCGATTCGTTCACACGATGTGGAAATGACAATAAACAATACAATTACACTTTTTTAAATTCATTTTTCTTTTAATTAATGTCTTTTCTACGTCGTTCCTTGTTTTGTCTCCTTTTGAGTACCAGTCATTTTGCAAAATTAAAAACATATTTTTTTTGACACTATTGTACACGAACGTATAGATAGTTGTACAGTATATCGTTGCAGGCAGATAGCGAAACCAGGCATTTCGCGAAATACCGTAAATTTCAGGCAGATACGAAACCAGGCCTTTCACAAAAGGCCTGAAGTTTCAAGCAGATAGCGAAATGCTCCTAGGGACGTTGTTCTCCCTCCCAACACCCCTCCCCCCACCTCCAGGGGCTAGTCTAAAACATGTTGTGTTTGGTACTAGCCCCTGGGGGAAATCAAATGTCCCTAAGTGCATTTCGCTGTCTGCCTGATATTTCAGGCAGTTCGCGAATTGCCTGTCTCCGCTATCTGTTTCTAATATTTATACAAACTATTCATACATCTAATAAGTTAGTTTTATTATTAGCAAAAGACTCATACTAGTCTACATAATTTCACAATGAAATAAGGGGTAAAAGTTCTCACATATATTATTCGTTCAGTTGGATATCATTATCCTTTGTAATAAGTTTAAATTGAACAGAGATTGAACCACAAAAAAATAAATAAATAAACAGCAACAGAAAACAAGCTGTTAAACTTACAGATCTTTGTCAGGCAAACGCTTTGTCACAGAAAACAGGATGAAGATTAATATTTTGGTCATTTTGTCTGAGTTCGAGCAGTGAAGACAAAAAGAACTTCGTCTATTTCCAACAGACGGTTCTCTTAAAAAAAAACACACACACACACACACCGTCAGACTTTTATCCCTAGAGAATTATTGACCTACCGCAGAAAAAAAGAGCTAATATGCATTTCCTAGGCCTGAGCTGAAAAAGGTTCCCATGCGCTGATTGGTCGATTTAGGGGGGCGTGGGGTGGTAGGCGAGTTGCAATTGGTCGGCTGGAGTCGCTTGCATCATTGCCGAAGGTGGGCGTGAATTAATACTATTCCGACGTCCTTTTTATATTTTCAAGTTTCCAAGACGGAGGGGCGTTTTGCCAACCGCCCCCCCACCCCCCTCTCTCTCTCTCAATTGACGGAGGTGGATCCCTGTGTATAATCAATCATTCCGAATCCCCGGAGCAGCCATGGAGCCTGTTTGATCCTGATGCTCTGATGGAACACACTTGGGAGACGTCGCCATACGTTGAGATGTTGTTATTATTATTATTATTATTATTATTATTATTATTATTATTATTATTATTATTATTATCATGCAGGAAGTATCAGAAGGTAACAGAAAATACAAAAAAAGAAGAGACCAGTACATAGAATTTAAAGAACGAGTTAACAAGTTAATAAATAAATAGAAGAAAATCGAAGAAAATTGCTAAAATGATCAAAAGGCGTGTTGTGGTCATTCCAGCATCATATTGAGGTCACCTTTCATCCTTAAAGAGTATTTTGAAATGGAACTTCACCAAGCTAGTCCTTATAAGGGTATTTTCTTAGGGAGCTGGAATGTCTTAAATCATTGGTTACTGTGGCTTAGTAATCTTATGATTAAACAAAACCATTTTTATTAGTAATCTTTTGGTGAAGCAAAATCATTTTTATTAGTATTCTTTTGATAAAGCAAAAGCATTTTTTATTAATATTCTTTTGATAAAGCAAAAGCATTTTTTATTAATATTCTTTTGATAAAGCAAAAGCATTTTTTATTAGTATTCTTTCGATAAAGCAAAAGCATTTTTTATTATATGATCTGATGATAAAGCAAAAGCATTTTTATTAGTATTCTTTCGATAAAGCAAAAGCATTTTTATTAGTATTCTTTTGATAAAGCAAAAACATTTTTTATTAATATTCTTTTGATAAAGCAAAAGCATTTTTATTAGTATTCTTTTGATAAAGCAAAAGCATTTTTATTAGTATTCTTTTGATAAAGCAAAAGCATTTTTATTAGTATTCTTTTGATAAAGCATTTTTTATTATATTGATTCAGTATTCTTTTGATAAAGCAAAAGCATTTTTATTAGTATTCTTTCGATAAAGTAAAAACATTTTTATTAGTATTCTTTCGATAAAGCAAAAGCATCTTTATTAGTATTCTTTTGATAAAGCAAAACCCTTTTTCATTAGTTTTCTTTCGATAAAGCAAAAGCAATTTTTATTAGAATTCTTCTGATAAAAACAAAAACATTATTTATTAGTATACTTTTTTATTCATTTCTCTCCGTCTTCGCGACGACTGTGCAAAGATGTCCATAAGAGTTTTATTGGAGACGCTTCACTTTCATTTTCGTATTTGTCTCATAATTAAATCACCTTACTTAAGGGTGAAAGTAAGTGCATGATATGTCACCAGTAACCTGAATTCTCTCCCTTACATTGATTCATCCTTTAATCTTTGAATATTAATGTGAAAACTCCCAGGAAAAGAAATAATGGTTAGTGATTAAAACCATCTTTCCATCTCAGGTGTATATTTTCAAATGAATTCTAAACACAAACCTTAAATTGCTTCTGGTTATTATAGTAATATCCTCTATAACATTGAAAGTTCGCTCGTAGCCCTGAGATGCAACCCTCGGAGAGAGAGAGAGAGGAAGATGGAGAGGAGAGAGAGAATACAAATGCTTAAGTTATTTATTAAACGTCTTTTGCGTTGTGTATTATCCAGTCGGTTTCATTATGAAACGACAGTACGTATTTTCCCATCTGGGATTAACTACACCAACTTTAAACCGATGCGTAAACCTAAACATCAGCGTCAGAGAAACGTCATCTTGAATAACAAACAAACAAACAAACAATAAATGATGGATTCTGACGTCACCTGACAGATGGAATGGAATACTAATTGGCGTTAGATTCGTTAACAATACAATTAAATTTTTCTCTACTTTGAAAATGAATAACAAACGCTATGGAAATACAATTTTTCTTTTAGAATATCTGAATGATATCTGTTGCTAATTGGTTGTGTTATCCTGGGGTAAAAGTGGCTGAATAAGCATATTCCCCTGGAAGGCGGGTCTGTGGAAGCCACTTAGATTGCCTACCTGTAGTCTTTTTAAGAAGAAGGAAATTCGCCCGAACATTTGTTAATGATTAAGTAAATAAAATATCGGACTGGTAACGAATACTGGAATAAACGTACAATACATAATTGATAAAGAAAAATATAATACCAGGAAACGAATGATTAGCATAAACAGGGATGGTAAAGGATTTTGCCCAAATGATAGATAGATAGATAGATAGATAGATAGATAGATAGATAGATTCCTATAAGATGAAGACTAGATTCCACACGTAATTAAATATGAATGGCCAAATTCATATTTAATTACGTGTGCTGCAAATTATTGATTACTGTTGTTGTTGTTGCTGTTGTTGTTCTTGTTTTGGGAAATAGGAAAGGTCTATCGAACACCTAAAAAAGTTCTGAAAAAGATGTTTGGCGTTGAGTTAAAGATACAGCAATTTTAGGATAGGAACTTTGATGATTTATTTATTAGATGAGAATTGTAAAACTAAATAATGTGCATGTTAAACAGTCCAGAGAAATTATTTATAATAAAATGGAACGTAATTTTTTTGAAAATTCTAGATAGTGAAACAACGCCCTATTTATCTGCAGATTTAAGCACGTGCCCTGAGTAAGCTGGAGGTTGGATCACACCTTGTTCACTTTGGTCTACATTAAATCTCTCATTCCTGGTCATGGCTAATCTTTGGCATGTCCTTAGTTTTATTTTATGTGCATGTTTTGTCAACTTTATTTATAATTCAATCACCTTTTGCATTCATACCTACCCAGACTGTATAAATCTGGCACTATCATGTGACACTGCCATGGTTGCATGTAGAACTAACAAGGCGTGATCCGATCTCCAGCTTACTCCCAGATGTGCAAGATTTTCCTCTCCACACATAAGTTGTAAACATTATATTTTGTAACATAACGTAAATCAAAACATGCTGAAATCTATGGTCAAATACAGCCTTCTTTGACCAACGAAAATTAAAAATAAATACCCTCTATTTTATTAAAAAATAATTTTTCACTACGGTTAAACAAACTTATTATTTTTTTTTTTTTTTTACGTTTTCATTCTATTAAATAAATCATAAATATCGTATCCTAAAACCTCCTGTCATTAACTCAACGCAAAACGTCTTCTCCAGACCTTATAGGCTTTCTTCTATGTCTTTTCCTACCCGCCCAGCAAGAACAACATCAACAACAGCGCCTCAGTGGCGTGATCGGTATGGTGTGGTCTGCAACATAGTGGCCGAACGTTCGATTCTCGGGCATTCCATTGAGTGAGTGAGATGTGCATTTCTGGTGAAAGAAGTTCACTCTCGACGTGGTTTGGAAGTCACGTAAAGCCGTTGGTCCCGTTGCTGAATAAACCTCTGGTTCCATGCAACGTTAAAAAAGCACCTATACAAACAAAAACAAAATTAAACAGCAACAACAAAGTACTTTGTAGGCTTACTCCCCGAGTAAACGAAGAAAATTCAGTTAAATATAACAGTCTCGTCTCTTCTTACGTATTCAATGCCAGACACTCTTCTCAAAGTTTTGTTTTCCAGCTGTGACCAGATCATAGAATGGGTTTCAAGGTCATGGAAATTCAATCGTTACAACTTCAGGAGTTGAAATTGGGTGTAAAATATCGCCCCCTAACCCCTCAACCCCCCATTTTTTTTTTAAAACTCCCAGAACTCTCATTCCATAGTTCAGTTGCATTATTTCATTTGTTTTCCTTCTTTTTTTATGTTTTCCCTTGCACAATTTATTCTTTAATTTTTCATTACTCTTCTCGAGGAGCATTCGCTATAGCATGAGAAGCAAGACTGTTATATTACTTCTAGACATTCTAATTAGTGTCTATCTATTTTAGACCAAAACGATAGTGCCAGATTTTACAGTGTGATAATAGTGCCAGATTTTACAGTCTGAATGCGAAAGGTGATTAGAATTATAAATAAAGGTAACAAAATATACACACTGACATAATCTAAGGACGACGCCAGAGATTAGCTAAGACCAGGAATATTAAAATGAATTAATAAAATATTAATATTTGTGTCATTAATATTTCTAAACATAAATATCATGGATCCTTTGAACAACATCGGCTTCATGATTCTATAGCAAAGCATTATTAAAATAGATTTTTGCGTAAATAACATTAAATCTTTCACTGATGATTTCAAAAAGCTGAAAAAATAATGAGAATATAGTAACGAGTTCCTGCGCTTTTTGCCCATTCTGACAAAATTCAACTTTTAGAATTTTACACGTAGGCTACCCGAGGAAGATGGTGTGACTGGTTTGTTAGGGTAAAATGCATTCGACTACTACAAGCGCCAAGCTGTGCTTTTATGCAGTTTTCCATGCGAAAGAAATAGCGCAGAAATAGGCAGTATATTTCTGAAAGCACGCCTGAGTCGTGCAACATTGATTTTACCACAATCTTCGCCATTAACTGAAATCCACGCGGTACAATTTGTGTAGAGTTATAACTCAGTGAGATTTCACAGCTCCTATTAAAACCAGATTTGTAAGGCCGACGTATAAAAAAAGGAACAGTTATGGTCATTTTAATTTTCTTTTCACCAAAAAATCGAGAGAATACAGAAATCTCCCGGTACCCCTCCTGTTCGACAGAACTCAGATACGAGTGTCCTGTATTTTTTGCCCATTCTGATAAAAACGGACTTTTACACGTGGGGTATTGGACTCAGTGGATATGATTGGTGCGTTTTGGAAAAAAAAGCCAGGCGAGTAATACAAGCAGGGAGCAAGCATTTCACGATATACTACAATTTCAGGCAAAGACAGTGAAGCAAAATCATATCTACGGATCACGTAGATGTGATTTCATTCATCTGTCCGGGATTACCATAACTTATAATAAGAGGAATAGGAAATTTGTTTTTAAAACAAACCATCATTATATTCGCAAAGCTGTTCATAAGTTTCTCATTTTTTAAAATCATTACAAACGAAGTATATTTACAGATCATATCAATAAATGTCTTTGGAAATATAAAAATACTTTTGGATAAGTTTGATGAACATAGAACTTATGAATCATTTATTCATCATTTGAAAAAGATGTTATATTTTAGAGGGAAAGATTCTTAGTGCTCTAAATTTAAAAAAACATGAACTGCCTTAAAGTTGCTGATATTACAAAGATATAAAATCATATATATATGGATGTTTTGATGGACTTTTGTTTGCGTAATATTTAAAAATATAAAAATATCGTTTACCATAAGTAAATTGTTATTATTATGATTATTTTTCTTCATCCGCTGTTACTTAAATCAAAGATTACCTCTCCCTTGCTTCATTCATAACAAGAACGACCAGGAAATTAAAGTAAAAATTGACCTCGTTCGAAGGGGAAGATTTCCCCTTTCCAACCGCCCCCCCCCCCCCCCCCCCATCCCCCCGCTATCCACCCACCCTAATTTGCATTAAACCTTACCTGGGCGAAATTATATGAAAATAGATTCCCAGCCAGTGAAGTGTTAAACTCCAACTTGCATATACGAAACGATATAAGCAATTAAATAAGAAACTAGTTTTTTCATGACCCACCCCCACCCCACTCCCTTTTACGAACTTTTTTTTTTTTTTTTTTTTTTTGGCAAGGCAAAAGGAAAGAAGTTGGAAGTTCTTCAGCGATGTTTACGTAAACGATATCTATGACTGAGACTTCAAAAGCGACAAAACTTCTATGTTTACATCACCTGCTTTCTTTATTCTTGCCAGATACTGAGGAAGACACTTGGGTCGTATTGACTGCGCATATATCAGCTCTAATTCCTTTTTTGTAAAAGTTGGAATTACTTCGAGTTCTACAAACACCACGGGATATCTGTGATATCTCGGCCTCTGGGTTATTCTGGTGTTTGGGTGAAAGTAGATTAAACTATTTTTAAGTTTGATTATCAAATGATTCATTCGTAACACACAAAAACACACATTTAGACACATATACACACATACATACATCTCAAGTATAAAATGCCCATTAAAACACTGGTTTAAAAGCTAAGGACTATATTTCGGTGGACTAACTTCCACCCTTATCAAGTAGTGAATGACAGAAGGAGTTACATTGGCGCAATGTACAGTGGGAGATATGCCCTTAGCTGATGCCTGGGGTCATACATACATACATATATTTGTTGTGTGTGTTCTGTATGAGTGGAGGAATGAGTTTATTATCTTTAAAACACATTAGTCTCCTTTCATCCGCTCACCAACATAGCCCAAATGCTGATGTATCACATGTGACATGTGAAACGAGAAAGTAATACAGATTTTATCAAAAGAATTAGGATCAGCTAACGTAGCTGAAATATGCTTCTGATGTCCCTGGCATAGGAATCGTCTACGTGAACACTATTGAAGATCCTCCAAAACTCTGCCCTGCATAAAAAGGAAGTCTGTAGGGGGAGGTGGAGGATACAAAAAAATAAAAAGTTTTCTCTTGAAATTCTTATGTCGTATCGTATATGCAAGTTGGAGTTTCACTTCACTATTTGGATATAATTCCACCCAGGTAAGGGTTAATACAAATCAGTAGGGGGGAGGGGGGGTGACTTCCCCTTCGAACGAGGTAAATTTGTAAATGTTTACTCAAATTCCCAGTCGTTCTTCATGTCAATGGTTATGGGGAGAAGGATTTTTCATTCTTTTCCCAAGACAATGTTTACCTTCTGCCTAGACACCCTATACCCTTATCTACCTTTTTCTGCCCTGATAAACTTTTTTTTCCCCTCTGCATAGGCAATCTTGACCTTCTAACTAGACAGTTTTACCCTTCTACCTGGACAACCTTTATCTTCTACTTGGACAATCTTTACCTTCCTATGTCTAGGCGGCTTTAACTTCTTATGTCTAGGCAACTTTACCTTCTTCTACCTAGACAATCTTTACCCTTTTATGTCTAGGCGGCTTTACCTTCTTATGTCTAGGCAACTTCATCTTCTTCTACCTAGACAACCTTGTTATGTCTAGGCAATTTTTATTTTCTCACATCTAGGCAACTTTATATTCTTCTACCTAGACAATTTTGCCTCCTTATACCTAGACGATTTTTACCCTTTCCTGTCTAGGTAACTTTACCATCTTCTCCTAGACAATTCTACCTCCTTCTGCCTAGACAATTCTACCTCCTTCTGCCTAGACATTCGTTAGCTTCTTATGTCTAGGCAACTTTACCTCCTTTTACCCAGACAATATTTATCTTCTTCTACCCAGACAAATTTTATCTTCTGTCTAAGTGACTTTACCTTCTAATGTGTAGGCAACTTTACCTTCTTCTAGCTAGACAATCTTTATCTTCTTCTGTCTAGGCGACTGTACCTTTTTCTACCTAGACACTCTTTACCTTTTTCTGTCTAAGCAACTTTATCTTCTTCTACCCAAACAATTTGACTTCCTTATGCCAAGATAATCTTTACCTTCTTATGTCTAGGCAGCTTTACCTTCTACATAGACAATCATTACCTTCTTATGTCTAGGCAGCTTTACCTTCTACATAGACAATCTTTACCTTCTTATGTCAAGGCAGCTTTACCTTCTACATAGACAATCTTTACCTTCTTATGTCTAGGCAACATTACCTTCGTCTGTCTAGGCAACTTTACCTGTTTCTACTTAGACAGTCTTTACCCTCTACATTGACAATCTGTTCCTTCTTCTACCTAGACAATCTTTACCCTCTACATTGACAATCTGTTCCTTCTTCTACCTAGACAATCTTTACCTTCTACATTGACAATCTTGCCAGCCATATGTAAACAGACTCTGCTCTAGATCTGTATCCCAGTCCCTCGCTGGGAAGGCTTATTTGCATCATGTCCGGATTCATACGATCGCTAATTTCCGTCGGAAAAAACAAAAATATATCTTGTTGGTTTCATATTTCAAAAAACGGTTTGGAGGGAATTCTGGTGTTTTTGCAGATTGTCAGATTACGAGATTACGAAAATGCTAAAATAGTGCGTTTGCGCTTTTTAATATTCATTGGTTTATGTATGGCAGGCGTTCGTCCATATATAACTGTGGCAGAATCCATGTTCGTTTATTTACAAAATACTGACTTGAAACAATCAGGAAAATAATGTTAAACATTTTCTGTGTGTGCCTCTTGCAGTATTGTCAATCTACAACCAATGGTCATGAAAATGAAATGGTTCTATTAAACGTGTTTCTGCTCTAAATTCAAAAGTAACTTTGTTATATATTTTCTATGTCTGCCTCTTTCAGTATTGCAAATTTGTAACCATTAGTTGTGAAAATGACATGGTTTTAATAAACTTATTTCTGCCCTGAATTCAAAAGCTTATTTATAAGGGAACTTTGTTAAATATTTTCTATGTCTGCCTCTTTCGGTTTTGCAAATTTATAACCATTGGCTATGAAAATGAAATGCTACTATTAAATGTGTTTCTGCTCTGAATTATAATTTTTCTTTTTATAATGGAACTTAGTCTTTATTTTAATTAATGTAGGAGAGGAAAGAATTCAAGTGAAAAATTCAAAAATTTCCCCAAAAGTTCCCTATTCATTCGTACAAAATAAGTAAAGTAATATAAATTCCATATATTATCATTTGCCTAAAAGGTCAGATATCACTTCGATAATGACGGGATTACTGATTGAGTGACTTTTCATACGAATTGAGAAAATAATCTCTTTAATATTTTTTTTTCTGATAATCCTACATCAAAACATGACAAAGGATGAAGCCTCTGGGTAGTATAATTATTTTCATTGCAAATCAAATCAATATTGAAATGACACAAAGGTGATTTTTTATCTTCTCTAATATTCCTATTATATATACCATTATCCCCTATCCAGACCATTATCCAAATTGCACAACCTATTATCCTTCATTTTTCAACTTCAGATTGACACACTTCGGGAAAAAAAAATTCTATAAAATGAATACTTTCTCTATAGCGGTAGGTAATTTAGACTTATGGAGTTTAGAAT
The DNA here is from genome assembly GCF_015104395.2 of Macrobrachium nipponense. Lineage (NCBI taxonomy): Eukaryota > Metazoa > Arthropoda > Malacostraca > Decapoda > Palaemonidae > Macrobrachium > Macrobrachium nipponense. The sequence continues at coordinate 164,620,212 of NC_087201.1, forward strand.
ACATTTTTAAAATATAAATATTCCCCCACACCTATTTTTTTATATAATTCGTTTTCTTAACTTCATTCTTATAGCATTGTAAAATTATAAACAGTTAAACTTTGTTTGCTATATAATTAATTTCCTTATTATAACATAGTAAAGTTTTCAGCAGTTAGAAACTTCGTTATATTTTTTAGTATATAATTCGTTTCCCTACCTTCCTTATTATAGCATAGTAAAATTATAAACAGTTAAAAACGTCTTTTTTTTTTGCTATATAATTCGTTTACCTGACTTCCTTCTTAGAGCATTCTAAATTATGAACAGTTAGATAGCATATTTCGATCCTATAACATCACTGGCAATTCCGCAACAAGGAATGGCCGTAAAATGTCCTTGATTTCTCAATAACGACCAAAGTATCGGTAATTCCGCTGTTTAGATACGAGGACATTACCATGGATAATGTTTCCGCTTGGCTGCCAATTTTTACCTGTTTTTTTTTTCTCGGTTTTCGTTTTCTGAATTTCGCTTCTACGAATTTTACACGAGAGTTTACACTATCCTTCACCTGGTATATAGCATATTACTTTCTCACACATATATATATATATATATAATATATATAGATATTACTATATATATATATATAATATATATATATATATATATTTCTTCAGTTTTATTATTTTGTTTTGTTGTGAAGGTTACTGAAACGTAAAGTTATTCTTTTTAATATCTATAAATTCCAGGAATCAGGTTGTCAAATAAATTTAACTTTTGTTTTTTTGTACCGAGTTTTCTATATTTCCTTTTCTATCAGTTTAGCGCTCTCTCTCTCTCTCTCTCTCTCTCTCCCCGATATATACGTGTAACTGGATATATATAATTAATATATATCATATATATATATATATATATATATATATATATATATATATATATATATATATATATATATATATATATAATATATATATATATATATATATATATATATATATATAGATATATATAATATAATATATATATATATATATATATATATATATATATATATATATATATATATATATATATATATATATCAAGAGCCAGCAGGAAAAATGAAAATCAGCAGTACCTAGCGCTTTCGTGTATTCTTGATACACCTCATCGGGGTACAATATATTGTACCCCGATGAGGTGTATCAAGAATACACGAAAGCGCTAGGTACTGCTGATTTTCATTTTTCCTGCTGGCTCTTGATATACAATCTTCACGTGTTACTTGTGATCGTATAATATACATACACACACATATATATATATATATATATATATATATATATATATATATATATATATATATATCTATACATTTATATATATATAGTATATATATATTATATATATATATATTAATATATATTATATCTAATACATTTAATATATACTTTTTATATTATATATATATATAATTATTATAATATCTATATATATGTATACATAGATACGAATCTTGAAAATTTATAAGGAATATATCAATAGTATTGGAAAACAGCAAGAAGTTTAACACTTAATATTCCTTTGTATAGACACTTAATATCAACCTCACGAATACACTATGTTGAGTATATTTCTTATGAATGTAATTAAAATCATGATCAGTTTAGAAACAAATAAACACAAACATTAAATAAGAAAATGTTATTAGTCTTAATAAGATAAAGAAGTTATAAGAGAGAGAGAGAGAGAGAGAGAGAGAGAGAGAGAGAGAGAGAGAGAGAGAGAGAGAGAGAGAACTTCCCTATACCAGATGCTTACTGAACTTATTTTTCAAATAATGAGGACAAATATTAGATTGCTATGCAAGTCTCAAAGAAATACAGGGTATCCATAAAGTCCAAGTTCCATTACAAGTATATATTTTACAGAATGGTACTGGGACTTTATGGACATACCCTGTGTAAACGAACGATAAACGCAAGAAAAAAAATATAGTTAATAAGTCAATAAACAAAGCTAAAAGCTGATAAAATAAAAGTCTAAAAATTTTAATAAAACAACACAGGACCGTGTTGTGTCTTTCACCTACATACCACGTCGGCTCTATATTGAAAAAAAAATGTTTACCAAAAAACATAGAAAAAATGAAAATACATTGAATGTGGAAAAATAACGAAACTATTTATATTGACTGAATAAATCGCTGCCGATAAAATGGAAATGTAAATGATTGGTAAATATGACTTCATTTTATTTTCACGTCCGATCGGTAATCAAGCCGCTCGATTCTCGCTGTGAACATTGCTGAATGAATTACGTAATTGTTACATTAATATACACTTTTGATACATTTCTGACGTCGCAGAAATGTATCTCCTGCTTAGGAAATTATTAGTTGGTGTGGGTGATATATATCAGGATACGCACATGTAAAAAGAAATAATAATAATAAAAATCTTGATAACAAAACGTTTTGGTGATATATAATTTCATTTTGGCATTTTATAAAACCAAACTAGTATGCTGGCTTTCTCTGTCCGTCCGCACTTTTTTTCTGTCCACACTTTTTCTGTCCGCCCTCTGATCCTAAAAACTACTGAGGCTAGAGGGCTACAAATTGATATGTTGATCATCCACCCTCCAATCATCAAACATACTAAATTGCAGCCTTTTAGCCTCAATAGTTTTTATTCTACTTAAGGTTAAAGTTAGCCATAATCGTGCGTGCGTCTAGCAATGACATAGGCCAGGCCACCACCGGGCCGTAGTTAACGTTTCATGGCACGTGGCTTGTACAGCATTATATCGAGACCAGCGAAAGATAGATCTTTGTTCTGTGGCCTTGATTTTACGCTGAACGGAAAACTCGATTTCTTTCTGTGGTTTCTGTATTCTAATGCTGCATGAGACGCAGCTCATATTTAAACACGGCCCATCGGTGGCCTGTCCTATATCGTTGCGAGACGCACGATTATGGCTAAATATAACCTTAAATAGAGTAAACAATATTGAGGCTAGAGGGCTGCAATTTGGTGTGCTAGATGATTGGCGGGTGGATGATCAACATACCAATTTGCAGCCCTTTAGCCTCAGTAGTTTTCAAGATCTGAGTGCGGACATAAAAAGTGCGGACGGACAGACAAAGCCGATTCAATAGTTTTCTTTTACAGAGAACTAAAAGGTTAGTCATAAATGACAATTTTGATA
>NC_087201.1:164628388-164630888 GCF_015104395.2 Macrobrachium nipponense
CCACGTTGGCAGAGCGGGGAATCGAACTCGCTACTACCGACCGAATCGGTAGGCGAGCACGTAGCCCCACTCATCCAACAAGGAAGTCTTAAACATTATTTTTTCAGTGACTAGGTCACTCTTCCTTCTTTTATGGCAGCTGGTGCCACAGTTGCTTACTTATGGACATAAAATTCCCTAACTACATATTGGGCTGTTTAGTGTGAGATCAGAATTTTAAAGCTGGTAGTTACGACTGTTGGCTCGAACTATGATGACAGTGTCGTGATATATCTAAAAATAAAGATGGATTCATTTACTGATCTCAGTGTTTTCATGCTGAAAGCTCATTTCCTACTCGTGTGATTTTTTTTTTTATAATAATTTTTTGTCCGCCCTCAGATCTTGAAAACTACTGCGGCTAGAGGACTGCGAATTGGTATATCGATCATCCATACTCCAACCACCAAATATACAAAATTGCAGCCCTCTAGCCTTACTTACTTTTAAGGTTAAAAGTAGACATAACCGTGATTTTAGCAATGATATAGGCCAGGCCACCACCGGGTCGTGGTTAAAGATTCGCGGGCCGCGGTGCATTCAGCATTATACCGAGACCACTGAAAGATAGATCTATTCTCGGTGGCCTTGATTATAAGCTGTGGCGGCTGTACAAAAAACTTGATTGCGCCGAAGACCCAATTAACACTCATTTGCCAATGATCTTATTATTATTGTTTATTTTCTACCTATTAGTACCGCTGTTTAGGATAAGCTATAGCAATTATAGCATCCATTAGTGGCTGTACCTCTCTTTTCATATTATATTATTCAGTCTTAATTAGATTAAAGTTAGGAGTCTATTGGCAAAATGAAAATATGACACATAAAGCATTCTGGATATCCTAAACATGAATCTTACATAATGCCAAATGTCATCCACTTCTTTCCGTGAAAAATGCATTATATTCCATTTTCATCAATGTTTTGCAAAGTCTTTCTACCATCCAGATATCTGTTGCACAATAAAGCCATTAAAATCATTATAATTAGCTACACTAACTCAGTATATCATTTGAAATAACATCAACGCTTTTTTAATATGAATTCTTATAACTTGCTCTCTGCTGCATTTATACTACAGTTTCTCGTTGGACGAGTGGTTTACGTGCCCTCCTACTGATTCGATTCTCCGCTCTGCCAACAAGGAGTAAGAGGGATTCATTTCCTGGTGATTAGAAATTCCTTTCTCGATATAATGGGGTGCTGATCCCACAATAAGCTGTAGGCCCCGTTGCTAGGTAACCAGTTGGTTCCTAACCAAGTAAAAATTATCTAAATGGGAGCTGTTAATCAGCTGTCAGTGGTCTGGTTAAACTGATATATACTTAATATATAGATTTCATGGAACCTCATGGAACCTCATGGAACCTCTATAGGTTCTCCTTCGTTTATTCATGGTTCTCTCTTCCCTCAATATTTTATTTTCCTGCGCTTTATTTTCTTCCATTTCCTCTTCGACTTCTTTTTTTATTTCTCTCTAATTCCTTCGCCCGTTTATCATAAAAAAACGTACAATTTTTTAATCAGTCAAAATATGAAAATTTCATTAACTTGGCAGGAAATTTCTGAAAAAAGAATGACGTTTTGGAAAAAATAACTAAAGTAACTAAAAGCGGATCCGAGAGAAATAATAAAGTAATGAAAACCAAATACCTCAACGTATCCAAAAGATGAGTGATTGCTTTATAAGGTGTGACAATGTAATAATGTGTTGAAAGGGGAGACAGCTCTGATAAATGGCTTTGAAAAATATTAGTATTCTTGGTGGAGATGAAGAATGTCACCTAACTGTCTTTGTCTGAGTAATGGCAGTTTGGAGTACAAAGTACATTTTCCTTAACTTATAAGTAAACCGTTATAAGTATGAATAAAAAAAATCCTTAGAGTAATGTAAATCTTTTTGGTGAGTATCATTCAAACTTTTTCTGAGAAGGGCGAAAAGATCATTTGTTATTATTATTATCATTATTTATTTATTTATTTATTTATTTATTTTTGCTCTATCAGTCCTCCAATTCGACTGGGTGGTATTTATAGTGTGGGGTTCCGGGTTGCATCCTGCCTCCTTAGGAGTCCATCACTTTTCTTACTATGTGCGCCGTTTCTAGGATCACACTCTTATTATTATTATTATTATTATTATTATTATTATTATTATTATTATTATTATTATTATTATTATTATTTCGATCGATAGCAAATCCACTGTTCCATACCCAGAATTGAAACGCCATCATAATCCAAGAATTATCTTCCCAAGAATTACTTATTCTGGCTGAAAGCATATTGCAGCATTTTCGTTCCAAAAGGTTTTATATTTTGTCAATTGCCCAAAAATATCACTCCCACCATTTTTCCTTTATTTATCCATTGTTTGCCGCCTCCCAGCGTTATCACACCTTTTACCTCTTACCTGTCGTTTTATATGTTTGGATATTGTTAATATCAAGTGATGGAT
>NC_087201.1:164635888-164638777 GCF_015104395.2 Macrobrachium nipponense
TATATATATATATATATATATATATATATATATATATCTGTGTGTGTGTCAGTGTGTGTGATATATATATATATATATATATATATATATATATATATATATATATATATATATATATATATATATATATATATATACACACACACATATATATATATATATATATATATATATATATATCTGTGTGTGTATGTGTGTCTGTGTTATTGTGTGTGTCTAAGTACGTGTATATTTAATCTACAAATGTCCTAAAATATCTAGTTCGCTCTACCTATGAATTGATTTATTTTCATATATGTTAACCGAAGGGGAATTTTTAGTCATTAAGCCTATATGAAAATATATTAATTCCGAGGAAGAGCGAATTAGATATTAGAGGACATTTGTTGCTTAATGCGTATATATAAATTCCGGTGTGTGTGTGTGTGTGTGTTTGTGTGATAGTGCGCGTGCATAAATGTAAATATCCCCTCCAAAAATTAACAGAATAAACAAACGTCAAAAAGACTTAAAAATTATCTTTTGCCGTTTACGTCCCTTGACGTATGGCATCCATCATGTCTGCAATGGTAAACGCTGAATGATCTATGACGCCATAAACCACTGCAAATAAAAGTCATGATCAATTTGGCATCCGCATTTAATATCTGGACGCTGTGTAAACGGAGTGTGGAAATCTTGCTAAAACTCACTGATTTTTTTCCTCCGTCGTGACATGGCAACATTGGATCCGAAATATAGACATCTTTACTTGTGAGGGTATTTAAGATCAAAATTATGAAGCGAAAATAACATTAAGTGCTTTTAGCAGCTTAAACAAATAGGGAAAGATTGGTGTATTCATTTGCTGGACTTCTTAACGAACAAACAAATAACTTTCCTTTAGCGAAAAGTGGTTTTTTGTTTTTTTTTTTTTAAGGATAATAGATTATTCATTAGCTACTGCCCCTGCCCCATCTGTGAGTAGAATTTTCTAATAGAGCTGAAAGGATTTGTGACTTCAGTACCCTAATGTAAACAGAGGGGAATTGGGTCGTCAAAGTTAGGGACATGGATTCGTTGCTTAAATGTAGAATTATTCAGTTACCTCTATTTGCGATTCCAATTGTATATATTATTTTATTGTCATTTATTTTCTATCACAGTCATCCTATTCGACTGGGTGGTTTTTATAATGCAGGGTTACGGGTTGCATCCTACCTCCTTAGGAGTCCATCACTTTCTTCACCATGCGCTGTTTCTAGGAGCTCACTCTTCCTTACGAGTCCTGGAGCTACTTCAGCATCTAGGTTTTCCAGGTTCCTTCTCAGGGACCTATGGATCGTGACTAGTGTTCCTATGATTATGGGCACAATTTCCACTGGCATATCCCATATCCTTCTTATTTCTATTTTCTGGTCTTGATACTTATCAATTTTTTCCTTTTCTTTCTCTTTAACTCTGGTATTGCAACATCAATGAGTGATACTTTCCTCTTGATTTTGTCAATCAACGTCACGTCTGGTCTATTTGCAATCAACGTCACGTCTTGTCTATTTGCACGAATCACCCTAACTGTTCTGATACCATAGTCCCAGAGGATTTTTGCCTGATCGTTTTCTATCACTCCTTCAGGTTGGTGCTCGTACCACTCATTACTGCAAGGTAGCTGGTGTTTCTTGCACAGGCTCCAGTGGAGGGCTTTTGCCACTGAATCATGCCTCTTTTTGTACTGGTTCTGTGCAAGTGCCGGACATTCGCTTACTATGTGGTTTATGGATTCATTTTTCGTATTGCATTTCCTGCATATGGGAGAGATGTTTTTTTCCATCTATCGTTCTTTGAACATATCGGGTTTTTAGGGCCTGATCTTGTGTCGCTTTTATCATTCCTTCAGTTTCCTTCTTGAGCTCTCCTCTCTGTAGCCATTGTGTCATCGCTGCCCAGTTGTTTAATCTGTCTCATGTATTGTCCGTATATTGGATTGTTGTGACATACCTCCGTTCTGTTTGTCATTCTCAAGTTTGTATATTTCTTTATTATTATTATTATTATTATTATTATTATTATTATTATTATTATTATTATTGGTGTTCATGTATTCTGCCTTGTGATAATGTTCCCTATATATATATATATATATATATATATATATATATATATATATATATATATATATATATAATATATATATAGATATATATATATATATATATATATATATATAAAGTGTGAGTGTTTGCATAAGTGTACTTTTTTCTAGATTTCGTGACTACCTTACATAAGAGACCTTTTCTCACATTAGGACATATGGCAAAATAAAAGCCTTTCAAACAACCTGCATGGTAAGCAAAACCACAGACATATATACGTGTGGCATTATTTTAAGGAATCAAATTCCATTAAAAGATACCGTCACTCGGGAGCAGGTTCTGAAAACCGATAACTTTATAGCCTTTCCATTCCTGAGTCAGAAAACATTCGGCGTCATAAATCTTCTTCATCTGGGCATGGGATGCTCTCCTGAGTCTCGAATCCCAAGTGATCAACATTGTTTACAAAGGCTCATCTGCGCATTACGCTTCTAGCTTGTGTTTTGTTTATGTCATCAGCTAGTTAAGAGCCTGGGAAAGGGTATATTTATGATGCTATGTAGAGTTGATGTATTTTTATTTCAAACATTTCTGGTAGAGCGATGCTCACTCATCTCTCGTAGCATTTACTTGTATTTTGAAAATAAACAGCATTTCTTTTCTCTCGTATGAAGCAATTAAATTACAGTTACATTATCGAAATATTTGCAAAAACGTTCCAAAGCAAAGAAATTAAGCATTTATAACAAAATTCACATAAATGATTATGGAAACTCCTTTGTATTTTAAAAATAAACAGCATTTCTTTTTTCTCTTA
>NC_087201.1:164639277-164674277 GCF_015104395.2 Macrobrachium nipponense
GGAATTAATTTTAGATACAAACAAAACTCTGAATAGTCTTTTCTTGTTGGTGATTCTAATCTGATCTCCTTAAGTTTTAGCAAATTTATTCTTGCTTTCTACAGAGATATCTTGATTTCAGGTGTCACCTTTTTCAGTTTTCATTAAAAGAAAACTATTGAGATGGCTATTTTTCTGTCCGTCCGCACTTTTTCTGTCCGCCCTCAGAACTTAAAAACTGGCGAGACTAGAGGGCTGCAAATTAGTATGTTGATCAGCCACCCTCCAATAATCAAACATGCAAAATTGCAGCACTTTAGCAACAATAGTTTTTATTTTACTCAAGCTTAAAGTTAGACACGATCGTGCATCTCCGCTTTAGGGGCCAACAACACAGGCCACCACCGAGCCGTGACAGAAATGTTCGTGGGCCGCAGCTGAGAGTTTCATATAGTTTTATAAGCTTGTTTATTTTCTTTTTCCCCCATATTTATTCATCACCTATAACCTTCCCCATTTTGCAGGTTGGTTCCCCCCTGGAGGCTTCTTGTGTTTTATATTGAGTTCAGTGAAGATTATTAAGTAAGAGAGAATGATTGTAAGGGAAGATATTATTTTGAAATAAACTGACATATGGAAATACCAGAGAGAGCCAATTAAGGTAGTTAATGGAAAACGAAAAAGCAATGTTAGCAATACCACATTCTTCTGCTAAAGCAACTAAACTATTTATAATTTTTTTGCTTCTTTTTCGTTTTGTAATTCAATGTCTTTTATACTACGTCGTTCCTTTTTTCGTCTTGTTTTGGGCACCAGTCACTTTACACCAGCAAAAACATGTTTATTTCGACACTATTATACCCGAATGTTTTGTTACTTGGTCAGTATATATGTAACAGGCAGATAGCGAAACCAGGTATTTCGCGAAATTCCTGAAATTTCAGGCATATAGCGAAACCAAGCATTTCGCGAAATCCTTGAAATTTGAGGCAGATAGCGGAAACTAGCAAATTCCGTTTTCGGAAATACCTGCATTTCAGAAAAGATACGGATTTGCCAGGCAGATAGCAAAACCAGGCATTTCACGAAATGCCTCAAATTTCAGCAGATAGCCTCTCCCCATCTCCAGGGGCTAGTCTTAAACTCGCCGTTGTTACTAGCCCGATGAGGGAAATCAAATGTCCTTAAGTGCATTTCGCTATCTGCCTGATATTTCAGGCAGTTCGCAAATTTCCTGGTTTCGCTATATGCCTGTCATGTTTATACAAACTATTTATATATATAATAAGTTAGTTTTTTTAAGAAAACCTCATACAAGTCTACATAATTTCACAATGAAATAAAGGGTAAAAGTTCTCACTTATATATTATCCGTTCAGTTGGATATCATTATCCTTTTTGTAATAAGTTCAAATTGAGCTGTGATTAAACCACAAAAAAATAAATAAAAACGGCAACAGAAAACAAGCTTACAAAGTTACAGATCGTTCTCAGGCAAACGCTTTGTCAAAGAAAACAGTAGAGAGATTAATATCCTGCTAATTTTGTCTGAGATCAAGCAGTGAAGACGAAAGGACATCGTCTATTTGCAACAGACGGTTCTCTTAAAAACACACACACACACACACACACCGTCAAACTTTATCCCTAGAGAAGTATTCACCTACCGCAGAAAAAAAAAGAACTAATATGCATTTCCTAGACCTAAGCTGAAAAAGGCTTCCATGCGCTGATTGGTCGATTTAGGGGGGCGTGGGCTGTTAGGCAAGTTGCGACTGGTCGGCTGGAGTTGCTCGCATCATTGCCGAAGTTGCACGGGAATTAATACTATTCCGACGTCCCTTTTACGTTTTCAAGTTTCCAAGACGGAGGGGCGTTTTGCCAACCTGCCACCCCCCCCCCCCCCCCCCCCTCCCACACTCCTCTCCTCTCTCTCTCTCAATTGACGGAGGTGGATTCCTGTAGTTAATCAATCATTCCGAATCCCCGGAGCAGCCATGGAGCCTCTTTGATCCTGATGCTCTGATGGAACACACTTGGGAGACGTCGCCATACGTTGAGATGTTATTATTATTATTATCATTATTATTTTATTATTATTATTATTATTATTATTATTATTATTATTATTATTATGCATGAAGTATCAGAAGGTAACAGAAAATACAAAAAAAGAAGAGATCAGTACATAGAATTTAAAGAACGAGTTAACAAATTAATAAATAAATAGATGAAAATAGAAGAAAATTGCTAAAATTATCAAAAGGCGTGTTGTGGTCATTCCAGCATTATATTGAGGACACCTTTCATCCTTAAAGAGCATTTTGAAATGGTACTTCACCGAGTTAGTCCTTATAAAGGCATTTTCGTTGGAAACTGTGTTATATTAAATCATTCTTTTTGATAAACCAAAAGCGTTTTTTATGGCCTTCTCTTCGTCTTCGCATACTTGTTGTTACAGAGCTACTTGGTCTTATATCCTGTACTTGGACCTTTTTATAGCTTGTTCGCGAGATAGTGGACTTCGGTCTGAATCTGAATCAAGGTTTTTACATTTTTTTCTCCTTTTCTTGTATTGTCGATGATCTGTCAAACTGCATCGTCTTCCCATCTGGTATCCCTGTCATAACTTTTGCTTTCAGAGAAATTCTGGTTTCTCACGAATCAGTGACGTTAGCGTGTCGTGTAGACTGAGTAAGATAACTGTAGAAAAAGAACAATACACGATATTAAAAGAAAAAAAAACTTATATTGATTTCTTATAATTTTAGATAAATAAAAGAATATTGATATCTCGTACGTCACAAATATAACACATCATACACTGCCTGGAAAAAAAAGAAAAAAAAGAAATGAGATTGAAAAATAGCACATGACCTTAGAAATAAACGAAAATGAATCAAATTAAAAAATCATGAAGGACCTGAGGGGGAAAAATTCAATTGAAAAATCACATGCGACATGAGAAATTTAAAAAAAAAAATCATACAGTTAAAAATCACACGCAACCCTAGAGCTTCATGGAACCTTGAAAAGAGAAAGAAATAATAATCCACCTTCAAGAGAAAATAGTTGAGTAAATATATACATCTCAGCAGAAATGATTCGACGAGGTACATCGATATAGATTGTAATATGAGTGTCAACATTTTCAAAAAAAAAAAAAAAAACTCATGTCAATATTTATTTTTCTGGTGGCTAAACCCCTTTTACGAAATAAGAAATGAGAACAGACACCGATTGTAGTTTATACTTGAGGGAATAAAAGCTAAAAAAACAAAAAAACAAAAAACGGTGAAAAATTCTAAATAAAACTGCAGAGACAGCAACTCAAACTACTAGTAGGCGATTTAGAAATTGGTGCTGACTTAAATGTCTGAGCCATAGAAAAACTTTTTTTTTTTTTATCGAAATGTTCACCCTTGACCTAAAGCTTTCAGAATATTTACTTCGATGAAAAGAAGCTTTAGAATTTCCTGACGTAAAACTAACGCGAAGATTATATTTTCAAATATCCATGCTTGTAATCCATTGCCAGTTGGTAAGTTGATTTCTCCTGGGACTCATTCATCAATTCGTATTCTTACTGAGGATTTCTCCCTGCGTATATTCCCGTTGGGTGAGGGGTAGGGGGTCGTGCCGTCAGTTCACCTAATTCGATGCAATGTAGGCATTACTTAAGGTTCTTTGTAGCGTCCCTTCGGCCCCTAGCTGCAACTACTTTCATTCCTTTTACTGTACCTCCATTCATAATCTCTTTCTTCCATCTTACTGTCCACCCTCTCCTAACAATTGTTTCGTAGTGCAACTGCTTTGAGTAGGTTTTCCTCTTGTAACACCTTTCAAACATTTTGCTGTCAATTTCCGTTTCAGCGCTGAATGGCCTTGGTTGCCCCAGTGCTTGACGTAAGGCCAAATCCATATCAATCAAATCCCTGCTTATAATAAGGGTAAATAATTACATTCATTATAGCTTGATATTCATCGTTCTCTGTCGTAAAAGGTGATTTAGATCTTAGACATTTGATGATAAGTAACCTTTAGTAAATGTATGAAGGTTTTAACTTTCTTGGCCAACAGTTAAAAACCAGTCATAAACCAGTTATAGTAAACTAATTGCCTGGTTTGTAGCGGATATTTCTATACATCGACGACAGTATAGAAACTAAGTATTTTTCAGTTAATGTGTAGAACTTTAACGGTTCGTACGTTAAAATGCCTTAGCTTATATCAAACTAACTACTGTGATATCCAGTTTTATTTCGAGGTGTGATGGTGTTAGCATTAAATCAAACTTATTGATAACTATAAAATTATTTCCTAAGGTCTACAAAATTTGACCTGATTTATTGAGATGTTTGCTGATGTGGCACGACAGCCAGAGGTGCCAGTGACTCAATATGGAAGTCTTAAAACTGTAATAATCTTTTTAATCCGTGCTTATTCTTGAAGCCATCAAAGATACAAAGAGATGGCTTAGTGTTAGAAATTTGTACCAGGTACATTTGCTTTGGGAACAGATCCATTAGAGGTCTTATAATTCTTTTACATTTATGTTTCTACCTTTCTCTCCATCTATTTCTTTATATCCAGGTCATCAAAACGTAGAAACATAAGCTGTATGCAATAAATAAACCATCTACTACCGTTGCAGGTGATAGAAGTAATTATATATAACTGCCTCTCTTTTTCTTGATAGCCAACCCGTTTAAATTTGATACGTGTGCTTTACGCAGTAAACAAATGCTCTGCTTGTAAGACAGCTGATACAAGCAAAATGTATAAGCGATGAAAGCTCAAGTTCATGTTATAATTTAGCGTCCATAGCAGGATTCTCTACGCTGTGCAATTTCATCTCACGCGTTGAATTTTGGAAATATGCAAATATGTCCTTTTAATAAAGTGTCCTTGGGAGACTTAATGCAGATAAATTCTATTAAGAGGTAAAGGAAAACACTCAGTTTATAGTTACGAGCATTTGAGTATATAGAGAGAGAAGGGAAGGAATAAAAGATAATATATGATAATTTTTTGCCTGAAAACCTTATGAGGTATTAAAATCATGAATAGTAAATTGGTACGAATTTTAATAGTATGTACTTCACAAATGAATAGTTATTCTCCTTGAGATTAGGAATAAACATCAATAGTTATTCTAATTGAGGTTATAAATATAAAAAATAGATAGTTATTCTCATTGAGGCTTAAATAAAAATCAATAGTTATTCTCTTTAGGCTATAAATACAAATCAATAGTTATTCACATTGAGGCTATAAATAAAAATCAATAGTTATTCTCAATGATTCTATAAATGAAAATCAATAGTTATTCTCAATAAGGCTATAAATAAAAATCAATATTCTTATTAAGGGTTTGAATAAAAATCAGTATTTATTCTTAAAGACCTTTGTATAATATTGAGTTTATGTATTGTTTGTATAACGGAAGGATTAACATAGCTTATGGATGCATCACAGTATTAAGAGACTTTTTAACCGTCTGTCTCCTTTTAAGATTATGACATGGGAAATTATTAACATGGATTTCATAGTAAAACGTTGAGTGCACATGGTATTATATCAACCTACACGAACAACACTCACGTCTAATGTTGTAAAATAATATGACTAACTTAGCGTCACAAGTATGACAAAACCATGTGTTTATATATATTCGATTAATATAACGTCATATGTATAATAAACTAAACATTTAGCTTAGTAGTTCATGAACATATATTTTTACAGCTAAATAGGAATTCATAATAGTGAAAGATATCAGTTGGTAGAACATCCTCGAGAACGCGGGAACAGCCAAGTAAAAAAAGATTCTTTTGATCACAATAAAAATAATAATAATAATAATAATAATAATAATAATAATAACAATAATAATAATAATAATAATGGAAATTGGAAAGGGAAAATGTCACACGACAACGAATTACACGAAGACGAACTGAGAGACGATGCCACAGAAGACGACAGGAGGATGAGGTATCAAACAACGACACACGAAGAAACACCGACGAAGTAACAGAGAGGACGGAATGGGTAGAAAAGATTAGACAATGGATGAGTCAGATACAGAGAGAACAAAGATCCCCTCCATGAAAGCCTACAACACCAAGAAATTAAGGGAGAAAACAAGTGAGGTCAATGAAATAATGGGAGGCCTAATACACACCACCAGTATCACAGAAACAAATAACTTGACATATGCAGGAGCAAGATTAGTAGCAGAACTGATGGGGATTCGAACACCAACACCACCGTCACAACCAACCCAAGAAACAGAAACCAAAACAGCAACCTCCTTGGAAAAGGCGCCTGGAAAAGCAAATCATGGTGATGAGATCTGACTTGAGTAAATGAAAGAGATGGCAGAAAAGGAAAAAGGCTAAGAAGCAAGAAAACAAGGGAGGAACTCAACGAGAAATACAAAGTACAAGAGAGGGGACTAAACAACAACAATAGAAGATGTAAAACGAGGCGTTAAGGCCAAAGCACACAAGATCCAACGGTACATGAACAGGAATAAGGGATACCAACAGAACAAACTATTCGGAACCAACCAGAAAGACTATACAGCCAACTAAGAGGGGTAGACAACCACCAAGAAATTCCTGAAGCCGAACCAAGTAAGAGACTCTGGGAAAAACATATGGAGCAATCCGGTATCACACAACAAACATGCAACATGGCTCCAGGAAGTCAAGGAAGAAGAAACTGGGAGAATAAAACAAAGATTCACAGACATCACGACAGACACAGTCAGACACCAACTAAAGAAAATGCCAAACTGGAAAGCCCCAGGTCCCGATGAAGTCCATGGATACTGGCTCAAAAACTTCAAGGACCTACACCCACGAATAGCAGAACAACTCCAGCATTGTATCTCAAATCACCAAGCACCCAAATGGATGACCACAGGAAGAACATCCTTAGTACAAAAAGACAAGAGTAAGGGAAATATAGCCAGTAACTACAGGCCTATCACCTGCCTACCAATAATGTGGAAGTTACTAACAGGTATCATTCAGTGAAAGGCTATACAACTACCTATTAGCGGAGACCAAACACCAATCCCCCACCAACAGAAAGGCTTGCAGAAGGAAGTGTAGGGGCACAAAAGACCAGCTCCTGATAGACAAAATGGTAATGAAGAACAGTAGGAGAAGGAAAAACTAACCTAAGCATGGCATGGATAGACTATAAGAAAGCCTTCGACATGATACCACACACATGGCTAATAGAATGCCTGAAAATATATGGGGCAGAGGAAAATACCATCAGCTTCCTCAAAAATACAATGCACAACTGGAATACAATACTTACAAGCTCTGGAATAAGACTAGCAGAGGTTAATATCAGGAGAGGGATCTTCCAGGGCGACTCACTGTCCCCACTACTCTTCGTAGTAGCCATGATTCCCATGACAAAAGTACTACAGAAGATGGATGCCGGGTACCAACTCAAGAAAAGAGGCAACAAATCAAAACCATCTGATGTTCATGGACGACATCAAGCTGTATGGTAAGAGCATCAAGGAAATAGATACCCTAATCCAGACTGTAAGGATTGTATCTGGGGACATCAGGATGGAGTTTGGAATAGAAAAATGCGCCTTAGTCAACATACAAAAAGGCAAGTAACGAGAACTGAAGGGATAAAGCTACCAGATGGGAGCAACATCAAACACATAGATGAGACAGGATACAAATACCTGGGAATAATGGAAGGAGGAGATATAAAACACCAAGAGATGAAGGACACGATCAGGAAAGAATATATGCAGAGACTCAAGGCGATACCTCAAGTCAAAACTCAACGCCGAAATATGATAAAAGCCATAAACACATGGGCGAGTGCCAGTAATCAGACTACAGCCGCAGGAATAGTGGAATGGACGAAGCAAGCAGAACTCCGCAGCATAGATCAGAAAAACCACCGGAAACAAATGACAATACACAAAGCACTACACCCAAGAGCAAATACGGACAGACTATACATAACACGAAAGAAGGAGGGGAGAGGACTACTAAGTATAGAGGACTGCGTCAACATCGAAAACAGAGCACTGGGGCAATATCTGAAAACCAGTGAAGACGAGTGGCTAAAGAGTGCATGGGAAGAGGACTAATAAAAGTAGACGAAGACCCAGAAAATATCAGAGACAGGAGAAAGACAGAAAGAACAGAGGACTGGCACAACAAAACCAATGCACGGACAATACATGAGACAGACTAAAGAACTAGCCAGCGATGACAATTGGCAATGGCTACAGAGGGGAGAGCTAAAGAAGGAACTTGAAGGAATGATAACAGCGGCACAAGATCAGGCCCTAAGAACCAGATATGTTCAAAGTACGATAGACGGAAATAACATCTCTCCATATGTAGGAAGTGCAATACGAAAAATGAAACCATAAACCACATAGCAAGTGAATGCCCGGCACTTGCACAGAACCAGTACAAAAGAGGCATGATCAGTGGCAAAAGCCCTCCACTGGAGCCTGTGCAAGAAACATCAGCTACCTTGCAGTAATAAGTGGTACGAGCACCAACCTGAAGGTGATAGAAAAAACGATCAGCAAAGATCCTCTGGGACTATGGTATCAGAACGGATAGGGTGATACGTGCAAACAGACCAGACGTGACGTTGATTGACAAAGTCAAGAAGAAAGTATCACTCATTGATGTCGCAATACCATGGGACACCAGAGTTGAAGAGAAAGAGAAGGGAAAAATGGATAAGTATCAAGATCTGAAAATGAAAAATAGAAATAATAAGGATATGGGATATGCCAGTGAAATCGTACCCATAATCATAGGAGCACTAGGCACAATCCCAAGATCCCTGAAAAGGAATCTAGTAAAACTAGAGGCTGAAGTAGCTCCAGGACTCATGCAGAAGAGTGTGATCCTAGAAACGGCACACATAGTAAGAAAAGTGATGGACTCCTAAGGAGGCAGGATGCAACCCGGAACCCCACACATATAAATACCACCCAGTCGAATTGGAGGACTGTGATAGCAGCAAAAAAAAAAAAAAAAAAAAAAAAAAAAAAGAAAAAAAAAAAAAAAAAAAAAAAAAAAAAACAAAATAATAATAATAATAATAATAATACCATACCTAAGTTGTCATACTTCTTATCATTCACGCCCTTTTTTTCTTTTGATCACAACAGGTATAATAATAATAATAATAATAATAATAATATATAATAATAATACTAATAATAATAATAATAATAATAATAATAATAATAATGATAATAATAATATACCATACCTAAGATGGCAGAAAAAAGGCTAAGAAGCAAGAAAACAAGGGATGAAAAACTCAACGAGAAATACAAAGTACAAGAGAGGGGATTAAACAACACAATAGAAGATGTAAAACAGAGGCTTAAGGCCAAAGACATAAGATCCAACGGTACATGAACAGGAATAAGGGATACCAACAGAACAAACTATTCGGAACCAACCAGAAAAGACTATCAGCCAACTAAGAGGGGAAGACACCACCCAGAAATTCCTGAAGCCGAACCAAGTAAGAGACTCTGGGAAAACATATGGAGCAATCCGGTATCACACAACAAACATGCAACATGGCTCCAGGAAGTCAAGGAAGAAGAAACATGGAGAATAAAACAAAGATTCACAGACATCACGACAGACACAGTCAGACACCAACTAAAGAAAACTGCCAAACTGGAAAGCCCCAGGTCCCGATGAAGTCCATGGATACTGGCTCAAAAACTTCAAGGCCCTACACCCCACGAATAGCAGAACAAACTCCAGCATTGTATCTCAAATCACCAAGCACCCAAATGGATGACCACAGGAAGAACATCCTTAGTACAAAAAGACAAGAGTAAGGGAAATATAGCCAGTAACTACAGGCCTATCACCTGCCTACCAATAATGAAGTTACTAACAGGTATCATCAGTGAAAGGCTATACAACTACCTAGAGGAGACAAAAAACACATCCCCCACCAAACAAAAGAAAGGCGCAGAAGGAAGTGTAGGGGCACAAAAAAGACCAGCTCCTGATAGACAAAATGGTAATGAAGAACAGTAGGAGAAGGAAAAACTAACCTAAGCATGGCATGGATAGACTATAAGCCAAAAGCCTTCGACATGATACCACACACATGGCTAATAGAATGCCTGAAAATATATGGGGCAGAGGAAAATACCATCAGCTTCCTCAAAATACAATGCGCAACTGGAATACAATACTTACAAGCTCTGGATAAGACTAGCAGAGGTTAACATCAGGAGAGGGATCTTCCAGGGAGCGACTCACTGTCCCCCACTACTCTTCGTAGTAGCCATGGATTCCCATGACAAAAGGTACTACAGAAGATGGATGCCGGGTACCAACTCAGAAAAGAGGCAACAGAATCAACCATCTGATGTTCATGGGACGACATCAAGCTGTATGGTAAGAGCATCAAGGAAATAGATACCCTAATCCAGACTGTAAGGATTGTATCTGGGGACATCAGGATGGAGTTTGGAATAGAAAAATGCGCCTTAGTCAACATACAAAAAGGCAAAGTAACGAGACTGAAGGGATAAAGCTACCAGATGGGGAGCATCAACACATAGATGAGACAGGATACAAATACCTGGGAATAATGGAAGGAGGAGATATAAAACACCAAGAGATGAAGGACACGATCAGGAAAGAATATATGCAGAGACTCAAGGCGATACTCAAGTCAAAACTCAACGCCGGAAATATGATAAAAGCCATAAACACATGGGCAGTGCCAGTAATCAGATACAGCGCAGGAATAGTGGAATGGACGAAAAGGCAGAACTCCGCAGCATAGATCAGAAAACCATGGAAACATATGACAATACACAAAGCACTACACCCAAGAGCAAATACGGACACAGAACTATACATAACACGAAAGGAAAGGAGGGAGAGGACTACTAAGTATAGAGGACTGCGTCAACATCGAAAACAGAGCACTGGGGCAATATCTGAAAACCAGTGAAGACGAGTGGCTAAAGAGTGCATGGGAAGAAGGACTAATAAAAGCAGACGAACGACCCAGAATATACAGAGACAGGAGAAAAGACAGAAAGAACAGAAGACTGGCACAACAAACCAATGCACGGACAATACATGAGACAGACTAAAGAACTATGCCAGCGATGACAATTGGCAATGGCTACAGAGGGGAGAGCTAAAGAAGGAACTGAAGGAATGATAACAGCGGCACAAGATCAGGCCCTAAGAACCACGATATATGTTCAAGTACGATAGAACGGAAATAACATCTCTCACCATATGTAGGAAGTGCAATACGAAAATTGAAACAATAAATCACATAGCAAGTGAATGCCCGGCACTTGCACAGAACCAGTACAAAAAGAGGCATGATTCAGTAGCAAAAGCCCCTCCACTGGAGCCTGTGGCAAGAAACATCAGCTACCTTGCAGTAATAAGTGGTACGGTACGAGCACCACCTGAAGGGAGTGATAGAAAACGATCACGCAAAGATCCTCTGGGACTATGGTATCAGAACGGATAGGGTAATACGTGCAAACAGACCAGACGTGACGTTCATTGACAAGGTCAAGAAGAAAGTATCACTCATTGATGTCGCAATACCATGGGACACCAGTAGTTGTTGAGATAAAGAGAGGGAAAAAATGGATAAGTATCAAGATCTGAAAATAGAAATAAGAAGGATATGGGATATGCCAGTGTCAAATCGTACCCATAATCATAGGAGCACTAGGCACGATCCCAAGATCCCTGAAAAAGAATCGAGAAAAACAGAGGCTGAAGTAGCTCCAGGACTCATGCAGAAGAGTGTGATCCTAGAAACGGCACACATAGTAAGAAAAGTGATGGACTCCTAAGGAGGCAGGATGAACAACCCGGAACCCCACACATAAATACCACCCAGTCGAATTGGAGGACTGTGATAGAGCAAAAAAAAAAAAAAAAAAAAAAAAAAAAAAAAAAAAAAAAAAAAAAAAAAAAAATAATAATAATAATAATAATAATAATAATGTTTAAAAAATATCCACAATTATATATATATTTCTATGTAAAAATATAAAACAAAGACTTTCGAACACTTGAACGGTGTTCCTCATCAGTGTGCGTTGAACGTCAAGTTAAAGTTCAAATGTTCGAAAGTCTTTGTTTTATATTTTTACATAGAAATATATTTTTCTATATAATTGTGGATATTTTTTAAACAATTTTGTTTTCACACGGAATTGTGGAATTTCTTACAATATAATAAATATAATAATAATAATAATATAATAAATAATAATAATAATAAAATAATAATAAATAATATACCATACCTACGATTACATACTTCTTATCATTCCACTACTTTTTTCTTTTGATCACAATATCTATAATAATAATAATAATAATAATAATAATAATAATAATAATAATTTTATCATTCCAATCCTTTTTATCCTTTGATGGAGAAGGGGGCTGCCTAGGAAAAATAAGTCCTCAAGAAAAAAAATAAATAAAAAGGAAAAGAGAGGAACAGGGCAGAAAAACCTAACCTGATTCGGCCTTTGGGTGGGAAAGCAGAATGTAAACCGAATACATTTTCTTGGCAAGAGTTGTTACCGTTCTGTGTTCAACAGAAAAAAAAGCGGGAATAAAAAACGAAAACATTATAAAGAAAAGCTTCCACCAAATATTTTTCTTTTAGATTTCTTTATTATTATTTTCATTTGAGACCTTAGGCTAACGACAGGTATTGTTGGTGACTTTAGATTAATGACAGGTGTTGTTAGTGACCTTAGATTAATGACAGGTGTTGTTAGTGACCTTATGTTAATGACAGGTGTTATTAGTGACTTTAGGTTAATGACAGGTGTTGTTAGTGACTTTAGGTTAATGATAGGTGTAGTTAGTGACCTTAGGTTAATGACAGGTGTTGTTAGTAATCTTGGGTTAATGACAGGTGTTGTTAGTAATCTTGGGTTAATGACAGGTGTTGTTAGAAGCCTTAGGGTAATGTGTTGTTAGTGACCTAAAGCTATCGACAGATGTTCTTAGTGACATTAGGTTAATGACAAGGTTTGTTGATGACCTTAAGTTAAAGACAGGTGTTGTTGGTGACATTTTAATGCCAGGTGTTAGTGACGCTAGATTAATTTATAGGTGTTGTTAGTGACGTTATGTTAATGCCAAGTATTGTTACTGAATAAATGAAATAAAATTTTCACTTGTTCATATATGTAAGTTTCATAACCTTCTCTTTAGAGAGCTATGAAATACTAATGAGTCATTCGGTTAAAAGGCACGCAAAAATTATGATATTGTAGTAAATGAAATGAATCCAATATGCATAATTATGTGCCTTTTAGTTATTTTAATTCTCTCTTTAGGGAGATTTGAATTGTCATTTGATAAACCATTCGTCAGAATCACACATCAAAATGATATTACAGGAAGCTTAAGTAGAGACCTTTCTGCTGTAAAAAAATAAATGAATAAAAAAAAAAATGGAGTTTTCTGTTCAGCGTATAATGGTGTATGAAACTCTCAGCCAGTGCCCATGAAAAACTCAGCCAACCGTGATGGCACTATCATGGCTAGATTTTAACTTGAATAACATAATACTTACTGACGCTGGGGAGCTGCATTTTGGTATGTTCGATGATTGGAGGGAAGACTCAAAATTTCTTAGAGGAAGAATAGGGAGGACGATCAACATACCAGTTTTCAGCAATTTCTCAGTCCCCACTTTCAATACGGGAAACGATTATCCTTGCAAGTCGACTCTGAAGGCACTTAATATCATCTGCAACGGATCTCAACCACTTGGGCTCACTTTCAAAATAGCTTTTGTAATCATAAGACCACTTGGTCTGAAAGGAAGGAGGAGGGGAAAAGGCTATATTATATTTAGGAGGGGAAAAGTCTATATTAATGAACGGAATCCAGGGATGGAGGGTAACTGGGGTGGGTGTTAGGACTTGTTGTTAACGTGTTTTTTAAGCAGAATTATATAATAATAAGTCATCTCTCGTAGAAGTTGTCTTTAATATGTTTGCTGGAGTCGCCATGGTGACGTAAAGTGCTCACGAGAATGGCCAAATGACGAGAACCCCCGCGCAGAACCATTCAATAAGATTGTTCTAAGAATTCTTGTAATTGAATTTGATTCTGTTTCGACAAAGCTAATTCGACAAAACTAAATCAAATGTGTTGGTACGGTAACGGAAAGACGGGGATATTGTATATAATACGCACACACACACACACACACACATATATATATATATATATATATATATATATATATATATATATATATATATATATATATATATATGAATAATTATCACATCACCGTGATTCATATAGATCATTCGAGCTACAAATGTCCTTTAATATCTAATTCGCTCTACCACGGAATAGATATATTTTTAAATATGTAAACCGAACGGGAATTTTTAGTTGATAATAATTTCGTCCCCTTATGGGATCGAACCACCGTCCAGCAGACAGGCACGAAATCAGGACGACATTGACGTTACCGATTCGGCTAACAGTGAGGCTATAAGTTTATACCGATTCTGACCTTACAGATCACCGTCGAACTCGGTTTTTTCGTAATTAGAATCGATATGCAAACCCCTCTACCATGTTAACTAATTCGAACGCTTGACGAACGTAGCCATGTTATGAATAATTATCACATCACCGTCATTCATATAGATCATTCGAGTTACAAATGTCCTTTAATATCTAATTCGCTATACAATGACACTTTCAGGAGAAAGAGAAAAAATAAATAAACAAAACACTATTACTAAAGACAGGAAAAAAATATTGGACATTGGTCCTAACAGGCAAAAATTTCTGCATATAATTACAAAAGGAAAAAAAAAATATAGATGTGAACACAAAGTGTCATTGTGCTTAGTAAATTTGCTCTTTACTGTTAATCTCTTATTGAATTAGTTATCATTTTGCTTTTCATAAGGGGTTGTGGTTGTGGGGGAGAGATTTTAGATAAGTTTGGATTGAGCGTACTGATTCAAAATGGAATTTCCACTTGTCTGAGGTCATTCAGTTTTATTTATTGTTCTTGTTACTTAATTAGTTTATTGTTCAAGTAATATTCTATTTGTTTGTCTGTTTGCTAAACCAATGACAATAATGATTGCACGGAAATAAATTAAGCTTTTACCAAACTTTGTAGAGGTTGACCTCGTGACATAGTATGGGAATTTTGTTGCAAGAGGGGAAATATATGATTTCCTAAAGTGGGCATCGTGACTTCCAATGTAACTTTTGGAGGAGCAGTGCTCATAAGATTTCTCTCTCTCTCTCTCTCTCTCTCTCTCTCTCTCTCTCTGGGAGAAGGGTCTTGTAAATTTATCTCTCTCTCTCTCTCTCTCTCTCTCTGGGAGAAGAGACTTATAAGATCTCTTTCTCTACCCCCCCAACCCCTCCCCCCCTCTCTCTCTCTCTCTCTCTGGGAGAAGGGACTTTCTCTCTCTCTCTCTCTCTGAGGATAGGGACTTGTAAGATCTCTCTCTCTCTCTCTCTCTCTCTCTCTCTCTCTCTCTCTCTCTCTCTCTAGACGATCTGAGTCTGAAAATCTCTGCAGTTGCTACCTGAGATGCAACCTTCGGAGAGAGAGAGAGAGAGAGAGAGAGAGATAAATGTTGGTTATCATTAAACGTTTGTGTGTGTATATCTCGGTCTCATAGAAACGAAGTACGTTTTTCTCATCTGGATTAACTTCACAATTAAACGTTGAACTACATCAGCGTTAGAGAAACGTCATCTTGAATAACAAACAAACGATAAATGATGGATTCTGACGTCACCTTACAGATGGAATGGAATGCTAATTGGCGTTAGATTCGTTAACAATACAATTAAATTTTTCTCTACTTTGAAAATGAATAACAAACGCTATGGAAATACAATTCTTCTTTCAGAATATCTGAATGATATCTGCTGGTAATTAGTTGTGTTATCTGGGTAAAATGTCTGATAATTATATTCCACGGAGGGTCTGTGAAGCCATTAGATTCCTACCGTAGTTTTTAGGAGAGAAATCCCAAACATTTGTTAATGATTATGTAAATAAAATATCGGACGGGAAAACGAATGACTGGAAAAAAACGTAGATATATGATTGGTAAAGAAAAATACAGATAGTTAGATAGATTGATAGATATATAGATAGATAGATGAGATGAAGACTAGATTCCACTTTTGAAATATTCAAGATGATGCATTGAATAATGTGGCCATAATTCATAATATTGAATTCCGTGTACAGCAGCTTACGCTAACTGTTGTTGTTGTTGTTGTTGTTCTTGTTTTGGGGGAATAGGAAAGGTCTATGGAACACCCTAAAAAGGTAAAAAAAAATGTGTTTTGCGCTGAGTTAAAGATACAGCAATTTTAGGATAGGAAATTCCTGATTTATTTATTAGAATGAAAATGTAAAAAATAAATAATGTGCACGGTAAACAGTTTAGAAAAGTTATTCCTAATAATATAGAGAAAAGTTATTCCTAATAATATAGAGAGTATTTTAAAAATTTTAGTGAACCAACGCTCCATTTAACTGTAGATTTAAGCACGTGCCCCGAGTTAGCTGGAGGTCGGATCACACCTTGCTCAATCTTGATCTACATTAAACCTCTCATTCTTGGTCTTAGCTAACCTCTGGCGTCGTCCTTAGATTATTTCACTTGGCATATTTTGTCAACTTTATTTATAATTCTAATCACCTTTTGCATTTATTCCTTTCCAGACTGTAAAATCTGGCACTATCAATGTGGCACTGTCATGTTGCACGTAGAGCTAACAAGGCGTGATCCGATCTCCAGCTTACTTCAGATGTGTGCAAGATTTCCTCTCCACACATAAGTTGTAAACATTATATTTGTAACATAACGTAAATTAAAACATGCTGAATCTAGGGTCAAATAGAGCCTTCTTTGACCAACGAAAATTAAAATAAATACGCTCTATTTTATTAAAAATAATTTTTCACTACGGTTAAACAAGCTTATTATTTTTTTTTACATTTTCATTCTATTAAATAAATCATAAATATCGTATCCAAAACTCCTATATCTTTAACTCAATGAGAAACACCTTTTCAGACTTTTCCAGGCTCGTCTTGAGATTTTCCCTAAGCCCCACCCCCCCAACGAGAAAAAGTTCAACAACAGTGCCTCAGTGGCGTGATCGGTACGGTGTTGTCTGCCAGCTCGGTGGCCGCGCGTTCGATTCTCGGGCATTCCATGGAGGGGTGAGAGATGTGTATTTCTGGTGGAGGAAGTTCACTCTCGACGTGGTTCGGAAGTCACGTAAAACCGTTGGTCCCGTTGCTGAATAACCACTGGTTCCATGCAACGTAAAAACACCATACAAACAAACAATACAGCAACAACAAAGTACTTTGTAGGCTTACTCCCCGAGTAAGCGAAGAAAATGGAGTTAATTCTAACAGCCTCGTCTCTTCTTACGTATTTCCAATACCAGACGCTCTTCTCAAAGTTTTGTTTTCCAGCTGTGACCAGATCATAGAATGGCCTTCCAAGTTATGAAGTTGAATCGTTAGACCTTCAGGAGTTGAAACTGGGTGTAAAATATCCAGCACCCCCCACCCTCCCAACCCCCACCCCCTTACTTTTTTAGACTCGCAGAAGTCTCATTCCATAGTTCAGCTGCATTACTTTATTTGTTTTCCTAATTCTTTTTATGATTTCCCTTGCACAATTTGTTCTTTATTTTTTCATTGCTTTCTACTCGAGGAGTGTTCGCTGTAGCATGAGAAGCAAGACTGTTATATTACTTCTAGACTTTCTAATTAGTGTCGATCTATTTTAGACCAAAACGAGAACCCAGTTAGTTCTACGTGCAACATGGCAGCGCCAGATGATAATGCCAGATTAGTAGTGCCAGATATGACAGTCTGGGAGGGTATGAATGCGAAAGGTGATTGGAATTATAAATGAAGGTGACAAAATATGCACAGTGACATAATCTATTGAACAACGCCAGAGATTAGCTAACACCAGGAAAATTTAAATGAAAAATATCAATATTTGTGTCATTAATACTTCTGAACATAAATATCATGGATCCTTTAAACAACATAGACTTCATGATTCGATAGCAAAGCAATATTAAGATAGAATTTTGCGCAAATAACGTGAAATCTTTCACTGATGATTTCAAAAAGCTGAAAAAAAAATGAGAATGTAGTTACGAGTTCCTGTGCTTTTTGCTCATTCTGACAAAATTCAACTTTTAGAATTTTCCACGTAGGTTACCCGAGGAAGATGATGTCACTGATTTGTGAGGGAAAAATGCTTTTATGCAGTTTTCCAAGCGAAAGAAATACCGCGGACATAGGCAGTATATATCTTCAAGCACCCCTGAGTCGTGCGACCTTGATTTTACCACAAAGGTCGCCATTTAATGTAATCCACGCTGTACAGTTAGTGTAGGACTGAAAAATATAGTTATAACCCAGTGAGATTTCACAGCTCCCATTAAAACCAGATTTATAGGACCGACGTATAAAAATGGAACAGGTTGTGTTTTTTTTTTCTTTTCATTCTTTTTTTTTTACCAAAAAATTTTGAGAATACAGAAATCTCCCTGTACCGCTTCTGTTCGTCAGAACTCAGATACGAGTGTCCTGTATTTTTTGCCCACTCTGATAAAACCGACTTTTACACGTGGGCTATTGGACTCAGTGGATGTGATTGGTGCGTTTTGGAAAAAAAGGCAGGCGAGTAGTACAAGCAGCGAGCAAGCATTTCACGATATACTACAATTTCAGGCAAAGACAATGAAACAAAAGTATATCTACGGAACACGTAGATGTGATTTCATTCAATTGTCCAAGATTACCATTACTTGTAATAAGAGGAATAGGAAATCTGTTTTTAAAACAAACCATCATTATATTCGCAAAGCTGTTCATCAGTTTTTAATTTTTTTTAAATCATTTACCAACAAAATATATTTACTGATCATATCAATAAATATCTTTGGAAATATAAAAGATACTTTTAGATAAGTTTGATAAACATGTAACTTATGAATCTTTTATTCATCATTTGATAAAGATGTTATATTTTAGAGGGAAATATTTTTGGTGCTCGAAATAAAAACTGTCTTAAGGTTGCTGATAATATTAGACTATAAATCAATATTTATAGATATGAAGATATCGTTTACCATAAATAAATGATTATTACCCTTATTATTTTTCTTCATCCGCCGTTATTTAAACCAAAGATTACCTCTCCCCTGCTTCATTCATAACAAGAACGACCAGGAAATTAAAGTAAAAATTGACCTCGTTCGACCAACATGCCCCCCTCCCCGATGCCCACCCACCCATAGTTTGCATTAAACCTTACCTGGGCGAAATTATAGGCAAATAGATACCCAGCCAGTGAAGTGTTAAACTCCAACTTGAATATTCGAAACCATATAAGCAATTAAATAAGGAAATAGTTTTTTCATGCCCCTCCCCCCAACCCCACCCCCTTATACGAACTTTTTTATTTTTTGCCAGGCAAAGAGTCAGAGGTTCTTTCGCGGTGTTTACGTAAACGATTTATGAGACTGAGACTTCAAAAGTGAATAAAACTTCTATGTTTACATCACCTGCTTTCTTTATTCTTGCCAGATACTGAGGAAAACACCTGGGTCGTATTGACTGCGCATATATCGGCTCTAATTCTTTTTATGTAAAAGTTGGAATTACTTTGAGTTCTGCAAGTCCCACGGGATATCTGTGATATCTCGGTCTTTGGGTTATTCGGGTGTTTGGGTGAAAGTAGATTAAACTATTTTGAAGTTTGATTATCAAATGATACCTTCGTAACACACAAAAACACGCATTTACACACATATGCACACACACATACATACATCTCAAGTATAAAATGCCCATTAAAACACTCTGGTTTAAATCTAAGAGCTATATTTCGGTGGACTAACTTCCACCCTTACCAAGTAGTGAATGGCAGAAGGAGTTACATTGGCGCAATGTACAGTAGGAGATATGCCTTTAGGTGATGCCTGGGGTTACCGCTAAACCGACATACATACATACCTACATGCATACATACATACATATATTTGTTTGTGTGTGTGTGTTGTATAAGTGGAGGAATGAGTTGATTATCTTTAAAACGCATTAGTCTCCTTTCATTCACACAAAAATAGCCCCAATGCTGAGCTATCACATGGGACAGTGGGGGGGGAAACGAGAAAAGTTAATATCAGATTTTAAAATTAAAATTTTAATATAATTATTAATTATAATTTATATATGTAAATATATTCCTTTTGAAATATTATTATTATATATATATAATTAAAATTTAATTATTAAAGAATTTTTTTATAAATATATTTATTTTAATATATTATTTATTTTTATAAATAAATTTTAATATTAAAAATTAAAATAAAATTATAATTAATAATTTTTAATATATATAATTAAATATTATTAGTCTAATATAAATTAAATTATTATTTTTATTTTAATTATAAAAATTATATTTTATATTATATTTAGATATTAAATAATAAATTTTAAAATATTTTTAATTTTTATTCCATAGATTAGGATCAGCTGACGTAGCTGAAATATGGTTTTGATGTCCCTGGCATAGTAATCGTCTACGTGAACACTATTGAAGATCCTCCACCACTCTGCCCTGCATAAAAAGTAAGTCTGTAAGGGGAGGTGGAGAATAAAAAAAAAAAAAAAAAAAAGTTTCCTCTTAAAGTTTTTATGTTGTATCGTATATGCAAGTTGGAGTTTCACTTCACTATTTGCAAATAATTCCACCCAGGTAAGGGTTAATGCAAATCAGTAGGGGGTGGGGGGTGACTTCCCCTTCGAACGAGGTAAATTTGTAAATGTTTACTCAAATTCCAAGTCGTTCTTCATGTCAATGGTTTTGGGGAGTAGGATTTTTCCTTCTTCCCCCTAGACAATTTTTACCTTCTGCCTAGAGACCTTATACATTTATCTAAGTTTTTCTGCCTTGATAATCTTTTTCTTTCTTTGCAATGACAATCTTTACCTTCTACCTTGACAATTTAACCACCTTGTACCTTGACAATCTTTATCTTTTACTTAGACAATCTTTACCTTCCTATGTCTTGGCAAGTTTACCTTCTACCCAGACAATCTTTACCGTCTTTTGTCTTGGCAACTTTACTTTCTTCTACCTAGACAAACTTTATCTTCTTATGTCTAGGCAACTTTACCTTTTTCTTCTTAGACAATCTTTACTGTCTTATGTCTAGGCGACTTTACCTTCTTCTACCTAGACAATCTTTATCTTCTTCTGTCTAGGCGACTTTACCTTCTTCTACCTAGACAATTTTACCTTTTGTCTAGGCAACTTTATCTTCTTCTACCTAGACAATTTTACCTTCTTCTGTCTAGGCAACTCTACCTTCTACCTGTCAATCTTTACCTTCTTATGTCTAGGCAACTTTACCTTCTACCTAAACAATTTCACCTTCTTCTGTCCAGGTAACTTTACCCTCTTCTATATAGACAGTCTTTACCTTCTTGTACCTAGATGATTTTGCCTCCCTATACCAAGCCAATCTTTACCTTCTTCTGTCTAAGCCACTTTACCGTCTTTTGTCTAGGCAACATTACCTTCGTCTGCCTAGGCAACTTTACTTGCTTCTACCTAAACGATCTTTACCTTCTGCATTGACAACCTGTTCCTTCTACCTAGACAATCTTGCCAGCCATATGTAAACAGACTCTGCTCTGGATCTGTATTTCAGTTCCTCGCTGAAAAGGCTTATTTGCGTCATGTCCGGATTCATACGATCGCTAATTCCCGTCGGAAAAAACAAAAAGATTTCTTGTCGGTTTCATATTTCAAAAAAACGGTTTGAAGGAATTCTGGTGTTTTTGCAGATTGTCAGATTACGAGATTACGAAAATGCTAAAATAGTGCGTTTGCGCTTTTTAATATTCATTGGTTTATGTATGGCAGGCGTTCGTCTATAAATAACTGTGGCAGAATCCATGTTCGTTTATTAACAAAATACTGACTTGAAAAAATCAGGAAAATAATGTTAAACATTTTCTGTGTGTGCCTCTTGCAGTATTGCCAATCTATAACCATTGGTCGTGAAAATGAAATGCTATTATTAATGTGTTTCTGCTCTGATTCATAATTTTCCTTTTTATAAAGGAACTTAGTCTTTATTTTAATGTAGGAGAGGAAAGAATTCAAGTGAAAAATTTAAATATTCCCCCAAAAGTTCCCTATTAATTCATACAAACTAAAGAAAACGAAATGAATTCAATATATTATCTTTTGCCAAAAGGCCAGAGATCACTTCGATAATGACGGAATTACTGATTGAGTGACTTTTCACACGAATTAAGAAAATAATCACTTAAATCATTTTTTCTGATAATCCTCCATCAAAACATGATAAAAGGATGATGTCTCTGGGTAGTATTATCATTTCCATTGTAAATCAAATAATTATTGAAATAACATAAAGGTGATTTTCCATCTACTCTAATATTCATATTATATATACCATTATTCCCTACCCAGACCATTATCCAAATTGCACAACCTATTATCCTACATTTTTCAACTTCAGATACCTTGTATATTCAAACGATAAACGCAAGAGAAAAAATATAGTAAATAATCCAATAAACAAAGCTAAAAGCTGTTAAAATAAAAGTCTAAAAGGTTTAATAAAACAACACAGGCCCGTGTTGTATCTTTCACCTACGGCTCTATATTGAATAAAAAAATGTTTACCCCCCCAAAAAAAAAAAGTAGAAAAAATTAAAATACATTAAATGTGGAAAAATAGCAAAACTGTTTAGGTCGACTAAATAAATAGCTACCGATAAAACGGAAATGTAAATGATTGGAAAATATGTCTTCATTTTTTTTCACGTCCGATCGGTTAATTAAGCCGCCAATGATTCTCACCTTGAACATTGCTGGATGAATTATATAATTGTTACATTAATATACACTTTTGATACATCTCTGACATTGCAGTAAATGGGGTCATTATTGTACACAATCGTACACTCTCCTGCTTAAGAAAATCATAGTTAAAGTGGGTGATATATATTAGGATATGCACATGTAAAAACAAAACATGCCTTGAAATCAGGAAGATATTTTGATTAAATATAATTTTAATTTAGTTTTCTGTAAAACCAAAATTGTGCTGGTTTTGTCTGTCCGTCCGCACTTTTTTCTGTCTGCCCTCAGATCCTAAAACCTACTGAGGCTAGAGGGCTGCAAATTGGTATGTTGATCATTCGTCTTTCAGTCATCAAACATACCCAATTGCAACCTTCTAGCCTCAGTGGTTTTTATTTTATTTAAGGTTAAAATTAGCCATAATCGCGCGTGCGTCTGGCAACGATATAGGCCAGGCCATCACCTGACCGGGATTAACGTTTCATGGGACGTGGCTCATACAGCATTATATCGAGACCAGCGAAAGATAGATCTTTGTTCGGTGGCCTTGATTTTATGCTGTACAGAAAACTCGATTGCTCCGAAGAAACTAGAGAATAGACCTATCTTTCTGTGGTCTCTGTATACTAATGCTGTATGAGCCGTGACTCATATTTAAACACGGCCAAGTGGTGGCCTGTCCTATATCGTTGCCAGACGCACGATTATGGCCAAATTTAACCTTTAATAGAATAAAAACTACTTTGGTTAGAAGGCTGCAATTTGGTGTGCTAGCTGATTGGCGGGTGGATGACCAACATAGCAATTTGCAGCCCTCTAGCCTCAGTAGTTTTTAAGATCTGAGGGCGGATAGAATAATTTTCTTTCACAGAAAACTAAAAGGTCAGTTATAAATGACAATTTTGATAAAACAAAACTATGAAAAACGTATTCTACTTTTAATACAGTTCTAGCGCTCATTATAACATAAACCGCCGTATGTTTCGTTGATCCTTTGTTGTGTTTATTAGCTACCTAAAGCTTCCTCGTTTAGAATAAATTCGGTTTAAATGAGCTGGCCTGCGTGGAGTAAATTCAAGTAATCCAGACAATTGCGAAAGTCACGCGAGGTTTTACCCCCAATTATTCCAGATTAGTAAGGTTGCATACTGCGCTGGAGATGAAGATTGTGATTGTGTGTATATATATATATATATATATATATATATATATATATATCTATATATATATATATATATATATATATATATATATATATTTATATATTTATATATACGACTGATAAAAATGTTCTGTTACAACAGAACTCCATCTAATAAAAGGAGCCCATAAAAACACCAAGATATAGAAAGAATGTACTATATTTCAGAGACTACTCTCTCTCTTCAGGTAGATGAATGAAAAAAAAAATTTTACAGAAAAGGTGGATTTATACCAAGAGATCCATCCACAGTTAAGCCGATTTAGGTCACTCCCGCTGATAATCCTTCTTTAATCCTCTTAAGCGTTCGTTGAAGGAAGACTTTATCAATAATATCTGAAACCCAGGCGCCTTTTGAGATGTTCATTGGTTGTCTTGATTAACAAACACAGGTAATGAACATCTCAAAGGGTGCCATGGATTCAGATATCTCTGATAAAGTCTTCCTTCAACGAACGCTCAAAAGGATTAACAAAGAATTATCAGCGGGAGTGACCTAAGTCGGCTTAACTGTGGATGGATCTCTTGGTATAAAATATCAACTTTTATGTAACTTTTCTCATTCATCTACATGAAGAAAGAGACAGCAGTCTCTGAAATATAGTAACTTTCTATATCTTACGCGTTTTTTCAATGGATTTCTTATGGTATTTCTTATATCTATATTATCTAATGTATATATGTATATATATATATATAATATATCTCTATAATTATAAATATTATATATATATATATATACAAAGTCCTTCCACGGTCAGTTTTGGTGTCCAGTCTCTTTCTGCAACATATTCTTTTAATTGACTCTTGCCTGCTCCAAGTCGTTGAGCCTCTTTTGTGGGACCTCTTATGTATTATTTAATATTGTTTCCGTAGGTTCACTCATTCTTCAACAGTGTTGGATTCCAGGTACGTCTGTTCTTTTATAATCCCCGTCTGTCAGTCATACGAGATTTCTTTGTAAGCTTATTTTCATATTTCTAAGGTGATGGAAAATCAGATAAGCCTAATAAATTGCTAAGGAGTCTGCATTTCTCTCTCACCACCAGCTGGATAGTGACGCAAGATGAACGTAGCGATAAACTGGCCTTGTTTCAACTCTTACTAATTCTCTTTGGTGTCATTTAATTTTTATAGTAGAGATAAATTATATAAAAAAACTCATTCGTCATCTTTTTTTCACTTTCATACAAAATTTTATATTTTCGGGATTTTAATCTTCTCTGCTTCAAAATTTGCCATAGGAGGTAATACTTAGGGCAAGGGCCAAGCTCTGGGACCTAAGAGGTCATTCAGCACTGAAAGAGAAATTGAGAGTGGAAAGGTCTGAAAGGAGTAACAGGAAGAAAACCTCAAAGTAGTTGCACCAGGTAACAATTGTTAGGAGAAGGGGAAAGGTAAGATGGACTAATAATATGAATGGAGGTACAGTAAAAGTAGTGCAAAGGGTAGAACCTAAGAGCCGAAGGGGCACTGAAATGATCCTGAGGTAATGCTTACAGTGCACCGCATGAAGTTGACTGACGACGCTACCTCCCTAGGCAGTTTTTTCGAGGTTAAGATAAATTATGCAAAGGTAAAACTCTCGCATCGTTATTTACTTTATTTGATAATTCAACAACGATAATATAATCATTCCGAAATTTAGGAATATATGGAATGCAATTCCTGGAGGAAGTGAGTCTGGAAATGAGTACCTCATTTGTCGAATCCATCTAGACATAATTTTCCGTCTAATTCCTTCACACTTTATCTCTCTTCCTTAAATTTCCTCTTCAAGGGATCTCTCTCTCTCTCTCTCTCTCTCTCTCTTTCTCTCTCTCTCTCTCTCTCTTCTCTCATCCTCTCTCCTCGTTCCTCTGCTCTCGTCTCTCTCTCTCTCTCTCTTCTCTCTCATCTCTCCCGGGAAAGTGGAGCATCACGACTCTAACTAGGTCATTAGACCATTTCAGCATTTCTAGATCTTCTTTCTGCATCCTAAGGCTTCGGTCGAGATAATGATGTCCCTTAAAGAGATCCAGTCTCCTCCTGGCTGTTTACGTCGGGTGCGTTCAAATACCTGTTTTAGCAAGCGGTAAAGCGTTAGGAGATGTATAAACTATATAAATCATGCTTTAAGATTTAAGTTTGTTATAGGGATAATTACGTGTCTGCCCGTATAAAGCTGTGCTGATTGTCATAATTGCTCGTTCTACATTGTTTTGGGATTCGTTTATTTGTGGTTTACCAAAGAATATAAATATGAAAAATAATCTGTTTTTCGAGCTCACTTTTCATATAGATTTCTTAAAGAAAGTGAAATTATTTTTGTATTTTTTGTATTTGTGGTGTATACAAAAAAATATATATGAAAAATATTTTGTTTTTCCAACTCAGTTATCATGTAAGTTTTTTTTAAATAAGTGGATTTATTTTTTATTTGTTTATTTGTTGTGTATACCAAAAAAAAGTATGTGAAAAATATTTTGTTTTTCGAAATCAATTTTCCTATAGATTTCTTAAAGAAAGTGAATTTATATGCTTATTTGTGGTGTACCAAAAAAAATATATATGAAAAATAATGTTTTTCGAATTCAATTTTCATAGATTTCCTAGAAAAAGTAAGTTATTATGTTTTATCCAAGTTCTCGAATTAGTTTACCCCTGACAATGCAATGAATTTCAGCATTTGAAACTTATTTTTATTCATATGAAAAAATTATTAACCTGACATAAATTAAGACAAGACTGAGGTAAATTATGGAGAGGGAAACTAAGCAATAGATTTGGACATTCGTCTTAAAAAAATCGGTATTTTGGCCGCAAACTTTCATCCCAACAGCAATTTATCTAGACCCTCATATTTCGTCTAATTTATGATCGAGCCCCCAAGAATGTAATCCACCAAGACCCAATAATAATTGAGGGTTTTTATTTTTTCGAGAGGATCCTCCTCTTACCAATTTTATATTTATTTCTTGAATATTGTTTCAATAATTTCTAGTCTCTATCCCACAATGTCCTAACGTAGTGAGGAATTGAGTGTCCCTGTCAGGGTTAAAAAGTTAAGTATATCATAGTCTAACCAGACCACTGAGAGCTGATTAACAGTTCTCCTAGGGCTGGCCCGAAGGATTAGATAGTTTCTTACGTGGCTTGGAACCAATTGGTTACCTAGCAACAGGACCTAAGGCTTATTGTGGGATCCGAACCACATTTTATCGAGAAATGAATTTCTGATTCTACGTTGGCAAAGCGGGGAATCGAACTCGCAACTACCGACCGAATCGGTAGGCGAGCACGTAGCCACACTCATCCAACGAGGAAGTCTTAAACATGGCTTTTTCAGTGACTGGGTGACTCTTGTTTCTTTTATGGCAGCTGGTGGCAGAGTTGCTTACTTATAGGACATAAAATTCCGTAACTGCAAATTGGGCTGTTTAGTGTGAGATCAGAATTTTAAAGCTGGTAGTTACGACTGTTGGCTCGAACTATGATGACAGTGTCGTGATATATCTAAAAAGAAAGATGGATTCATTTACTGATCTCAGTGTTTTCATGCTGAAAGCTCATTTCCTACTCGTGTGATTTTTTTTTTATAATAATTTTTTTGTCCGCCCTCAGATTTGGAAAACTACTGAGGCCAGAGGGTATATCGATCATCGACCCTCCAACCACCAAACATACAAAATTACAGCCCTCTAGCCTTACTAGTTTTGATCTTATTTAAGATTAAAAGTAGACATAACCTTTAGCAACGATATAGGCCAGGCCACCACCGGGTCGTGGTTAAAGATTCGCGGGCCGCGGTGCATCCAGCATTATACCGAGACCACTGAAAGATAGATCTATTCTCAGTGGCCTTGATTATACGCTGTGGCGGCTGTACAGAAAACTTGATTGCGCCGAAGAGCCAATTAACACTCATTTGCCAATGATCTTATTATTATTGTTTATTTTCTACCTAGTAGTATCGCTGTTTAGGATAAACTATGGCAATTTATAGCATCCATTAGTGGCTGTACCTCTCTTTTCATATTATATTATTTAGTCTTAATTAGATTAATGTTAGGAGTCTATTGGCAAAATAAAAATATGAATCTTTTATAATGCCAAATGTCATCCACTTCTTTGCGTGAAAAAAGGCATTATATTCCATTTACCAATGTTTTGCAAAGTCTTACCACTATCCAGATATCTGTTGCATAGTAAAGCCATAAAAATCATTATAATTAGCTACACTAACTCAGTATATCACTTGAAATAACATCAACGATTTTCTAATATGCAATCTTATAACTTGCTCGTTGGACGAGTGGTTTACGTGTCCTCCTACTGATTCGATTCCCCACTCTGCCAACAAGGAATAAGAGGGATTCATTTCTTGGTGATTAGAAATTAATTTCTCGATATAATGTGGTTCTTATCCCACAATAAGCTGTAGGCCCCGTTGCTAGGTAACCAGTTCGTTCCTAGCCACGTAAAAATGATCTAAAAGAGAGCTGTTAATCAACTCTCAGTGGTCTGGTTAAGCTTCGATATACTTAATATATAGATTTCATGCAACCTCGTGAAACCTCTCTAGGTTCTCCTTTGTTTTATTCATGGTTCTCTCTTCTCTCAATATTTTATTTTCCTGCGCTTTATTTTCTTCCATTTTCTCTTCGACTTTTTTTTTTTATTTCTCTTTTAATCCTTCGGCCGTTTATCATAAAAAACGTAACATTTTTTAATCAATCAAAATATGAAAATTTCATTAACTTGGCAGGAAATTTCTGAAAAAAGAATGACTTTTTGGGGAAAAATGACTAAAGTAACTAAAAGCGGATCCGAGAGAAACAATACAGTAATGAAAACCAAATACCTCAACGTATCTAAAAGATGAGTGATTGCTTTATAAGGTGTGACAATGTAATAATGTCTTGAAAGGGGAGACAGCTCTGATAAATGGCTTTGAAAAATATTAGTATTCTTGGTGGAGATGATGAATGTCACCTAACTGTCTTTGTCTTAGTAATGGCAGTTTGGAGTACAAAGTACATTTTCCTTAACTTATAAGTAAACCGTTATAAGTATGAATAAAAAAAATATCCTTAGAGTAATGTAAATCTTTTTTGGTGAGTAATCAGTTCAAACTATTTTCTGAGAAGGACGAAAAGATCATTTTGTTATTAATTATTATCATTATTTATTTATCTATTATTTATTTATTTATTTATTTATTTATTTTGCTCTATCAGTCCACCAATTCGACTGGGTGGTATTTATAGTGTGGGGTTCCGGGTTCCATCCTGCCTCCTTAGGAGTCCATCACTTTTTTTACTATGTGCGCCGTTTCTAGGATCCCACTCCTATTATTATTATTATTATTTTTTTTTTTTTTTTTTTTTTTTGTTTTTTTTTTTTTTTTTTTTTTTTTTTGCTCTATCACAGTCCTCCAATTCGACTGGGTGGTATTTATAGTGTGGGGGTCCGGATTGCACTCCTGCCCCTTCCTTAGGTGAGTCCATCACTTTTCTTACTATGTGTGCCGTTTCTAGGATCACACTCTTCTGCATGAGGCCCGGAGCTACTTCAGCCTCTAGTTTTTCCAGATTCCTTTTCAGGATCTTGGGATCGTGCCTAGTGCTCCTATGATTATGGGTACTATTTCCACTGGCATATCCCATATCCTTCTTATTTCTATTTTCAGATCTTGATACTTATCCATTTTTTCCCTCTCTTTCTCTTCAACTCTGGTGTCCCATGGTATTGCGACATCAATGAGTGATACTTTCTTCTTGACTTTGTCAATCAACGTCACGTCTGGTCTGTTTGCACGTATCACCCTATCCGTTCTGCTACCATAGTCCCAGAGGATCTTTGCCTGATCGTTTTTCTATCACTCTCTCAGGTTGGTGCTCGTACCACTTATTACTGCAAGGCGCTGATGTTTTCTTGCACAGGCTCCAGTGGAGGGCTTTTGCTACTGAATCATGCCTCTTTTTGTACTGGTTCTGTGCAAGTGCCGGGCATTCACTTGCTATGTGGTTTATGGTTTCATTTTTCGTATTGCACTTCCTACATATGGGAGAGATGTTATTTCCGTCTATCATACTTTGAACATATCTGGTTCTTAGGGCCTGATCTTGTGCCGCTGTTATCATTCCTTCAGTTTCCTTCTTTAGCTCTCCCCTCTGTAGCCATTGCCAATTGTCATCGCTGGCTAGTACTTTAGTCTGTCTCATGTATTGTCCGTGCATTGGTTTGTTGTGCCCAGTCCTCTGTTCTTTCTGTCTTTCTCCTGTCTCTGTATATTTCTGGGTCTCGTCTACTTTATTAGTCCTTCTTCCCATGCACTCTTTAGCCACTCGTCTTCACTGGTTTTCAGATATTGCCCCATGCTCTGTTTTCGATGTTGACGCAGTCCTCTATACTTAGTAGTCCTCTCCCTCCTTCCTTTCGTGTTATGTATAGTCTGTCCGTATTTGCTCTTGGGTGTAGTGCTTTGTGTATTGTCATTTGTTTCCTGGTTTTCTGATCTATGCTGCGGAGTTCTGCTTCGTTCCTCCATTCCACTATTCCTGCGCTGTATCTGATTACTGGCACTGCCCATGTGTTTATGGCTTTTATCATATTTCGCGGCGTTGAGTTTTGACTTGAGTATCGCCTTGAGTCTCTGCATATATTCTTTCTGATCGTGTCCTTCATCTCTTGGTGTTTTATATCTCCTCCTTCCATTATTCCCAGGTATTTGTATCCAGTCTCATCTATGTGTTTGATGTTGCTCCTATCTGGTAGCTTTATCCCTTCAGTTCTCGTTACTTTGCCTTTTTGTATGTTGACTAAGGCGCATTTTTTCTATTCCAAACTCCATCCTGATGTCTCCAGATACAATCCTTACAGTTTGGATTAGGGTATCTATTTCCTTGATGCTCTTACCATACAGCTTGATGTCGTCCATGAACATCAGATGGTTGATTTTGTTGCCTCTTTTCTTGAGTTGGTACCCGGCATCCATCTTCTGTAGTACTTTTGTCATGGGAATCATGGCTACTACGAAGAGTAGTGGGGACAGTGAGTCGCCCTGGAAGATCCCTCTCCTGATATTAACCTCTGCTAGTCCTTTTCCAGAAGCTTGTAAGTTGCGCATTGTATTTTGAGGAAGCTGATGGTATTTTCCTCTGCCCCATATATTTTCAGGCATTCTATTAGCCATGTGTGTGGTATCATGTCGAAGGCTTTCTTATAGTCTATCCATGCCATGGCTTAGGTTGGTTTTCCTTCTCCTACTGTTCTTCATTACCATTTTGTCTATCAGGAGCTGGTCTTTTGTGCCCCTACACTTCCTTCTGCAGCCTTTCTGTTGGTGGGGGATGGTGTTTGTCTCCTCTAGGTAGTTTGTATAGACCTTTCACTGATGATACCTGTTAGTAACTTCCACATTATTGGTAGGCAGTGATAGTCCTGTAGTTACTGGCTATATTTCCCTTACTCTTGTCGTTTTGTACTAAGGATGTTCTTCCTGTGGTCATCCATTTGGGTGCTTGGTGATTTGAGATACAATGCTGGAGTTTGTTCTGCTATTCGTGGGTGTAGGGGCAATTGAAGTTTTTGAGCCAGTATCCATGGACTTCATCGGGACCTGGGCTTTCCAGTTTGGCATTTTCTTTAGTTGGGTGTCCTGACTGTGTCTGTCGTGATGTCTATGAATCTTTGTTTTATTCTCCCATGTTTCTTCTTCCTTGACTTCCTGGAGCCATGTTGCATGTTTGTTGTGTGATACCGGATTGCTCCCATATGTTTGCCCAGAGTCTTCTTACTTGATTCGGCTTCAGGAATATCTGGTGGTTGTCTTCCCCTCTTAGTTGGCTGTATAGTTCTTTCTGGTTGGTTCCGAATAGTTTGTTCTGTTGGTATCCCTATTATTATTATTATTATTATTATTATTATTATTATTATATTATTATTATTATTATTATTATTATTATTATTATTAATTAATTTACGATCGATAGCAAATCCACCGTTCATACCCAGAATTGAAACACCATCATAATCCAAGAATTATCTTCCCAAGAATTACTTATTCTGGCTGAAAGCATATTCCAGCATTTTCGTTCCGAAAGGTTTTATATTTTGTCAATTGCCCAAAAATATCACTCCCACCATTTTCCCTTTATTTATCCATTGTTTGCCGCCTCCCAGCGTTATCACACCTTTTACATCTCACATGTCGTTTTATATGTTTGGATATTGTTAATATCAATTTGTGTATCGCTGGTCTATATAACTCAGTGCAAATATGCGCGTGGAAAATATTGTCCCCATCGTCAGCAAAGTTTCTAGATTTATTTTGTATATTTTTTTTCCATCAATGACTGAGGTCAGTGCTCAGGAGTTCAGGGGGAAATAATTCATTTGCAGAAGTGACCTTTCCCTCTGAGCTCGGCTTAGGACGTTGGAATTACCGGAAGTAGAGTGGGTTTACTTATTGACTTAAAGCCCAAATCTAGATATATGGTATGGGGAAACTAACGGAAATATTTAACTTTTATGTATGCCGAATAAACAGTTATTTTTCACGATAAAAAAGGAAGAAATAGGAATGGTAGGCTGCAGGTAGGAGAGAGAGAGAGAGAGAGAGAGAGAGAGAGAGAGAGAGAGAGAGAGAGAGAGAGAGAGAGAGAAAATTAGATAAGAGACGAAGGGCCGAATGAATATAATATGAAATTTATGAGAGGGGGGGGGGAGGGGATTAGTCTGCAAGGCCGAATAAAATACAGTGGGAAATGAATCTTATAACATTATTAATACAGTTGAGAGAGGGAGGCAGGGGCGTCTGCAAGATCGAATAAAATACAATGAGAAATGAATCCTATAACATAATAAATAAAGTTGAGAGAGAGAGAGAGAGAGAGAGAGAGAGAGAGAGAGAGAGAGAGAGAGAGAGAGAGAGAGAGAGAGAGAAGAGAGAGAGAGAGAGAGAGAGAAAGAGAAGAGAGAGGAGAGAGAGTCTGCAATGATGAAAAAAATACAATAGGAAATTTATTACCGAACATCATTAATACACTCTCGCCTTGTCGACAAGAATTGAACACACATTCTAGTTATTTGAAACTAAACGAAACTTAAATATAAAAAAAAGTATTAATTCAGAAACTCCAGATGTTCTCACTTTACAGTCAAGCTCTAAGCTGCCTTCCTAGATAGTCTCTCTGTAGAGGCACCATTGCTTGCTTATGCTGATATCTCTGCAATTTGATTCATAACATTTAAGAAATAGCTCACCACAGTAATAATTATACTTTGTTTATAATTACCTTTTTCGTTTTTATCTACATTGTAACTCTGTTTGTGTGTATGTCAGGGTGTCTATTAGCTGGAACTGTTAAACCATTGAGGAATTTCATTAAATGTCATTAGAAATTATACATCTTATTCACGAGATGATTAACATTTTTGGAAAACGTTACAAAGATGATGGTAAAAAAAAATGAAGGTCTCATATTGTGAAGTTTATACGGATCCTTCAAAGCAATACATTTGTGGGATATTTTCCCCCCATCAGCCAATCAGAAGCTAATTTCCCTCATGGATGAATATTCTAAATATTAGACCTCTAACCTCTGTAGTTTTGGTCTTATTTAAGGTTAAAGTTAGCTGTAACCGTGCATCTGGCAACGATATAGGCCAGGCCACCGCCGGGACGTGGTTAAGGTTTCGTGGGCTGTGGCTCATATAGATACAGAGACTACCTTGAAATTAGTGAGGACGTCTCTGAGTTCAAGGTTTCTTCACTAATATCAAAGTTCATTATTTTTGCTAATACGTGCATCAGAGCTGAAATATGATGGTTCATGTTTCGCTTTCACTACTGAGTGCTCTTGGTTAAACTCTGGGGGGGGGGGGGGGGCTGGGCGGGTGGGGGGGGGGGGATCCTGTCTCAAGGATAATATTGACATGATATTGGGATCTCAGGTATAGCTACAGAGATCTCTAAATCCTCAGTTTCTTTTTCTTATTTCTGGAAAAACAAATTCAATGAAATTTGATCTCTATAAAAGTCATAACATTTCACACACGTGTCAGTGTTTATAACCTTGTAAGTTACTCTTGCTCGTGGATATGATCAGGGTTTTCTATATCTTTATACCATTTATATATATATATATATATATATTATATATATATATATATATATATATATATATATATATATATATATATATATTTCAATTACCTATTACCAAAACACTAGTTCGATTCCTTAACCTGCCCGGTAGATTCTAAAGAACAGACTAAGAACAGAATGATCCTTCAAATAACAGTGAATGAAATCAATAGGAATAAAAAAATTGTAGGATGTAAGTAAAGAAATAATGACAATGCAAAACTCAATCATGAGTATTCAGTGCAAAAGCATAGGTCTGATCTTTGCAAAGTTTCCATTAATGGGATATGATACATTTTTACTAAATTCTCTGGGGTCAATTCTAGTTTGCGAACTCAGAATGGATTATATTCTTTTAATATAAGCTTTACTTTTGACATAAGCTTTCTTTTCAGTGCTTTGTTGCGTTTCTCAGAATTGGTGCAAAAATCCTTAATCTATCAGTGAATTGCTGATTTTCATCTCTTGTGCTCTTTAGTCATTCTGTAAAGAAATTTACTACCTTGGTAAGATTTGGTTCTCTGTTGAGATAACACTAATGTCAATGTTTCTGTAAAAGATATAAAATGATTGAGAGAAAATATTAGTTTCGAAAGCTAACATTTAATGTCAGCAATGAAATAAACTTGCTGTCAAGTAAAGTCAGTCCTCGTGAA